>NW_026057582.1:6099172-6399172 GCF_023721935.1 Panthera uncia | reverse complement strand
TCACCAACAGGTCAAGCAATTTAAATTAAAATTTCAATGAGATCAGCTCACCTATCAGAATTGTCATAGAGTTTAAAAGTATTGGCAAGGGTGTGTGGAATAAACACTGCCGTACGAGGGCTTAAATGTGCCCAAACTTTCTAAAGGGCGATGCAGCGATATCCGATCGAAATTAAAAGTACGTAGAGCTTTGGTCTTGATTCTGCAGACATTTTCACACCTTCTTGCAAAATACCCAAAAGCAAGTTTACTGAAGCTTCAGTTTTATCGGGGAAAAGTCTGCAACCACCTGAATGTTCATCTAAACAGGAGTCACTAAGTATTGGGGCACCTGCGTGGCTCAGTCAGTTAAGCATCCAACTTCCTCTCAGGTCATGAACTCGCGGTCCCTGAGTTTGAGCCCCTCCTTCGGGCTCTGTGCTGACAGCTCAGAGCCTGAAGCCTGCTTCGGATTCTGTGCCTCCCTCTCTCTCTGTTCCTCCCCCGCTCACACTCAGTCTCTCTCTCTCTCTCTCTCTCTCAAAAACAAATAAAGATTAAAATTTTTTTTCAATAAGTAAAAAAACAAAAAATAGAATAAATGAACAGGAGTTACTCACTACTATAATAATCCATCCACTCAGAAGAGAACTACACAGTCATGAAAAAAATGAGGTCATTATCTACACAGCGATGCAGAATGGTCCACAAATGGCTAATTACATAACGAAGTAGGGGGTGTGCCCACATACCACACAAAGGGACAAACACACTCTTGGTAACGCATAGTCTATTTCTGGGAGGATGAATGCAATTCACAGTGATCACCCCTGATGCAAAAGAGAATTTTCCTTGTATACCCATTCTACATAGTTTTTGACTTTTTTTTTTTTTACCACATACGTTCTTTGTATTAATTTAATAAATTATGAGTTAATTTTACTTTGAGTGCTCTACTAAATCCCAGGGGCCGTTCCCAGGCAATGGCAATGTGGAATGCCGATGGCGTCCACAGAGTGGATGTACCATTCCATGGCCAAACCACAGGCTTGTAAGAAATGGGGTGTCCCAGCCTGGTTCACAGAGGCTGGGGACACAATTCAGGACTCACGCCCCTTGGCTGCGCTAACCCTGGACTAAGGGGTACACACATGGCTTCTGGTAGCTCAGGCACTGAGCAAAGCACCCCCCCCCCGCCCAGTCCCCTTTTGCTGCCCATTCGGGGTGATTTCTGATCATAAATGGGGGCCAGATGGCAGAACCATTGTAATTCACCTTGGCTGACCCCTGAATGAAGGATCTTGCAGAAAACTTAAAAAGCGTTGGTAAGTAAACGTTTGTCACTGATCAGTCTTGTCCCAGGCCACCACAGTACAAAGGTCCAAACATCACCTGCTGCCCAACTGGACACTGGTCAAAGACTCACCCCCCTTCCCCCCCGCTGCCCTGTGCATTTGCTCACTTCCTGACGCTGTTGAAGCTAGCATTCATACATAAGATAACACCCAGGGTGCTGAGAGCAGACTCAGGTCACATGGGATTCAGCTCACTTTCTGTAGGAATTTATTTATTTTTTTATTTTTTTAACATTTATTTATTTTTGAGACAGAGAGAGACAGAGTGCGTGCAGGGGAGGGGCAGAGAGAGAGGGAGACACAGAATCCGAAACAGGCTCCAGGCTCTGAGCTGCCAGCCCAGAGCCCGACGCGGGGCTCGAACTCACGGACCGCGAGATCGTGACCTGAGCCGAAGTCGGACGCCCAACTGACTGAGCCACCCAGGCGCCCCTGTAGGAATTTAAAAAAGGAAAAAGGAAGAGCTGGCAAACCTTGAGAGACAACTAGGCACTCGGCACTGTGGTAGGCGGACGCTTTTGTCGGATTAAGTCATATGTTAGCCCAATGACACCTCTACGTGGTAAGTATCATCATGCCCATCCTACAGATGCTGACACTGAGGCCCCGTTGGGAAATTGGTGGAGAAGACTGGATGTTGGTTTCTCGGGCCCTGTGGACCAGACCTCATATTATATCCACTTGCTCAACCCAGCCAGCGAAGGGGGCGAGTCGGCCTGCCCCAGAATGCCTGTCGCCTCTCCCCCGGACAACCCTGCAGCCTGGGGGATGAGGTCGTTTCTCTGTACTCTGGCTGTCTCACCTGTAACGTGGAACTTACCCCACTACGCTCTTGAGAAAATCAAACGAGACGCATCTTAAAAGTACCCAGCAAATGCTCAATAAACACCCCCCCCCCGCTATTATTATAATCCATCTGCCCAAGATGTTCTGCTTTTGGCTTCAGTTCCCAATTGGAATTCGCACGTGCAGAGACAGGGACCCTCAATTAAGTTCCCCTTTCTTCCTGCCCCTCCCAATTTTTAAAGTCTGTTTTGTTTTTGCAAGTTTTTTTTTCCCCTTGTGACCACTTCATAAAACTGGTGTTGGAGTCCAAAACGCTGCCGACTTGAGAACACTCACCTGAAATCCCCACAGGGATGTGCGATGTGATTTATAGGCGCATTTCCTGCCGCTTAACAGTATCACGTTCACATTTCGGCCTCGGCAGCCTTCATCACCCTGCCAAACCGTGGAGTTTTACCGTGCATCAAATAAACTATGGTTATAAATCACCCCCAGATGTCAGCCTAATTATTTCAAATGAGTGGGAACCTGTTGGATGGGACACTTTGGACACACACTCGTCGAATGTTCCTGAAGGCCAGCTTCCTCCCATCCCGAGAGCCCCGGCAGCTGGCGCGGAAGGCCTGGCTCTCTGCACCCACCCCAGGGACCTCCAGGCTCTCCTGGCCTCTTCCTTCTAGAAAGTCCCCACCAAGGCTGGATTCCAGGAAGTAGGCCTTACAAGCAGGTCCTTGGCTCCTTTCTGCGGAAAAGCAACCTGCTTTTCGTGATTTTCCACAGCAAGCATTGATAAACAAACGTGGCAAATATCAAGGCTAGTTGTTGACCCACGAGAGAAGGCAGAGCTCTCTCCTCGGTCCACAGAGGACAAGGAGTGAAGGAGGGTCTCAGGGGTGGGGGGTTGGGCAGACTCAGCATTCACAAACCAGACCCATAAGGTCACCCTCTGGTCACCTCTTAGCAAGCCTGTGGAGGAAGATGAACATGAGCCTTGATCTTTGCATCCTAAATGGAGACAGAATTTTCTAGAAAATCCAACCAGAAGGAGTGCTTAGCTTCCGTGGCTCCCACCACACCCCCACAAAAACAGCCAGGGCTGATGGTGTTTTCCTCCGTCCGTCCGTGCCGAGTACCTGCTCTGCATCAGGGGCCACGATGGGTGCTCCCACCTGCCTCTTCTGTCTCCGTCCTCATGTTGGTTGTGTGGAGAAGGGCTTTTCCCTGTGAACACTGGGAGACCCAGGGTCGGGCCGCTGGTGCCCCAGGCGGCCTGGGTCAAGGTCCGTGCCCCCCACTGCTTCTCCCTGGTAAGGACCTGTGAGTGGGCTTCCTCCACAAAATCCTTTGCTCAGCCTAGTATTTTAAAGGATGCACTTTCCCATCAAGGCCTCTCTCAAAGAGTACCTACAGGATGACTGATGTTTAAACGGGCAAGGTGAGGGGTGCCTGGGTGGCTCAGTCAGTTGAACATCTGGCTTCGGCTCAGGTCATGATCTCACGGCTTGTGGGTTCGAGCCCCGCGTCGGGCTCTGTGCTGACAGCTCAGAGCCTGGAGCCTGTTTCGGATTCTGTGTCTGCCTCTGTCTCTGCCCCGCCCGCACTTGTGCTCTGTCTCCCCCCCCCAAAAAAATAAATAAACATTAAAAAAATTTTTAAAAAAAGAGCAAAAAACAGGCAAGTTTTGCAAAATGGCACCGTGACGGTGTTCTCCACTATCATGGGAGAAACCTTAGCCTCATGGCAGTGGCAGCTGGTGAGAGGCCTCTGTCCTGCTCCCAGACCCCTGTGGACTTCTGCTCGACCTCGGCCTCGCTGACGTCCTGCCCCCAGCCACGAGCAGATGCAGGTGGCTGCCCAGGAGACACCTCCCCAGACACTCAGGTGGGTGTTTAACCCGTTGACACCATGGCTTGTGGGTTGCTCTACCTAAGCTTCCTCCAAGGGGGAACATTCTAGCGCCAGTCCACAGACCCTAACGGACCACAAGCCGGGAGCTCTAACAACATAGGATGCGACCAAGTCCAAGTGTTCCTTTGAGGGGCGTAGAATAGTCGAGGTGTCCAGGAGGGCGGCTGAGGAGACAGGTAGCGATGGGGACGTGTTTTCCTACGGTCTGTGGCTCAGAGGTGTTTATTAGTTCCCATTACTTCTACCACGTTAAAAAAAAAAAAGTCAAAATCAAAGATAAATGCACATGGGTAAGTGGAAGAGGAAAAGTCATGTGAGAGGCCTAATGTTATAAAAGGAGAGAAGGAAACGACTCAGGGGCTCTAGGGCTGTTTGCCCGCTCGTCGGCCCGGGGAGGTGACTGCTGACCCGCAGCCTCACGGGGGAGCTCAGATGTGGGAACAAGGTGTGAGCGTTACTAACCTTCAGGGTGGTGGGAAGGTGTGAGGGGTTCCTACAAAGGTGTGATCAAAACACTGCAGAATGTGAAGGGGAGACCTTGAGAAGGAAGGAGAGGAGAGAGGCCCTACCAGGTTCTCAGGCAAGGCCCTGGGGCACACGCCCACTCAGCCCCAGGCAGGGGAGGGGACACTAAGGACACCGAGGTCAGCCAGAGACCTGGAGAGTTCAGTCAGAGACCCCCAGAGTCCAGTCAGAGACCCCCAGAACTCTGGAAGAGACCCCCAGAGTCCAGTCACAGACCCCCAGAATTCAGAGACCCCCAGAACTCAGTCAGGGACCCCTGGAGTCCAGTCAGAGACCCCCAGAACTCAGGCAGAGAGCCCTAGAGTCCAGTCACAGACCCCCAGAACTCAGAGACCCCCAGAGTCTAGTCAGAGACCCCCAGAACTCAGGCAGAAACCCCCAGAGTCCAGTCACAGACCGCAAGAACTCAGAGACCCCCAGAGTCTAGTCAGAGATGCCCAGAGTTCAGCCAAAGACCCCCAGAGTTAATCCAGAGACCCCAGAACTCAGTCAGAAACCCTCAGAGCTCAGTCAGAAAACCCCGGAGTTCAGTCAGAAACCCCTAGATTTCAACCAGAGATCCCCAGAGTTTAGTCCAGAGACCCCCAGATTTCAGTCAAAGACCCCCAGAAATCAGTCAAGACCCACCAGAGCTCAGTCAGATCCCCATATTTCAACCAGGGACCCCCAGAGTTCAGTCTGTGCCTTTCGTAGCATAAGGAAGAATCTACTTTTTTTGAGGAACCACAAGAAATATCTCAGGGTTTGGTTACCCAGCTTCAAATGGCACACCATGACTGCCACTCCCATTCTGAGAAAACTTCCAGAAGTATCCTTCCATAACCCAAACTTCAAATTGAGGTTAAAGTTCAAAATGGTCCATTAGTGAAGTTGAACACCGAGTGACAGATCACCTTCGGGTTCCTCACTTACTTCGGATACCTCGTTGAGTGTGTCTTTGGAGGAAAGAGCATTAGTTTTGAGGTCAGAAGGTTCTGGGGCAAATCTGAGTTCTGTAACTTGCAAGCTCCGTGAACCTGGGCAAATCGAAATCTGTGCAGAAGTGGGGAAAGTAAAACTTGGCTCAGAGGGGTATTATGAGCCTGCAGAAACCCTTGTGTAAACCCTCAACCAATACGAATCTCTTCCTCCCTAAATATCAAAGTTCCGACACTGAATGCAGGAAGGTGGGAGAAGGGAGGAAGGAAGGAGGGAGAGAAGGAAGGAGGGAAGGAAGGAAGGAAGGGAGGAAGGAAGGGAGGGAGGAAGGAAGGGAGGGAGGGAGGGAGGGAGGGAGGAAGGGAGGAAGGAGGAAAACTTAAATATATTTGCCTAGAGGCAACTGGGTGGCTCAGTCGGTTACGCGTCCAACCTCAGCACAAGTCATGATCTCACAGTCCATGGGTTCAAGCTGTGCTGACAGCTCAGAGCCTGGAGCCTGCTTCAGATTCTGTGTCTCCCTCTCTCTCTGCCCCTCCCCTACTCCCACTCTGTCTCTCTCTCTCTCTCTCTCAAAAATAAACTTTTTTATTTAATTAAAAAAATTTTTTTACTCTTTTTTTACACTTATTTATTTTTGAGAGACAGAGTGAGACAGAGCATGAGCCAGGGAGGGGCAGAGAGAGAAGGAGACGCAGAATCCGAAGCAGGCTCCAGGCTCTGAGCTGTCAGCACAGAGCCCGACGCAGGACTCGAACCCATGAGCCGTGAGATCATGACCTGAGCCAAAGTTGGACACTTAACTGACTGAGCCACCCAGGTGCCCCTCAAAAATAAACATTTAAATACATACATACATACATTTGGTTAGCATCTAAACTCCTACATTTTTTTTTTCAAAATTTCCAGAATACCTTCCTGAAAGAATATTAGCTTTAGGTAAATCCAAATTATTTTAGGGGCACCTGGGTGGCTCATTCAGTTGAGCATCTGACTCTAGATTTCAGCTCGGGTCATGATCTCATGGTTCGTGAGTTTGAGCCCTGAGTTGGGCTCCACTCTGAGTGTGGAGTCTGCTTAAGATTTTCTCTTGCCCTCTGCCCGTCTCGCCCAGACTCTCTTTCTGAAAGAAAAATTCCAAATATTTTAAAGTTGAATTTGTGGAGTTATTTCTGTACAAACTCTCTCCTAAATAAATACAAATGATTTTGCCCCCATTTCGAAAGTCTAACTAATCGAGGGTCAGCTAACTAACAAATCACCTTCCTGACCAAACAAAAATATCAGGGCTTCAGTTTCCACTTGGAGACCAGAAAGAATAACAGCCCAGTGAGGATCATGTTCAGAGACAGCCCTGGTCTAAACAACCTCAGGAGAAGTCCCAGACGGAAGAGGCTTCCTCTGACATGAGGATTACAGGAGAGGATAAGCTAGTAATTAGGACACTTAGAGAAGGTGTAACACCATGTTTCTGGTAGGACACTTAGAGAAGGTTCTGGAATCGTCTGCTATAGACATCCGCTATGCAGTGGGGGGCAGCACAGTAGATCCCAAGCAGTGGCCCAGGAGGAACCACCGCCTCGAACTGGGCCTGGCTCTCTCCTCTCGTGCTCTTAGAACCCACCGGAGCTCTGGATTGCATGGACGAAGCCCCGCAAAGTTCCTCAGGGCCCCCCCTGTGGTCTACCCTGGACAAACCGCAGCCAGCAGGAAGAGTGTGTGGAAATGTGCGGAAGCAGGAAACAGCCGCTGTGCCCCATGGGTTCTGAGCCTGCCCTGGTCCAGACACCACAGTCCCCGTCGCCCGAGCACCAGGCCAGCCCCCCTCCCACCAGCACCCTGAGTTGGGTCCTCTATTTTCCCAATTTCACTGATTTAAGATCACGGGACTCAACAGAGTGACTCGCCCCAAATGACAGGTCTGTCCCCCCTCACCCCACCAGGTACAGACACCTGCCAAGTACACATGCTTGAGACTCAGGTGCTGAAGTGAGACCCCCAAACATCCATCATGTGGTAGCAAAATTCAGAAAGAACTTGTCAGTCACTAGCAGCCACTGGCCTCTCTGACAGGACCCCCAGCCTGTCACCATGGGGCCCCTGCCCAGGCCTGCCCTGAGTGTGGGGAGCTGACACGTGTGAACTCAAGGCAGGGACCAGGCCTAGTTCTTCGGCGTCCTGGCCCTGGCCTGGCACAGAACAGAGCACTGAGCTCCTAAAATATATTGAATTGACTTCCGAGCAAAAAGAAGGTCTGTCTGCTGCCGGGCAGGTCTGGATGAGTTTTCCCACGTTATCGGAGATTCCTGGTTCCTTCCCTTCTTGGCTGGTGAACTTGGGCCAGTCGGCTAGCCTCTCTCCTTCTCTTTTAGAGCAAAAGAAGCATTGTTTCCCTTAGGTAAGTTTTCCAGCATCATCTTGGCTAAGCCTTCCAAGGAGACTTTGAACAGTTCTGGGCCTCGGTGTTTCTGGCCGACCTCCCGAGATGAGAATGAAATCTTTGAGGGCGTCCCTTGACGTGGTGGTGACGTTCAGCCAGCGTCCGCAAAGCCAGCTTCCGGCCAGAGCCAGGGTCGGAGGATGAGAAGCCAGCATCCCCAGCCTCCAGGAGATGCCCCCGCACCAGCTAGTCTGAACCCCTTCTTTCCCATCACAGGCCACAGGATGGGCTTGCCTACACGTCCATGCAGCGCATATTTCTTGAGCAGCTACTTGTCCCAACCATGTAGGTGGACACGCGGTTCCGTGTGCCTGGGGGGTGGAGCGGGCAGGCTGCTGAGTGTGCAGGCCTCCCAGCGCCACAGGGCCCTTGCCCATGCAAAGAGGGTACCTGGACCTTCAGGAGGCAGAGGGCCCTCTTACAGTGTTGACACACTGTTTAGTTAAAGACTCCGACCCTTCCCAAGTCCTAGAATTTCAACCACGCTCATAACCACGCGTGGGATTGACCATGTGAGCTGTTGCTTTGCGGGCTGGTTTGAGGCGGAGGGAGGAGTGAGCGGTTTCACTGGATGAAGAATAAACGTGAGGCCGGAGTGGCCTGGAAGGGCACCGGTGAAGCAAGAATCCTGACACAGACCGGCTTCAGAGGCTTGTTTGTTACCAGGCCAGGGCTCCTGACCTTGGCTCTGCTGACACTGGGGGCTAGACGGCTCGCGGCTATGGGGCTGTCCTGGGCCCTGGAGGGAGCTCACCAGCATCCCGGCCTCCACCCACTAGGTGCCAGTAGCAGCCCTCCCCCAGCCGTGGCCACGAAAAAGTCTCCAGGCATCGTCGAAAGTCTCCTAGGGACAAAATCATCCCGGGCCAAGAACACTGACCACTGCAGGCGAATGGCTGCAAGCATGGAGGGACAGTAGGTGGTGACCAGAAGGACCTGGACGGGCAAGGCTTCTGGAGAAGCCGTCGGGGACCCAACGCATACTTCCAAACTCCAATGCCTGGCGCGCAGTGGGCCCTCAGTGACCGGTGCTTTGGGAAGGAGGGCGGCTCCAAGATACTCAGAGGCTCGGAGTGTCAACACAATTGGCACTGAACGGGGCCGGGATCTTGTCAGGCCACCGTCCCCTGGGCTGGAGGCCATGGTGGGCACCACCTCGGAGGCCAGGTCATGCTGGGTGGCTGTTTATCTCTGGACCCAGGGCTGCCTGCTGGGCGTATTAGAGGCCATGAAATAATGATGAGGCCTAGGAGGGGTAATTAAAAGCCACAGTGACATTGATCTGCTGAGATTTCCGAGAGAGCCCAGGGCACACGGGGCGACTCTCCATCTTACCTCATGCAGGCCCAGCTTGATTGGCCCCCTGGGCATTGCTGGGGCCGAGGAACCTCACCTGTGGCCGAGAGACTCCCAGGGCAGCAACCAGGCTGGCCTCAGAGGCTGTGCAAAACAGGATCCTGGGCCTGGAGGGGGAGGCAGGGGCGGGGGTGGGGGGGAGGGGGGCCCAACTGCTGTGCTCAGCCCAGGAGAGGTAGGAGCCAGCGACTGCGTTCAAGAACAGGTGCCCGTTCTGCAAGATCTCAGAGGTCAAGCTTCTCCCCTCCAGGCCCCGGGGACACACCAGGTGGAGAATCGGAGAGGCTCTGGGGCCGCGCTGCCTCTCTTGGTTCAGGGCACATCCATTTTTGCACTATGCACCTCCAGTGCCTACCAGAAAGGTTTTGATCTAGATGCTGCACGTTAAGCCAACAGTTATTTCCTGCAGTCTACCCCGGGCAGGGAACTGTGCACACTTTAAACAGATACGAACATCTAATATTTGCCTATACTCCTGTTTGCAAAGCTGGACACTTCGAGCCGAAGAATAATTGTTTTCTTGCTGCTATCGCTATGTATCAGTGACTTGCTCATCTGCTGTTGTTTCCGCTTTAGAAGTTTATTTTTGGGGATTTATTTTGAAACGGCGAGAGCAGGGGAGGGGCAGGGGGGGGGGGAGGGAGAGAATCCCAAGCAGGCTCCGCGCTGTTCTGAGCCGGGGTTCGTTCTCAAGAACCAAGAGATCGTGACCTGAGCCCAAATCAAGAGTCGGATGCTTAACCGACTGAGCCACCCCGGCGACCCTGCTGTTTTAGTTTTAAAACTGACCTAGTGAGTGGAGTAAATGTGAGCCCAGAGTGAGACAGCCCTGAGGCCTCGCCTTAGTTTTGCCACTTGCTAACCCTTTGCTCTTGGGCAAAACTCTTCAAGACACTTGTTGGTACGTGGAGGTAAAAGCAGTCGACATCACTGTGGAAAAGGAGTGAACGAGATCATGTTTGTGCTGTCGTGAACGCTCAGGGTTCGAACACTCGTTGCTACGCGTTCAAGTCCTTCTGTGCCTGGGATCCTGACATCCTCAAGGCCCTGGGATGTGGCTGCAGGTAGCCGTCTTTACAGCTGAGACGGCAAATCCTTTCTGAGCTGGGGTTTCACGGGGGGACTCCACGTTCACCCCATCTCGGGGAGGGCTACGGGGTGCTCACTCCGCAGGAAGCTTGGCTTCCCGTGGCTGCAGGGAGACAAGCAAGAGTCAGAGCCCTGCTCCAAAGCCCTGGGATCACCTTCCTTCCTACCCGCCCGTGAACGTGAACTGGCATGCCTTGCCCCTGGTTACGTAATCACCGCCTTGGTATTCCTCTGTGCAAACCCGGCCTGTTTCTTTTTGGCTCTCTGCCGTGGCCACGTGGCCAGGGGGATGGGAGCCGTAAAGGAAGTAGCAACCCTATCAGATAGGAGGAAGAGGTGTTCTTGGGGCTTTGACAAAATAGCCTCTCTCCCACGCGTGTGCAGACCTGTGGTAAGATCACTGGTCTAAATACGGAGAGCCTCTTACTCCTTTCTGGTAAGCGGCCTTGAGTCGGGTAAAAGATTCTTCCGGATTTTAGCGAGGATGCTCCGAATCAAAGTCTTCGAAAAAGCACCGTGTCCTTGTGATGCCCGCCTCCCTCCACCCTCCATATTTGTAACAAGGGTGGTACGTGAGCCTTGACGACAGACAGACAGCTCTGCATGGGTTGGGACCCATCTGGAAACTTCTCCAATTTAAGCGCAAGACGCTGATCGGAGACAGGCTTGGAGAAACGCACGCCCATTTACTGAATGTCCAGGGTACACGCACCTATCTGCTCAGTTAATAGAGGTTTGATCTGGTTGTTTCTAGATTCTTCCGGGTTATGACAATCATAGGCACTGTGTGTGGAACATTTACTGAGCATCAGACCCTGTGCTGGGCGTCTGTTGGGTCCAAGCTGCCTCTCCGGGAGGAGGTCAGGGTGAGTCCCTGTACCTACTGAGGTTGGGTGATGTGGCCATGAGAATAACATCAGGACCTGGCCAGGCTGACAGCAGTCTGCCCTCCACTGCTCTGTTAGAGAAACTTCTCTGTTCTGCACACGTGTTCTACCTGCAAATGGCATCTAGTTTATAAAGTGAAACTGTTGCCATATGTGCTGTCTGTCACCTGGAAAAAAAGAAATAGTTTCTCTGGCCTCCTAGCCTTTCCTGGCCCATAACGTTATAGCCACAATTCCAAAAACTCATTTTCATTATTTATCTGGAGGCAAAATCTCACCTGAACTGACAGAGCGAATGGAAAGCTGTTTCTAGTCTTTTCTCTCCCCTCCCCACCCGCATCGCAGGACTATCCATACATTTTGCTGCAGAGATATTAACGCATTCTATCACGAGGAGCTGTCCCAGTGTCCTGTGGGGGGTGTTACATAGGGTACAATTACGAGATATGCTAACTTCCCCAAAAGTGCCAATTTTTGATTTCTGAAATACATCTGGCCTCAAGGCCCTTTTCAGTAAAGGGATCGTGAGCCCGGAGGTCAAATGTCGTATTGCCACCTCGGGGCTCTGTCCTGCCTGCGGGGCTGGGTGGTCGCAGGTGTGGGCGTGTGAGATCAGATCAACCTCGACCCCGATTCTGGTTTATGCAGCTGCCTGTGGCATCCTCAGAACGTGCGGCTCATGGAAGCCTCGGTTTCCCCAGTTTCAAGAGGAGTGGGCAAAAACACACCTCCGCAGCAGTGTCGTCGTGAGGCTAATATGGGCTGACGTGTGTGAGGATTCCAGGCTCCGGGGCTATTCTGGCACTGAAAGGCAGTTCGTGCTCCCTCCTGTGCTTTGTAACAGCTTCCAGACCTGATGCCAAGATGTGGCAAACCGTTCACTCTGACGTTCGCTGACCTCGACTTGGAATAGGATGTGGCCCCTGGGAGCCTGGGCTGAGGGAGAGGGCGGGTTACAGCGCACCTAGACCTGCAGAGGCCCTGGCAATCAGCAGGAGCCACAAAGACCTTTCCAGTATTAATTAGCTGTCCCCAGCCTAGTGCTGCCAGGGCTCTCAGCCTCCGGGGGAGCACTCAGGGATGCTGTGCTCGCAGAGGAGCTCAGCCCTGACCAGGAGAGCTGAGTAAATAGGGCAGAGTTGGGGTCCCCAGGAGCCACGGGTGATGATGCAAAGCTCTCCCTGTGCTCAGGTGCAAGACAGGCTCTGGGTGGATGGACCGGGGACGGTGACAAGGGAGCCCTCCCAGCTCAGTCTCCCGCTGCTGCTCCCACGCATGATGGCCCCTCCCCGCTCTGGTCCCTCTTCACCCCTGCTCCGTCTCTGTTGTTTCTTGCTTTTTCCTTCTGGGTAATTTCTCTGCCCCCACGATTCGGTCCCTCTTGGTCTCTCTCTGGGTGTGTTGTCTCACACCCAAGGGCACTTAGCTGCCCCCACGCACAGGCTCGGTGGACAGGATGACAAAGGTCCCATTCTCTTCTGCTGGGCCCAGGGTTCTCTCCAAAAAGAAGATTCATAGAAAGCAGGACGGCTTGTGTTTTCTGGGTGAATTTTCTACTTCATTTCAGACATAGGTATTCATTCAACAGATATTTACTGAGCACCTACTACTCACCAGGCACTTTTTTTTTTTTTTTTTTTTTTTTTTTAATCTCAGGGATACAATAGTGAATAAAAGACAAAGTCCTTGCTCTACGGGTCTGCTGGGGTGGGGGCGGGGAGGTAGCAGAGAAATAAAGAAGTAAAAACTGGTATGAAGAAAAATAAACGTGGATAACGGCATAGACGATGCTGGTGGCAGGAGAGAATGATCAGGGGGTCTCTGCCAAGGGACTGAAGTCATCTGAGCCAAGTGACAGAGAAAAGCATGTCATTAACTGGGGTGAGGCAGAGAGAGCAGAAAGTTCAGTGACCCTGAGGCAGAAGCCTGCCCGGCATATTTAAGGAATATGAAGGACTATGCAAGGGAGGCAATGATAAAATATAGGGCCCGAGAAGCACAATATCTTTTCACCGAATCTTTGCAAACTTTCTTCTAGACGGAGATCACGAACCTCATTTTGCAAATGAGGAAATCTTGGATCAGAAAACTTTAAAAAGTTTGCCCAGTGTCACAGAAACTAAGTAACAAAGCCGGATCCTAGCTCAAGCCTCCGAAGCACAAATCGCTTTCCACAATACCTTTACAGAGCCAGAGGATTGAGGGTCAACTTCTAAGCCCCAGCCTCCCGCTAGCACCTTATCTATTAAGAGTTTGTAGGGACTCAGCAACTGTCCCTTGCAACAGGTGACCATCGTGAAAATCCAGGCCCCTTCTACTCAGAGGAGGCAGAGAGCATAAAGATAGGTTGAAATCTGACACCAAAAATAATAGGTGTCAATGAGGGAAACTGAGGCTTGGAGACGTCAAGCACCTTGTCCAGGGCCCTTTTCCATTAGCTGTGTTGCATGTTTCTAGAGTTCAGTGTAAAGGAAGATGTAAAAGCCAGAGCAGTCCAGAAGAAAATGTGGTTTTGTTTTCCTAGTCGTTGAAACGTTCCTGTTCTTGGATTGATTGGATTTCTGAGAAATCAACAATACCATTTAACTGACAAAGACCATTTTCCACCAAGAAAAACAAAAAAAAAAAAGTTATTTTAACCTCCCACCTGATTCTTTTTTTTCTTTAAGAGTAAAACGTGATTTTGAAAGAGTAATTACATATATTTATATCACAGGAGTGGGAGGCAAGACGTGTCACTGAATCACCTGCTTCCTACAACTCCTCGATCAGTCCAGACACACGTGTGAGATGCACCTAAGTTTGATATCCATGCGGTGGGACCATTGCCTCGACTGGATTGTCACTTGGGGTGGGTGGGGATGGCGAGAGAGAAGAGCTTCCTGCCTAACTCTTCATCCTGACTCATGACGACCTGCTCTATGAACTCAGCGGGGGAAACATTCACTCACCAATTCATCCTTTCTTTCTCTCTCTCCCTGCCTTCCTCATTGTGCAAACTGGGTACCTATACTGGGTTCCGTGCCCCATGCTAATCTAAGAATCCTAAAACCAAAAAGACACAGTCCCTGATCTTTTTTTTTTTTTTTAAATAAGTTGATTTGTGAGACACAGACTTGCATTCCCTCCCTGGAGATACGTTCTAGCTATGCACCTACAGCTAATGTTACCCGAGTTCAGCCCACAGCAAGGGTCCAGCCCAAGGTAGTGCGGAAGGAGCCCAAGGCTGCCTATACTGTGAAGACTGGCGTGGAAAAGGGGGTCTGGCTTGTCCGGGAGCTCTGGCCCTATCCTGGGCCAGAAGGGTGTAGCCTCAGTCTGAGGGTCCGGGCGGGTCAGAGCAGGACAGAGGGGCCGGATGACGTCCATGGGAGCAGGCAGTGTTTCTCAGAGTGGATGCATGAAAGGATACACATGATATCTCTACATGGAAATATTGATTATTTGAGACTCTGAAACCCCGACTGAGTCACATCCTCTGGTAGGAAACCCCCTACCCCAGTCCCTTTCTGGAGCACAGCCAAATCACTGGAAACAGACGAGGGGCCCCAGCACGGTAGTAGCATTTCCAGGATTTAGGTTCTGATCAGGTGTGCCCCAAATGGGCTTTAAAATCGTATTCTGACTCTTGGGGCTTTCTGAGGCCTTAAAAACCAAATGTTCCCAGAGGTGGGTTTGCTACCGAGGGTTATGGACTGCAGAAGTACATTGCTGTGGGGAGACCGGGCGAATGGGTGCATTCTAGTCCCCAGGGTCCAATTAGATACAAGGCTTTGGGAAAATTGTACAACCTTTATGAGCCCGTCTTCTCATCCGTGAATAAAGCACTATTACCCACGCCACGCCATCTAAGTGTTCTAAAAAGTGAGTTCATGGATTACGAACGCTCTGTAGTCTGCCCTCCATATTATAAATATGAAAAAGTAGCATTATCTTAGGAACAGATTGATATGATCATACCTAATATATGTGCCTTAGTATAGAAAATAAATAGATCTCTATATGCACTATTGTATGTGCTGATATATTCGATTTGACTTAAAGTGGGTCTTGAAGTATTATTTGAACTCTCATAGCTTTCTGATGGCCCTAGAACCAAATTAGTCAATGGCTATGATTGCCACGGGGAAAGATAATTTCGGGAATGATACGAATTGCAATATCAGTGCGTACCAGCTTGTTAATGAAACTTCAAAGTTGAAACCAAAGTAGCAGTCTGTAGATGGCTCCAGAGAAAAAGTCCCGTGTTTCCGCACATCTCCTTTCCGTCTTTAATGAATGCGTAACCTTCCCGCACTTGAACTTGGGCACCATGGCCAGTAGTCAATTTTCACTTTAGTTCACGTATTTTTTTTTTCCTCCTTTTAATCCTGAAAATCTGTAGCCATGTCATCAGCTCCTTCTTAATTATACCATATTCTTTACATCTGTCCTGCTAAATAACTCTAATTGAAATAGCACCGGCATGAATTTTTGTAATGTTCCCCCCAAGACATCCCGAAAGTGACTCACGAGAAAACAGACTGAAGTCACAGCTGGAGGCACGTCAAGGATCATTTCCATTTTTACATGATTAATTTGAATTTAATATCTTAAATCAAAACCTGATTAATTTAAATAAAATTTTGATGGTGCCCTGCTTCTAATATACATTGCAGTAATTAGATTCGGCTTAATGTGATTTTTTTTTTACATAATTAAAAAAAAGGGGGAAGTCAAGTGTAACAATGCAATGTTGATACAAATCTGTCTAAATATATATAGGGGACTGAGGGTTTGGACATTACTCAGGTGAAGCGAGGACGGTTAATGAAGAGGGACATTAGTGTGCTGAGCATAGATACGATTAGTCCTTGTTTATTCCGTCCTTTAGTAAAGCCACTGATTATAAAATTAAAAGGAGAGAAATTTTTCATTCTTTTTAAAAAAAAAATTTTTTTTTAAGTAGGCTTCAAGCCCAGCATGGAGCCCGACATGGGGCTTGAACTCACAACCCTCAGATCAAGACCTGAGCTGAGCCCAAGAGTTGGAAGTTCAACTGGCTGAGCCACACAGGCGCCCGAAATTTTTCTTCTTAATAAATTAAAATTACAGTGGGACACAGCACCAAGAAATAAATAAATCATGGAGCATATGAATCTGACAAATTCCAAGGTTCATTTCCCCACTGCTAGATGTTGAGGGAACACTTCCTATGTCCCTAAAGGGGGGCAGACTCCGAAGCTACGGGCGGGACAGGACGGAGGGATGTGTGCACCGCCCCAGGCAAAGAAGGTGCCATGTGACTGCTTCCAGCCCCAAGCTTTGGGAACATGGCCCCTGGGCCATCCTCTGAGGACCTGGCTTTGCATGACCTGCCCCTCTTGGGAGTCTGGAGGGTGTTCCAAGCTTTTCATGAAAACCAGACTTGCGTTCACCCCAATTCCAACTCGCCTGGGTTCACATACCATGGAGGCCCCTAGAAGTAAATAAATGGCCATATCCAAACATTGTGACAGAGCGATCACTGTCTAGAGAGATCTAGTTCATACCTGGAAGGAAGCAATCAGATGAAAAAATCCTATGCAAGGTTTCTGAAAAATGTGTTTTCTATGCTCATTCTTTCCCCTAATTGGCTAAGTGATCCTAGGCCAGTCATTTCTCTTCTCAGACCAGAGTGTCCCCAGCTATGCAAACAACATGGACAAGGTCTGGGCAAGAGTGAGGGGCTCTAGCCAGCTTTCAGGATGCTTGCCTTGAGAAGATGGGCCTCTGAGACCCTCTGTGAGCCACGGGACTGGGACAGATGCTCTGTGTCCTCCTCCATGTCAGTGCCCCACGGCTGAAGTCAAATGCCACTGTTCTAGTGAATTCCAGGACCCTTCTCCTCTAAGATGTTTATGGACTGTGTGATGCCCAGATCCTGGGATGGCAAAGGAGGCACAGGCTTGAGGGCAGAGAAGGCAGGCTGAGAATCGGGTGGCTCAGTTCTACCTGTGATTTACTAAATTTTACTTCGGGAACCTTTGGAATATGCCTGAGGGAAAACTTTGACAACACTGCCTATGTGTTACACAGAAGAAAGGCCGCTTGTAGTGATAAAAATTGCTATTGTTGTCCAAATTTGAATTTAAAATTCCCTTTGAATTCATCGATGATCTTTCCTAGGGATCTGCTATGTGTGCAGCACTTCTGTGCATAGGGTCGTGAAAACCCCGTTCTCCCTGATTTAGAAACTGCAAAACAGTGCTCTCTGCCTGTAACATGCCTCCCACCATAAAGATTTATGACACCACTTCCCTTTCTCCTTTTCTCCTCCCTCCCTCCTTTCTTGCTTCCTCCCATTCATTCCTTCTTGTCGCCATGCAGTTCCAAAAGCGATCCACCCCGAAGTTTCTTTCAGACAACCTCTTCTCCACGGGGCTTCAGAGAAGAGAGGCATCACCGTGGGATGGGCATGGGTCTGAGGGCAAGGGGGCAGGGACGAGGAGGAAACAGGACATACAGAGACTCGTGACAAAATGTCTGCCCAGTTTTCAGCGGCCAAGGTTAATGCGTAGCTTCATGACAATCACTTAACTGTTCCTCCAAGGTCTTGATTTTGCACTTGTGTTGTGACTTTTTGCTGTGATTACGGTCTTTGGGAATTGTTTAATGTTTATTTACTTTTGAGAAGGAGGAGGAGGAGAGAGGGGGAGAGAGAGAGGGAGAGCGGGGGAGGACAGAGAGAGAGGGAGATACAGAAATGGAAGCAAGCTCCAGGCTCCGAGCTGTGAGCACAGAGCCCGACGCGGGGATCAAACCTACACACGGAAAGATCATGGCCTGAGCCAAAGTCGGACGCTCAACTGACTGAGCCACCCAGGTGCTCCTGTTTGGGAATTATCTGGAGCACAGCTGTGCCTCACGTCACAAAACGAAGGAAAACCTGGACTTGAGACTGTATCTTCAAGTCCTCATGTATGTAAAGGGAAGTCCATTTGGTCATTGACCTTAAGCCAAACCAGATTGAACACACTTGAAAGCCACTGTCAGACTTCCCGACAGCTTCCCTGTGGATTCTGTATTATCGAGTTACAGTAGCTGTCTACACTACTACCGATGATGATTATAATTATGATGGCTGTGTCCACATCCTGGATACCTACGTATGTAACACACTGTGCTCATGATTTTTTGTACATTATCCCTAATCCCTTGGCATCTCTGTACATCTCTGTACATCTCTGTACATCTCTGTATTGGTCCAGCCATTTTATAGACTTGAAAACTGAGGCCCAAAGAAACCAAAAAAAAAAAATATTTGGACCCCAGAAATCAGGATTCAAATCAACCTTGTTGACCCGTCGTTGTTCAGCTGGACCATGCTACTCTGTCGATCCCAGTGTGCAGATAACCGACCGGTCCCTCAAAGATCCTGGGCTGTACGGACCCCCTGACTTTGTGGTTTATCCAGCTTGTGCCTCACTAACCAACCCATCTTCTGATGGTTCCAGTTGACAGAAAGGAAAGAACTTAAATAAGAATTTCAAGGAAATCGCTGATTTATTATTCATCACAAAGGGTCTAACACAATGACTTTTTCATCTGACAGCCAGGACTTCTGATGACAATCAACAATTTAATTTCTTTCTAAATTTAGATTTTTTTTTTCTTTTTCTTCATCAAACACCAAAGCCGGCTAAAAATAGCTGAGCGTTGAATGTTAGAGGGGAGAATTGTACCGATTACAGGTTGTTGGTTTTTTTTTTTTAATGTCAAAGTTAAAGTCAAAACAAAATTAATCAGGAGGGGTTATCTATAATGAATCACAATTCAGCTAAGGAAGAAGGAGTGGGGGAGATATCTCTGCCAGCAGCTGAAGGAATGTTCTTTCAAAGAGCTACATTAGACTGTGGGCTCCCAGAGTAAGATTGTGGATCTTCTGTATTCAGCAGCATGAATCAAAACTCTTCGGCTCTGGTCTAACTTTCTTTATTACGACAAGGCAGCAGGGGTTGGGGTTTGTATGGGCTGTGATTTAAATAGTTAATTGAAAGGAAGCCATGGTGAGCTGTGTCTGGCTATAATATTACTGGGACAATCTTATCTGAGTTTACAGAGTTATTTCCAATTTGTAAATGCTGTATGCATTTCTTCTAGATAAAACACTCAAAAGCCCCAGACCTGAGTAAAGCAACCTTGCTGTTCTAGAGACTTCTCCACCTGCCCCCTTCTGTCTCTGCACCTCCCTCTGCTCTCTCTAGTGCCCTCCCCTCCTTCCCTTTCCTGTCTCTGCTAGGAAGTCATGCCATTACCCAAAGCCTCAACCTTAGGCAAATAAACTTAGTCATAGTGTCGTAGGATGAAGTGGAGACTTGTGCCTAAGCCCCAGTGGACAGAGAAAGCAGAGGGTCAGAGAGGGCCAGTGACGCGTCAAGACCTTACGATGATTGTAACATTGTTGGGGACAGAATCCAGCCTCTGCCCCTCTTAAGTTCCGTGTCCTTGGGTGGTTTGGAGGCCGCCAGAGGGGTAGACTTTTTATGGGATCCAATATGAGGTGGTGACATGAGATGACGTGTGTGACCATCAAAACCATCCACCCTACACAGTCCACTGACTACATTAATGTGACTACTTCTCCGGGGAATCTTTGCCCAGGAAGAAAAAAATAAACTCATGATGCACTCTAGGAACTTTCTGGAAAAGCCGGGCGGAAGAACATCGAACGATCCTGCTCTTTGAAGAGAGCATCACGTGATAGTTTGCTCCCCAAGACTCCACATCTTCATCAGGAGATGTCTGCCAATCCTAAGCTATACCTGAACCCTTTCCTTCTCCAGTCCTACTCAAGGCAGCACGTGGGAAGATCTACTTGACGCGAGACTCCAAAGCCCCATAAATATCTTGACAGCTGCCCCGCTCCCTTCACCCACGCTAGCCACCCCTGGGACTGTGTCAAGGGAGTGCTCTCGGTACGAATGAACTCAGCGACATCAGACCAACAGGTTGTGTTTGGAGAGCCGGCATCCAGGGCCAGTAGGATGCCACGTGCTCTGTGCTTGCTGCAGACACAGCAAAGGGTCTGGATAATGTGAGCCCCCCGGAAGGCTAGATGTATTAGCCTCTCTGACCCTCTGTCTTCTCTGTCCAGTGGCGCTCAGGGACAAGTCTCCACTTGGTCAGAAAACGGTTATTCTAGGAGTTTCAACACCATCCCACCGAGCTTCTGATGAAGAAACAAACTCTGGTGGCTACTGTCTTGTGGGACACCCAAGGGTGGATTGGAAAAGACCACATTGTTTTCTGGTCCCCACATGCCGGGTAGAAATGGCGCCGTGTCTCTCCTTCCTAAACTGGTCTCCTCGTCTGTAAGGTGAGTAAGTGGCGGGGGATGCCTTTTGCAGAGGCCGGTTGGCCCTAGGGCTGCCCCTCCAGCCCTCACCTCTGCAGCCCATCACCCTCTCCTCTTCCGGGAACTTCACCTCTGCAAAGTCATCTCTTGCCCGAGATGCAAAGGAAGAGTATCTCCAGCTTTGTTTCTCTATTATAATAGATGTAAATTAATGTTTTGCCTTTGTTTGCCGCGGTAATCATAGAGGCAAGTATATATTCCTAACAGCTATCTTATTTTCAATTTGCAGAGCGTACTGTGCTTAATCCCATGAGGCAGCCGTGGCTCCAGATATGAATTTTAAAAGATAATTAGCCCAGTGCAGGATGTGGTCTCTGCGACAAGGAGCCCACACCGAAGCCTGGTCAGAGGGGTCCTCTGGGGGACCCAGTCAGGTCACGGTTCCCCGCCACCCCCCATGGTTTATTACTTTTTTTTCATCGCCACTGCCTTTGTGCGAACCAGCTGATTTGTTCATGAAAATTTAAATCATGTCCGTACTAGAACTGGGATTTCTTTTTGGGGCTGTTGTTTGAGGATTCTCACCCCTGCACCCCACCAATATTGCTTTTGATGATATTCATGGCAGGTGACAATTTACATTTTGTTTTCTTTTTTCTTTTTCTTTTTTCTCTAACTGATAGCACCAGGCCCGGACTGGTTATCTGTAATGTCTGATGCCCGTGGCAGATTAAGTGACCATCTATTAGCAAGAGCCTGAGAAGGTCGTAGGTCAGAAAGACGAATGTCCCGCCAGGCTCCCTTCATGGATTGTTCCTGGGTGAACTTGACCCCCAGCAGGAAATCAGTTATGAAGACAAGGGCAGAGTCGGACAGGCTGAGGAATCATGCCGGTTCTCCGGGATGCGTGGGATCTTAGTCTATGACGCATCCCACCCAGACGAGGCAGTAACTTGATTTCCCCACTTGCTCGACACGTGGGGGTAGAATTTCTGCGTAGCCAGCCCTGTGCGGAGCAGAGGAAGGCAGGGCAGGCTCCTTCTCTCAGAGACAGTCTGGGATGCCTTCCTGGAGGAGGTGCCACTTGAACTGGCGTGAGCAGCTCCTGTATTTTAATCAGATCAGGCGACTTATCTCTTGTTATGATTCTCCCGGGAAAATGCAAACTAGAAGAGTGTATGGAATGTCAACCATATAGCAGGCACCTTCTTCCTTGCGTTTCCTCTGTATCAGCTCACCTAGTCCCCACCACCTGGGACTGGTTCTTATCTACAGATGAGGACACTGAGGCACAGAGGCCTAGCCAAGGTTCTCAGGGAGAAGGGGCAAGGTCAGGATTTGAACCCCGGCAGTTTTGCGGCAGAGACCCTGCTCTGCTCGGTGACTGGGGTGGGGGTGGGGAACCCTGCCCCATAGCAGCGCTCCCAAGCTGAAAAGCCTCCCCTAACCTAAGGAGCCAATTGTGTCCCCCGGGGGCCTCTGCTGAGAACGTGCATCAGTCAACACAGTTCACAGTCAACCTTGGGCGCCTCGTACGGTCAAAGAGCTGAGCACAAGTGTAATGATTTGCTTTAATTTAAATCAGGTTGGTTAACAAAAAAATTTCCCCTTTATCACATAAGTTCGGGGACTTCCCTTCTAATGAGGAAAATGTCATTTCGTCTTCAATTCTTAGAGTTCATGGAACCTTGTGCTGCTGGAAAAGTGTGTAATTGTGTGTGTGTGTGTGTGTGTGTGTGCATATGCGTGTTTCTGTGTGCATGTGAATATTTGTGTGCACGTGTGTGTGCATGTATGTGTGCGTATACACACACAGGCTTCCAGCAACACGAATATTCATATCTACATGAAGAGTTTCAGACAGACTTCAGAAGGATTGAGCAGGTTTTGAAATTTGTTCTGACTCGTCCCTGGCATTTGCCTGAAGTGTGACCTGCTCGGAGATTTCCTCCTGGGCATTTCTGATTTTCGATTTAATGTGGTCGCATAGGGCGCTTTGTTTTCCAATGGCTGTAAAAAAAATATTTAATAAGAACTATTTCCTGAAGCCCTCTGGAAGGTAAATGAAAGAGAGTTCTAGAGTGCTTTGGAGCATTCCTGCCTCCAGCTAGATCCAGAAAAGGCTGGTAGCCTTGCTGGACACATTTCCGCCGAACAAAAACGGTGGCTTCGAGTTAGGACCGTGTCATAGGTGAAACCTGAACTATTAATCGGCAGCCTCACTCAGAATCTTTGTCTCATATTTAAATATGCCTTATTATGGAGAGCTTATGAGAGGGTACACAGAATGCCACAGGAAAACCAGGCCCCCAAATAAAGAACCAGCCTCCACATGGTGAAACCCTGTCTGGTGTGGCACAAGTTGCATGCCTCCACGTCATGGGGTTTTGTCGTGAATAACCAGGTAATTCAGTAAGACCAGGTCCCAGTCTGGACCGGAGAACTTGGTTATCAAGTTTGTTGCTTGCACTGGGGGTTAATTTTGCAAACAATGTTGACTCTCACGTGTATCCTGGTGCTTAATCAAAGGAATGAGCACTCTGTCTAGATATGGGCTCTTTGCAGAGAAGCTCTGGGTGTGTGTGTGCAAGACAAGAGTGCAAAAGGGTGGAGCAAGGGCCACGAGACGAATGTCAACAATCTGTCCTCGCAAAAGGACTGAACCTCCAGCTCTGGTACATACTGATGGTCAGTCAAGTCTCACAGCGCCTCCTTTCTGCCTCTCCAATTGGCCTGGGAAGCATGGCCAGGACAAGGGTCATTCACAATACTTGTTTTCCCCGTTTCGTATCTTAAATTCCACAAATCAGTGAAATCATACGGGATTTGTCTTCGTCTGCCTGGCTTATTTCGCTTCGCATTATAGTCTGTAGCTCCCTCGGTGTCCTTACAAACGGCAAGATTTCGGGGCGCCTGGGTGGCTCAGTCGGTTAAGCGGCCGACTTCAGCTCGGGTCACGATCTCGCGGTCCGTGAGTTCGAGCCCCGCGTCGGGCTCTGGGCTGACAGCTCAGAGCCTGGAGCCTGTTTCGGATTCTGTGTCTCCCTCTCTCTGGCCCTCCCCCGTTCATGCTCTGTCTCTCTCTGTCTCAAAAATAAATAAACGTTAAAAAAAATTAAAAAAAAAAAAAAAACAAATGGCAAGATTTCATTCGTGTTCGTGGCTGACTAATACTCCGCGGTCTATATGTACCGTATCGTCTTTATCCATTCCTCGGCCGATGGACATTTGGGCTGCTTCTTCCATAGTTTGGGTACTGTAAATAACGCTGCTATAAACATAGGGAAGCATGGATCCCTTTGTTTCGTGCTTTTGGGATGAATACCCGGCAGTGTGATTACTGAATTGTAGGGTAGTTCTATTTTTCACTTTTTGAGGTTACCAGATGGGAGGAGGGAGGGGGGTTGATGAAAAAGGTGATGGGGATTAAGGAGAGCACTTGTGCTGAGTTCTGGGTGATGTATGGGATGGTTGAATCACTGTACTACACGCCTGAAACTAATATAACACTGTATTTTAACTATGCTGGAATTAAAAGAAAAAAATACCTTCAAAAAGCCTGCCCTTACAATAAAAGGCACTGTGGTCTGTGACAAAGGACAGGCCTCCCACCTGACCTAAGGACAGGTCCCTGGGACGCTGTCAGCCCCCGGGAAGATTTCTTTTAGGGCTGTTTCCTATATACCTAAACACCTGGGAGCACACTGTGCGAGTCTGTGACTTTCCCCACCCATATCATAGGAAGGTGAGTGAAGGTTAAAGCCATCTGTGGTCACAAAACCAGACCTGTTTCCTGCCACCGTGCTCCCCTCCTCCACCGTGGATGGATTTTCACTAAACTTTGATGAAAATAACGAGGAGGTCCTGAAGGTCTCATTGGAAGACCCTCCTTAGGAAGCCCAAAATTTCCTGTACAGCCAAGGATCCCAGAATTCTTGGTGGGCACACCTGCCCACGAGTCCCCCACAGCAGAAACTGGGCTTGTCTGAGGGTTAAATGCGTTAAGGCACCGAGGTGTTCTTGGAAGAGTTCTGAGCACATCGAAAATGCTCCGCGAGCATCACCTTCTTTAGTATTTGAAAGGATTCGGAGACCAATTCTTTGTCACTCTAACTTAGAATGCACCCTTCTTTTATAGCTCTCTTGCCACAAAAAGTGTTCTCTTCCTTCGAAAATATCTTTTATTTCTACGTGTCTTGAAGTTGAATCGTAGCAAACCAAAGCAGTTGTTACTTACAGCTACAGAAACACCAGATAACAGATTAACTCCCCCGACCCCTTTTCTTCTAGAAGGTGGCTAGCTACTGACATCCAGACCTCTGATTTTTTTTTTTTCACCTATGCACATTCAGCGGGCCAGAGGAGAATAAAAGAGTCTAATGGAACCAAACTTGTCTCTCCTTGGTTTTTCAGCCATTTGCTCTGGTTTCCCAACTGATAAAACAAAAACAAAAACAAAAAAAACTTACTGAAAATTTTGTGTTTTTTTGTTTTGTTTGTTTGTCGATGAAAACAGTGTCATGCCAGCCAAAAAGCCTGCCTTTGTCCACTATGATGGTGGGAAGTCCAACACACTGGTAGGCTGAAAGTTGTTCACACTAGTCCCCATGGACCATGAGAGCAGGGAGATTGTCTTCCTCACTGGTGGGTGCCAGCACCTGTTGATGAAAGTAGCCTCACAGGCTGGGAGGCATAAATCCTTGCTTACAAGGAAAAATGATTTAAATAGCAAGACCTGGTCCCCAGAATTACTTCTAATTTTTAACACTGTTTCTCAAGGGCCAGGCCACTGTTGGCCCTTCTTAGAAATTCTCACCGATCTTGAAAGTACGATATGGTAAACGTTCTCAGAAGACTGAATTTGGTAATTGCAAGGATTTCTGATATGATCTCCTTTGCACTTAATACCAGTGGATTCCTATAGCATTGATCAATCACCATCACAGAACTGAGGCATCCTTATTTTGTTGTCCAATTATGTTCATTCTTAAGCCTTTAATCACAGTGGCAGGGAACCGTGTTCTTCCTATCCATAGAGTAGGACTGGGACTTAGTCAAGGGTTTATATTTATTGATAGAATCGTAGAAAGGAAGGAAGGAGAGAGGGAGGGAGGGAGGAAACATGAATGGAAGGAAGGAAACAGGGATCATAAATTTGTGTCAGGAGTGAACTTCTGAGCAACTTCCCTGATGATGAGTTGAACAGCCTCCGGTCAAGGAGGACTGGTTAGTGTGTGAACACATGGGTTTGAGTCTACGATTCTGAAAATTCCCAACAAATTTTAATTAGGGGCTGCAATCTCAACCTCTGTGCCAAGTGCTGGAGAAGTGGTGTGTATTAGTACCCTTGACCTTAGGGCTCAGGTGTTGGGGTGCAGCTTCCATAGGCCTCCCCCATAGTCCATCCCACCAAGCAGCTGCCTAGGTGAGTGAGGGAGCATTCGTGTTTATGTGAGGAAGATGGAGACACCAGCTGAGTGGCCTCGAGCAAAGCTTTTAAGACCATGTATGAATACGCGAGAACACCTGCTGAAGAGCTCAGTCTTATATAATTAAGAGGAATTATTACATAAATTATGGTATGGTCACATGTATTAACCATTCTTTATAGTATAGATTTTTTATATCTACATTTTCACCTGATCAAGAGAACCTCTCTTGAAATGCAAGAGAAAATGTTCCCTAACCTTGTTTGAATGTCTCCAGACAGTTTGCCACCTCTGGAGGGGGCAGTCTTAGGGAGCAATGGACAGCTCTAGAGCAAATCCTTTCTGGCATTATGCTGGCAATGGTCTCCTCGTCATTCTCATCCAGCTCTGCGTGACCACACATTCTGTAACTTTGAATCTTTTACAGGAGGCTGGAGAGTCCGGTCTCCCCAGTGGAACAGTTATTTTATGGGTCACCTTTGCCATTGGTCTCAGCTGAGGAGATGGGGTCTTAGCGAATTCAGGGGTAACAAGTCAAGGGTGCTCTGGGTGAGGGGAGGCAGGGAATAGACCCTGCTTCTGACTTGAGTTTTATGGGTACAGTAGATTATGAGCCTGTAATGTCTGGGAGCCTGGATAGAGCCTAAAATCGATGTCCTCTTCTGGAGTGTAGGTCAATAACACTGCCCAGCCTACGAAGGTAGGAGGTCAGGAAAATCTCTGGTCACATCCTGTTCCCACCACCTAGGTCCTGCTCCCCTTGTCGGTGTAACTATACCTCCAAAAGGAAGAGAGCAGTGGCCTCGTTCAGCGACCTAGGAAGACCATTAGAACAACACAAATGAGATAAGGTGTGCGGAAATGTGACAGATGAAGCCAACATTCGAGAGTCTTAGCTACTTTGGAGTGTCGGCTCCCGCCTCATACTTTCCCAACCACCCTGCGCGAATCCCAAGCCTGTGCGTCTTCCAGCACGGACGGCAAGCGGGAGCAGGTCTTTGCAAAACAAGACAACAGGCCCTGCAGTGGAACAGCACTTCACTGTTTACACGGCAGCTGCACACAAATTGCACCCTCACACTGCAGCCTTACAGCTGCCTTGAGGCATGGGGAGTGGACACCGTTGTTATCTTTATCTCATTTTTGTCCAGGAGTAAAATGGAGTCTCAGGAGAATTAGGGACTTTTCCCAGGTTCTGCTAGTGGGAAATGGTACCTAGATGTCCAGCATCCTCAGTTTTCATCGGGAAAATTTCTTTTCTGCAGCTGGACCAGCCAGGCATACTCTCCTTCCCTGCTGTGGGTGGAGTCTCTCTGTCTTCCGCTATGGCTAAGAGGGAATGAGCGCTCTCTGACTCTTTGGCCACCTTTCTGTCTCCCAACTTGGACATCCAACTTTGTTCTGGCCACACTCAGGGCTCTAAGCTCGACCTCCTTGTCTGAAGGCCCAGGGGAGCTGCGGTGAGTTCCCAGCCAAGATCCCAGGATCCCTCATTCAGCTTTAGCGTGGCTCTTAAGACGAGGTTGTCCTCTTCTTTGTCTCTCCTCCTTGGCCCACATGTTGTGTTTTCTTCCCCATAGAAAATCTCCTTATAGCTTACTGACCCTTGAAACAAGCCAGTAGTTCCCTTGATCAAATGGTTGCCTACCAAGGACTGCATTGACCTAGGCATTGTGTAGACAAAGAAACGGAAGGCAGTGACCAGGTTTTATCCTTGCCTCATGACTCCCATCTATCTTAAGAGATTCTTTGATGACCTCTAGCAATCTCATCTGTCTGTCTGATTCCCGTACCTATGGCTCACTAATAAGCCTCCTGTTCTTTTGGGTAGGGCAGAGCTTTCAAATGGGACAGAACTCCAGAGTCCTTCTGGCCTTGGGGGGTTATTTGCCTTGTTAGGGACCCCCTCTTTCAGAAGCTCCATTGCACGGGCTCTGTCAGTAAGTGTCTTCACAGGAAGACTCTCTCCCAGCCACACCCTGGCACCCTTGGTCTGTTGAACAGTTTCCTGTGACCTCGCACTCACTGTACTTCCGGACCCGCTCCTGGTCTTAAAATTTCAACCCATATTTACTGCAACCTGACAATTTGGGGATAGGAGAGGAAGAAAACAGAGCACCTGCCATAGAGCAATGTGAGGGAACATCTACTGGGCGGCTTGCAACATCTTTTGGTAAATAGCCGGAGGACTCCTTGCCACTTCTCCTGTGAGACAGGCATCTTGCCCGAGAAGACCCAAGCTTTGGAGTCATGTGGGGGAAAAAATAGCTCCAAGTATATCTCTTTTCTTTTAAGGGTGTCACAAGAAAAATACAGTCCCGCATAAAAGGAAGAAGACAAAAATGAAAACAAGCAGTGAGAGACAACATCCGCTCTCGTTTCAATTTCCTGGAAGCGGAATGTGGTTGGGCAGATGGTGCTCTTTTGTTTCACTAGAAGAAACGATAAGATGTAAATATGCACGGCCATATTCAGCAGTGCCGGATGGGGAAGGGTCGCTTCTTGCATGTGCTTGCTAATTTCTAGGCTCATCGGAGGCTTTCTTCTCCGAGTTGAGTTGGCCAACCCTCTGAGTTCCCAGATACTGCCTTTGACTGATTGCTCTCCACAGGGCCTCCAGAGTTGTCTAGTGTTCCTTCACTGGGCCACCGGGGAGTCTGTGAACTCCCTTACATTTTTGGAAAAATGTCGTAGGTTTGTGCATTTCCTAGAGTGGCTTCGACATCTTCTGAGTGGCTGGCAAATGACTCACTACCCGTTGCCTTCTTGTCTCCTCACTCCTTGTCACCGGTTCGTCTGAGGCTCCAGGTGGCTGTACAGAACTGTTGAATACCATTGCCCCACATTTGTGTTGCATTGTAGACTTTTCAAAGTTCTTTCACTGAAAAAAAAAAAAAAATAGATATCTTGTTTGACTCAGTGACAGGAACAATTACCAGTAGCCCCATTTCACGGCTGAGAAAATGAAACTCGGAGCTGGGACTCGGCTAGTTTGCAGGCACGTGTGTGTCGGGCAGAAGTAGAGCAAAAGCCCTCCTCGTCGCTCTCGTGTTTCCTAGTCCGGGATCCTTCCACCCCTACTTGCATCCTCACCTTGGGAGCTTGGCCAAAAACGGAATGGCCATTGGTATTTGATATCATTGAAGAAGGAGCGCATTGGAGCCTAGGCCCTGTAGGGAATGAAAAAGGGACTGTAGGGAATGAAAAATGTACCTTCTGGTACAAAGTAGATGCTCAAATGTTGGAGTTACGAATGAGGGATTGAAAGTATGAATGAGGTACTCGGTGCACAAGGAATAAATGGCCTGGTCTCCAGAGACCTACCACAGTTCCAACATGCATTCCTGGACTGGCCTTGGCTGAAGTTCTCGAGATGATCATCCGTAATTCCAGGAGGAGGGCAAAGCCTGCTGGCGGACGTTTGCTTGGTCAATGAATGATAAAGCTCATTCATACAGAGGTCTCCATCTTCCGTGTGGCCCCCTATCGGCAGTCTCCACACCATCCCATCCAGACACCAACATCCAACTAGCTGTCTAGGTTGCTAAGCCTAGTGATTTGTTCTTAAGCTGTTCTTAAGACAGCCTCACACGCCAGGCACCAAGAGAAAGAGAGAGGAGTCTTTTTCCCCCACTGGAAACTAAAAGTCCGCTACCAAAACCCAACAGTCAAAGATGGATGAGACGGGGCTGTGACGGCATGCCCCAGAGAGTTCCGGAGAGTAAGGCACGCATCATGGGAGAATGCCGCACTGAGTGCATGGTGAGTCTGGATTCCAAATGAAATAGAACTCAGGTAGATGGTACACAAGAGTTTCAAGGGGGCATCATACTAACCCCACTCTGACCCCTGGATCCAGCCGGAACCACAGTTGAGCTCCTTTTGTTCGCACAGAGATGGGAGGCCCAGTTTTACACATTTATGACGTGTTTGTGAAAACGATGATTTATTTTTATGATTTTTTTAAATTTTATTTATTTTACTTTTTATTTATTTTTGAGAGAGAGAGAGAGAGAGAGAGAGAGAGAGAGACAAGCCTCTCTGGGGGAGGGGCAGAGAGAGAGAGGGAGACACGGAATCAGGTTCCAGGCTCTGAGCTGTCAGTACAGAGCCCGACGCGGGGCTCAAACCCACACACACCGTGAGATCGTGACCTGAGCTGAAGTCAAGATGCTTAACCGACTGAGCCACCCAGGGACCCCACTATTTTTATGATTTTTTAGTATTATATGTTGCAGACTAAATTTCTAAAAACAGAACCCCAATTAAGGAATCTTATATGTTTTAAAAGTTTACAACGTGTTCTTCTACAAATGATCAGAGTAGACCTTTCACCGCAGCAGGATGGGGTCACCTATGTGAAATTGGGGGTGAGAAACCCTGGGAGTGGGGCATGCTGTTTTAAATCTCTCCACGTGGGAAGTTGGCTAGAGGACACGGACGGTTAGGCAAAGGTGTATCTTGTTAAAGAGACTTTGCATTAAAAAAAGAAAGCTTCCAGGTTTGTAGGTCACCCCTCCATCACCTCACAGGTGTTGCACCTGAAGGTAGCACGTCAATGGATCTAGGTAGTTATTTGGTACCAATAGGCATGGACACCCATTGGGCATATCCCAACATTCTTCTGTTTCTGAGGGACGACTTTTTTCCCCTGATGAACCAGTTGCCTGGATAATTTGAAAGACAAATCTAAAGCACCTGGCCCACATTCAAGGCTGTAAATCTACAAGGACAGAGTCTGGGACCTGATCAAGATGAACCTTTTGAAAGAGGATTTTCAGAGACCTAGCAATCTGGAAAGTGGAGGGGCATAGACTAGAGCTTTTGAACTCTCTCTCCTAGGGAAATGATGTTGGAAAAGCAGACGTCTTAGAAAACATCTTTTCAAAACATTTGCTGCTGAACTTTCAGATGATTTCTAGGGAGTTCCCAGAGCTACAGTGAAGGGGCACTGAAAATGAAGATGTCGTGGAAATAAGCCCCCACCACTGTGACACAGAGACAGGCTCTCAAAATGGCTACGTCATGGAGATAAATTCCCATTATCTGACATGGAGACAGGCTCCCCAAATCTTACAACCTTGAGACTGTATTTGTCCCTGAGAACTACTCAGTGAGCTAACATGTCACATGTCCCCCACAAATGTACAGAAAGGAAATTGAGGGACTGTCATCCCTTCTTGTTTATGACCTATATTCTCCAAACCACCTTAGTAAACAATGGCTTATTTTCATAAAATGATTGTTTAAAATGATCCTCAATGACCCCCCCTGTTTTAATCCCATAGGCAATGACTTCCAAACAGTTGTCTTCCCAAAGATTAAATATATATATATATATATATATATATATATATATATATATTTGGGGGGGGGTGGAATATTGATAATTGGAAAACATAGGTTCTAGAGCTTTGGCTTGATCTCAGTCACCAGCCCAGAATCTGTTTCCTCGTCTGTATGCTGGGGTAATAGAGTCCATTTTGCGTAGCTTAAAAGGTCATTGTGGTCACCGAACAAAATGTTGAATCCTGTTTCAACTATGCAAATACATATTAAATATTAAACACCTACTCTGTGTCAGGACCCACACTAGACTCTGGAAGAACCGTGATGAAAAAGACCCCCTCCTACTCCAAACAAAGCTGACGGGCTAATGGTGGACACAGACATTAAACACATACCTGTATGGGTAAGGGATGTGCTGGAAGGACAAGTATGGGGGTCACAATAGGAAGTACGGGGTCACGATAGGAAGTGGAGAGTATAGGAACATAAAGCTGTATTCTTAGCCTGTGCTAGTGTTAGTCTTAGAATCAGTATTGGCATTCTGTTAGCATAAAGATCCGTATGATCTCAGTAGCCTGTTCTGGCAATGCTCCGAGCGTCTTCCAATATGGGCAAGGGAGCAAGCAGCATATTGTCTGATCTTCCCAGCCCCATATCAACATAGATGTTTAAGATTTAGAAGATTCAGGGTGGCCGGTTGGATGGCTGTGGTTGGAACCACCCACTCCTCATTGGCATTTTCCCGGCCGCACTTCTGGAAGGGAGAAAGAAAAGAAAATGTTGCAGGCACCCACACTCCCAAAAGGAAGAAACATGTCAGTTGTACCCACTCATGTTGTCTCTGCTTTAGTGACAGGCAGAAGAACTCCCACTCCTGATGCCCCAAACTCCGCAAGGAAAGGCATGCTGGTGTTGCCCATATGCTCAACGAAGCCTTGGGAGGTGGGTCAGGAGGCCCCTCCCGATGTCTCCAAGAGAGGATGAAAAAGAGAAGGTCTAAGTCGGTTATAATGAGCCCGTGTCAATTTCGTCTTCTGGACTAGGAGGTTCTTGAGGTCGGGGATAACCAGGACTTAGTCACCTCTGTAACTCCACTGGGAGCCACGGGGTCTGGCCCAAAGTAGAGCTTTCATACAGACACAACAACAGCACAATTGTGTCGCTATTGTTGGACTGAATCTGACACGTGGCAAATGAAAGCATGGATCAGAAACAGATCCAGAAGAGACATTTTATTTTAGAAGAGTAAGTTTTTCAGGGGCGCCTGAGTGGCTCAATCAGTTGGGCGTCCGACTTCGGCTCAGGTCATGATCTCACGCTTCGTGGGTTCGAGCCCCGCGTCAGGCTCTGTGCTGACAGCTCGGAGCCTGGAGCCTGCTTCGGATTCTTTGTCTCCCTCTCTCTCTGACCCTCCCCCACTCACGCTCTGTCTCTGTCTCTCTCTCAAAAAAAAAAAAAAATTAAAAAAACATAAAACAAAGAAGTTTTTCAGGAAAATTGGTTCATATATATTATCAAAGCTCTAGTCAATGTGAAAAGCTCCTTGAGGGGTGCCTGGATGGCTCAGCTGGCTGATGATTCCAGCTCAGGTCATGCTCCCAGGAACCTGGGATTGAGGCCCAAGTCAGACCACACTGTGAGTATGGAGTTTGCTTGGGATTCTGTCTGTCTGTCTGTCTCTCTCTCTCTCTCTCTCACTCCCTCTATATCTCTCAAAAAAAAAATTATATGTGGGGTGCCTGTGTGGCTCAGTAAGGTACACTTCAACTCTTGATTTCTGCTGAGGCCATGATCTCAAGGTCGGTGAGACTGAGCCCCGTGTCGGGCTCTGTGTCGACATCATGGAGCCTATTTGGCATTCTCTCTCTCTCGCTCTCTCTCTCTCTCTCTCGCTCTCTCTCTCTCCCTCTGTCTCCGCCAACCCCTCTGCTTATGTGTGCTCTCACTTTCTCTCTCTCAAAATAAATAAATAAACTTTGAAAAAAGTTTCTTGAACAAGGCAGCCAAACAAACAACAGAAACCCAAAATTAAAGTATTTGTAAGCTCACATCCCTTAGAGATACACAGTGTTAGTATTATATGAGCAGGGACTGAGGAGGTGGGGACAGGGTGCAGACAGTAGGATAGGCAGACCCAGCTCCCAAGGCCATCCCAGCAATGCTGATGTGGCTACCCGAGGCTGGCCAAAGCTCCCGAACTTCTGAACAGGCTAAGGGTCCATGTCTGTCATTTGGCTCCTGGGAACATGTTGATGGTTAGGGTGTCTTCCTAATCAGAACTGGACCGGGGGGCGCCCGCGTGGCTCAGTTGGTTAAGTGTCAGTTGGCTCAGGTCGTGATCTCGCAGTTCATGAGTTCGAGCCCCGCATCGGGCACTGTGCTGACAGCTCCGGGCCTGGATCCTGCTTCAGATTTGGTGTCTCCCTCTCTCTCTCTCTTGCAAAAATAAATAAACATTTCTAAAAAAAAAAAAAAAAAGAACGGGACTAAAAGTGAAAGGCAGCACAGGATGTTAAGGAACCAGCGGAAGATGAGATGTTTGTAGGAATTATCGGGAATAACCAGGAGAGCCCTCTGTGCTACGGGGGTTTCCTGTTGTAAACTTCCTATGGATTGTGAAGCTGGCAGAAATGCCAGAAGACCCAAGAGACAAGACGGAAAGGAAAGACTCTTTCTATGATTAAGTCCAACACTGAAGGGCGCCTGGGTGGCTCAGTCAGTTGAGGGTCCGACTTCGGCTCAGGTCATGATCTCGCGGTCCGTGAGTTCGAGCCCCGCGTCGGGCTCTGTGCCAACAGCTCAGAGCCTGGAGCCTGTTTCGGATTCTGTGTCTCCCTCTCTCTGACCCTTCCCCATTCATGCTCTGTCTCTCTCTGTCTCAAAAAAATAAATAAAAGCTTAAAAAAAAATCCAGCACTGAAGCCTCTTGCTCATCTGAAGAATCATAGAAAGTCTGAGCTCTTCTTCCAGAAAAGCCATTTTTAACTTAAAGAGTGCAACTCCTCAACTCCCCCGACCATCACTAAAGATCGAATTGCTAGGACACCCTTCATCTTTCAGACACAATCCAATGCCAGAGCCTAAGAAGTCTACTTCTAGACATTGTACACCTGACTGACCCAAGCACGCGTGAATAGAGAAAACAAGGACCCGTTGTTGGCAAGCATCTTGGACATCTCGTGAGCTGGTAACTACAAGCCAAGAAAGTCGACAGGGCCATCGCAGATCCTGGTGGTACACATGGCTGAGAAAACGGACAGGGTGGTGGCGTTTAGAGTGGCACAGAGCGAAAAGAAGTAAATGATTTCCTTTTTTTTTTTTATTCGTAAGCGATGTGAGTTTTCCAGAGAGGAACTGATTGGGTACAATGTATTATCTACAGATAGAGGGGAGGAGGAAAAGGTAAATAGCTCTCTATAAAGAATCCTTTGAAATTGGATTTCTTGTTACCAGAGACTAGGGGAAATCCTTGAAAAGCAATATGCTAATAAGAGGGCTGTTATCTGAAAACCGGAGGGCAGGAACCTAGGAAAACGGAACTAGATTTGCAACCCAAGTGTTCTAGAGCTTAACTAATGTTGCTTTGTAGTTGCATCCCGTTGAGTTCCATTTAGTCCATATAACATGGTGCCCGTGGACCAGATTATACGATAGGTGGTAATAATTTCATTAGTAACGTGGAGCCCAGCGTACCGTATTAAACCAAGTAGACCTGAAGGAATGGTTCTAACTGAAGAGGCACCTGAAACTGCTGGAAAAGAAGGAAAAGCAAGAGCCTGTGAGTTGCGAATACGCAGGCTTCCTTCCATCTTTCGTGCAATAAGCAGGTCTTCTTTGGAAAAGTAGTATTTGAGCTGGGCTTTAAAATCCAGGCAGGCTTTTCCTTAAGTTGCAAGAGAACGCCACTGAAAACAAGACAAAACAAAACAGAAGTGGCAATAGAATCTGGCGTGGAAAAACGGGGGCCTATCCGGTGACATCACGCGCTTTGGTTGACCGGAGGAGGCATGTAGCACACGGGGACCCTTGGAGGCCAGTGCAAAGCATTTGAACTTCGGTGGAGAGCAGGGACCCCGGGGTATTTGCAGCAGAGAAATGCCACGTTCAGAGATACCCTTTAGGAGTAGAAATCTAACAGTGATGTGAAGAAAGTCAGAAGGAGATCGTCTGGAGACAGGGGAGTCGGGAGGTTCTCACACTGGGACAGGGGCAAGAAAGGTAAGGAGGAGACTACGTGGTCCTTGGAGGTAAGAAGTCCAGGTGAATCGGACCTAGGAGTCCTGATTTCTTGACCCTTCGGGGGGAAAACGGTGCGTCTACGTTTTACTCCTCTTCTGATTTTCCTTCTCTTAACCTTACCCTCTCTTCTTGGGCGGAAGGAGGTCCTCGTGAAACTTGGGAGTTCCAGAGTAAGCTGTTTTCTGCATCCCTGTGAACCACGTTGGTCCTCAGACCATTTCTGCAGCTCCGGCTTGACGGCCCTAGGATTTGGGTCTGATGCCTTGGTTCACAATGGAAGCTCTGGAAATAGAGGAGACTAGACGGCACCACGCTAGCTGCCGCCCTCACGATCCTCTCGACGCCTCGGGTTCCCTGTCACAGCATGGGGGGGGGGCGGTAGTAACAAGGCCTGCCTTGAGAGGCGGTGCCTGGCACACTCAACATGGGGGCTGGAGGGGTACCCGGTCAACGCTGTCGGTTATCACACATCTACAACTGCTTAGCCCCAACACCCTGAAACGCCTAACTTTTGTGACGTGTTTGGCTGCAACAGCTGACCTCTCCTGAACCCATTTAGCAGCCAACGTTGACCTGAACTGACACGAGGCTATTTATAGTCCTTATTTACCCCACTTTGGGCTCACATTCAGACATCTTCCTGCAGAAATATTAACGCGCCTGATTGCAGGGTGCTGCCCCCAGCCCCACTGGGCATGTTAAGTGACGCCGAGCCGGCAACATCTTACCATTCTGAATCCAAAACATTCCCCATGCCAAAGCGCATGCGGCCCCCAAGGCGTCAAAGACGGGCTGCGAATTCATACTGCGAAGCTCACTCTTTTTCAAGGAGTGGCTGGTGGCCTCTGCGTTTAGATGAAAAGAAGAAACCGTCAACGTTTATTTTATTTTATTTTATTTTAATTTTTCAGATGCTTACAAGGGAAACAGAAGGGGACTCCTCGTGTGCGTATTGTCGGCCCTGGAAGCCCTGAGTACAAAGCCCACCTCCTACGAGGAGTTACGGTTTACGAAACCTGTTCTCTGTGCTTGCTCCCTCCTTTTATCTCCTCGGCTTCCTGTAGACAGAGCCTGGATGGAGAGAAGTTGGTTACCGTCATCTTGAACATGGGAGACTGAGGCTCAGAGAATGACTTTCAGGAATGTGTCCCTCGGGGCGGAGGAGTGGCCCAGGACAGTCCTAATTGCTCTGGGGTCTCTCACCCCGAATGGAAGGTCACGAGGCCAGGACCACCATAAACTGGGCTCTGGTCCCGAGACCCTCTTCCTTTATGTCCTCCGGGGGCAGTCACAGCCCACGATAGGCGCTCAATAAACCAGCCCGGGATTGGACTGGCCTATGTGTTTTCTGCCATTTTCTCCCCTGTCTCTCCTCCCTCATTGCCCGCTTCCTTAGGCAGCAAGGGCAGGGCCACTGAGCCCCACAGAGCAGCCCGGCTCTCTTTCATTTCTTGGAGGCGTCCGGCAGAAGTTTGACAGTGGGGTGTGCCTTGTGCGTCGGCGTTTCAGCCAAGTTTGTGTTTGCCGGCTGGCCGTCCCCCTTCGCTGTGCCTCCTACACGGTCCGGCAAGATGAGGGTCTCTGAGCTTCCCACCCCGAAGGATGGGACTCCCACACGCCTCTGGGGGCTAGCCTTTGACTCCTAGGGTGGCATGTCACCAAACAAAAACCCTGAAGTGAAACGCGTCTTCCAGTAAAGACCGGCAATGGGTCCTGGGCGGGTGTCGACACAGAGGGGCGCTTACTCGGCAAGGCCCACGGACGGGGCGGGAGGGAGGCTGGGAACCGTGTGGGTTCTGCAGTTCCTGGAATCTTCCTGCATCTACCGCCATCAGCTCCTCTTGAGAATAAACGTGCCTATGTTATTCCAGGAACACCTCAGCTCCTACTTCTGCAAAGTCCAGGCCCTCTTGATCTTCATCGGTTAGACTCGTCCACTCCCCCCGCAGCCGTCACTCCAAGGAACTGCCCTCGGAGCCTCTGACGTCACTGGCTTGGACAGCGGGAGCTCCTACTGTCCAGCGCTCCGCCAGACCCTCTTGGTGTCTCCCGCTTTTTCCCGGCACGGCACCGTGCTGATGCCTTGCTGTCAACCCGCGTGCCTGGATCTCCAGGGGAGACCCCTGTTCTCCCCAACAGCTTCCCTAGCCGCCCCCCTCCATCCAGCAGGGCTGTGCGTTGTTCTAGGACTGCAGGCCCCATACCCAGAGGCACAACCAGACCCCCTCTCTTTCTACTACTACATTCTGGCTCTAGGTTGATTTGGGGGTCAGAGGTCCCGCCGGGACTCTAGGACACTTATCTTGAAATGCACACAGGTAATAATACCTTTTTTTGTTTGTTTCCCGGGGGCGTCTAAACCTCTGATCTTCACCCGGGGACCCCCCCACCCCCCAGGGCAGGGGTTCTCACTGTGGTTCTTGGGCTGGTGCCAACATAATCCCTGGGTTGTCTGGTTGGTTTTAATGCAGAGTCTCAGCAACCCCCCCCCCCCGCCACCTCCAAATCAACTGAAACAGAATGGACAGTCAGGGATGTCAGATGAGCTGTCCAAACCACATGGCCAGCACGTGGTAGTGCTGGGATTTCAACCCAGGCCTTGATTCCCCAGGCCATGTTGTGATTCACTAAGCAATCTGAACTCTCTGGTGTGCCAAGAAGAAAAGAACAGGGTGGTCGAGGGATGTTCAGGGCGGGTGTGGGGGGCGGGGGTCTGAGGGAGGCAATCTAAGATTTAGGGAGGAAACAGGTGGCATCAGTATATTCCAGGGCTCTGTCCCCAGATGTCCAAGCCCTGCAGTGACCAAGACCTTGCTAAGACATCTCACCGGGGGATGCCCCGCCCGGTGCCTGGCTCCTCTCTGCTTCCCCTCTGCCCTCCTAAGGCTGCCCAAGAAAGACCAGCGATGGCTGCTGTCGGCTGAAAAGCCCATCCCCTTGAAACCCAAAGACACTGAGACTCCTTAAAACATTAAGGGTTCAAGGCGTGCAGCCCCTGAGGGAACAGCCCAGGCACAGGCAGAGAGGGGCAGAGAGCCAGAGCCCTCGGCCAGGTGGGACTTTCCACGCAGGACTCTGTGAGAAGCTGATAACCGGGACCTGTAGCCTGCCCGAGGCCGGGAGCCCCAAAACGCTGTGTCATCCCCTTTCTCCCGCAGTGTTAGCGGCGCTGCTCGCCCGGGCTCCTCAGGAACCCGTGGTTGGGTTTGTGGTCACCCAACAGTTTTATGAAGGCCCTTGAAGTGCTTCAAGTACCAGGTGGCCCCAGCGTGGTTTAACTGTCTGGGGGCCCGAGCTCTCCCAGTGGCCACCTCAGTAACGTAGACAGCCTTGATGTGAGAATTGTTCAGTTGGCCGTGACAATTACATAATGCGCCAGAAGGGCAAGGTTCGCATTCGCGGTAAGGTCAGGCGTTAGAAAGGCACACACTGTAAGGTGGCAAATCAGACCGCACCTCCGTAGCACTTAACAGTCTCTCAGGTTGACTCAGGGGTCATTCTCTCATTGGTGGCTTATTCGTCCCATTTTGCAGATGTGGAAACTGAGGGTCATCAAGGTCAGGGGTCTGTCCTGTGGGCCAGACAACTGACTAAGAGCTAGCTTCACAGATTATGTCAGATTGCTCCCCAGTGGCCCCACTAAGGCTGAGATCACCCCCATTCTGCGGACAGTGGTGCTTCCCAGGTCCCAGCCAACTGCCCTTCCCAGCCAGCCAGTGCCTCTTCCTCTCTGGGAAGTTTCTGGGAGAGCTGTGGCTTAGAGCTCGCAGCAGGTAGGAGCAAGACAGCTATATTTCCTCTTGGTCTTGTTCCCAGATGATCTGTCAGAGAGCACTTCTTAGAACAAACGCAGAATACAAAATAACTCGTGCCGCCTTTCTAAAGCCCCCAGGAAGCTTTGGGGTGACATTTTAACTGTCTCCTATCTTGATCTCAGCCCTTGGTTTGCTTTCTTTAAGCACCCATCGGAGGCTGGGCACCAAGGATACAACCAGGTGTGAACCAGGGGCCCCGGGGATGCCAAGGATTGAAGATACAAACGCACATACGCACACGTGCACACGGGTGCATATGTTCGTTTCCCTTCCAGCCCTGGAAACAGCAGTCTACGGGGGAAGCCACGCCGACCTGGCCACGGAACGTACAGGCGTGCACGCCCAATGAGCTGTAAGACACTTTGCTTTTCTGCACACACGACTTCATTTATCCTCACTGTGGTAATTCCCCTTACCATCGTCTTTGCGAAATGGACGGTCCCAGTGTATTGTAGATTTGTGTATATTTCCATTTTCCTCACCGGGCTGCACGCGGGCTTTCGACCGAAGCGCCCTGTCTCATTAATCATGATGTTCTCGCTTATTGATTCGGCCAAAAAGTGGTCATCGAGCATCCGGGATCTGCCAGGCTAATGCCAGGCAGAAGAGAAGAGCAGGCTTGGGGACATGCTTCTGCACGAACGAATAAGCGGGTGAACAGCTGAATGGTTTATCGCATGCCGGGGAGACTGGGGGAAGGTGCCGTGGGTGCAGATGCCGGGGGGAGACCTTACCATTGCCAAGAGAGGAGGTGAAGAGTCTTTCCTTGGCAGAGACAGCGAGTTGGGTGAGGGAGACGGCTTCACATGTACGGGGTTGGGAGCATTGTCCAGCTGTCCACGAGGAGCCGTGGGAACAGCTGACACCTGTTCACCCCTCTTGCCGTCAACATGCACAACTGTGAGCTGCGGGCTGTAGGAGTCTGTGCCCCATGGAGGTCACTTTCACATTATATAAGCTCCTGCGTGTAAAACACACAACCTGTCGTCCACAAGGCCCCCAGTAAAATCTAGCCGTTAGCAAGACTGTGAGTAGACCCACAGCAAGGTGCCTGCTGGCTTGCCTGAGCCGCCATTTGGAAATATGTGCGTGCACATAAACATTCTGATAGTTGAAAACTAAAATGCGGATGTATGACCAGATCTGGGCTCTCCTGATCGCCGCTCTTTCCCATCTTCTGGCGAAAGCCTTTGTAACATCTGTGAGAAGATTATGAGAAGCCTTCCAGGCTGGCTGAGGACTCTGGCCCGCCAGTCTCCTTGAATCACTGGGGCATCCCTTGTGCCCCCCACTTCTGCCTGCAGGGTCTCCTGTTGGGGAGGGTCTCTTTTCCTTCTGGGTTGATGACCAGAGCTGTATAGACCCAGGTCCCCTGAGCTGGAGGGTAACCCAGCCCACCAATTATTGGAAACTAAAGCCAGGTAATTTGAACCCATCTGCTGGGCGCCTGACCACAAACCACCTCTTAGCTCACCCCAAGCTGGATCCTGTTACTTCCCCAGTGCCTGCCCGGCTTCATTACCACGGCCATGGGAAGGGAGGAAACCAAGAGGTTACCGGGTCTTCAGTTAACGCTTTGTCATTAGCGTGGTTATTACCCTGGTCCTCCCTCCCGGGAGACTTCTAGATATAGGGGCCAGCGGGGGTGATTTGGTAACAGGACCAGAGGTTCCCAGATCTCACCAGATGGAGTGGGGTCCTCATCAGACAGCCTAGCAAGGGGTGGGGGCAGGACGCCTGGCAGGCACGGACAGATTCCAGGAGGCCAGCCGATAGCTTCGTGCTGTAACTGAGTGCCACTAGATCAGACGCTCCACACGTGTCTCTTGGGGGCCATTATGGTGACCGGACAAAGCATGGCCATTGGTGCCAAGCAAGCTTGGTTTGGGGAAAAAAAAATAAAAATTCTGCTCCTTACTGTATTACAGAAAGTGTCTTAAACACAGAAGTCTCAAGTGTCCTGACATGACAATGAAGACAACACCTCCATTCCAGCAAGACTTCATGATCCATAGATTAGACTATCTTTCCAGAACCAGAGCACGATCAGACATCTCCATCAATGTGGAGTGAGCTACACGGTATCGTAGAAGCCAAGGGAGAGGGTTTGGCCACCTAGGGTCGGTGGGGCCTCTGGGACCACCCAGACCAACCCCCACATCCTCTCTCTGAGGGTGGCACGCACCTCGTTCCTATTTCACGGACTGGAAATCGAGGCTCACGGAGGTTCTGCCCTGTTCAAGGAAGCACACGTGCCGAATGGAAAATTGGCCGCGGAGACGCAGATGTGTCCACATGACGTATCAGTGATGCGGGAGTAAATACACGTGAGAGTCTGGAACGTGGATGAAGGCTGATACGGTCCATATTTGTTTCTATTTCATTGCAGAGTGGTAGAGGGGGAGGTGGGTCCTCACCGCTGTACTCTTGTCCTTGGTCATGGATTCTTTTCTTGGGGAAATCTTCAGTACCAACTAACTAGGAAGCCTCCTCTCCCAAATGTGATTCCACTCTCAACCCCATTCTGCATTTTACCGAGCATCTTGGGCCGAAAAGAAATTAAATAAATAATGATAGAAGTCCATTTGACTTCAGCATAGCAGAACTAAAAGAGTTTTTGAACCAAGACTAAATTGATCGTGGTAATCTGCCATCGGGAGAGGAGCCAAGCAGCACTTTTGGCTTCCGGCATCGTACCAAAGTCCCAGTCTAGCGGAGAGAGCGTTTTGCTGTATCAAAAGGGACGGTGCTGTGTTTCAAAGTGCGTTTATATTCTAACATCTCATGAGCCTAAAATACCGGCAGGTCTAGCACTAGCTCTTTCTCGTTTCTTTCTTTCTTTCTTTTTTAATGATTCCAGGAGTCCGTAGGAGGAGGCACTGTGGGTGCTGTTAGGGTCCAGTCTCACACGAGCCCCAGCACTGGCCCCGCCGATGCCCATACCGATACCACGTCCCCGGCCTCTGTTTGGTTGTCATTTGCACTGAACCAACCCCCCCCCCCCCCCGCCCTCCTTGGTGGCTGTGCCTCCATGTTGACAAAATGTGACCCATCCGATCTGCCAGGAGGCAAATCTTCAGATGTCTCCCAGGCCAGGAAAGTGAACATGTTGGTCTCAAGAATGGACCGGGCTCGAAGCCATCCTTCTTACATTCCTTCCTCCGTCTCCCGCATCAAATATCGAACTGCCTCTTGGACGTGCCTCACCCGTGGCCATTCTGCCTTTGCATCCCCCAGCTGATGGGAAGCTCACCACGTCACCAGTCCATTAGAGCCACTCTCCTGGTAAGTTTAGGAGCTGCAGGAGTTGGTGTTTGCCCGTATTTCTAACCTACTCTCTCCGCCCCTCATCTCTGTAAGCAGAGGTTCGATCTCCAACCATGGCAACTCTGTCCTTAAGAGCGTTAGAGTTTGTCCAGCCTCAGAGGTGGTGAATGCGAGCTCTCTGGCCTGAGCGGCAGCTCTGGGCATGGCTGCTTAGCCCCTTGGTCTCAGTTCAGGGGGTACCCTTCAGGAACACCTTCCCTGACCGCCCACCTGCAGTGGCCCCTCACCACGCCACCGCTGTCACCTGCATTCACTCCCTATCCCGGGACCACATCTTATTCATCCCCTTCACGGCACTGACAGCTGTTTGCCTGTGTGTGGTTGTCTATTCCTCACATACCTGTTGACTTATGTATGTGCCCCCATGTCCCCTTTATGTATATGTTTGTTTATCTGTGTGCCATTATGTGCTATCTACATGCATGTCGTTTATTATTAAATAGACATATTTATCAATTCATTTTTTGAGGGTTTTGTTTATTTGAGAGAGATGGAGACAGCATGCATGGAGGAGGGACAGAGAGAGAGAGAGAGACAGGGAGAGAAAGAGAATCCCAAGCAGGCTCCGCCCTGTCAGCACAGAGCTCCACGCGGGGCTCGAACTCACGAAACCTTGAGATCAGGACCTGAGCCGAAACCAGGAGGCAGACGCTCAACCGACTGAGCCCCCCAGGTGCCCCTGTCTGCATGTTTCCGTGTGTGATTATGCACTGTCTCTATACACCTCTAGCCCGTGTATTATCAGAGGCTTCTCGTGTACATGCGGTCGTGCACCATTTGCGAACTCACTTACGTGTATGTGATCATGTACCGTTTAGGAAGGTGTGTACCTGTGTACCATTATGTGCTATTTATGTGCACGCTTACGTGGGCGGTGCTGAACTGTGTATGCACATATTTACCTGGGTTCTATCACATGCAATTTATGTACCCACCTACCTGCGTATAATCACGCACTGGGCACGCCTAGCTACCATCATGTGCTGTTCCTGTACCGGCTCACCTGTGTCACGATGTCCTGTTTAAGCATGCATTTACCCGTGTCCTATCACGTGACCCCTACCTCCAGAAGGTTCACTTGGGTGGGAAAAGGTGGGCCTACCCTGATCACTGCTGCTTCCTTGAAGCCTGCCAGAGCAGCTCCTGCGGGCACACATGCCAATTGAATGGATGACAGGTTTTTCCTGCTGTAAAATGACCCTTTCTGAGACCGGACATCTACCTCAGAGCAATGCCCAGCACTGCTCCTGGCCATGGCCTTGAGATCAAAGCTGGTTTCTTTTGCCTGCTGGATGTGGTAAGCTTGGGATCTGTGACATTTGAAAGCAGGAATCTGGTGTCCCCGGTGTCTGCCCCGCTACAACTTAAACATCATCACTTTCCTCTAAGGAAAATATTCTTTCATACCCAGCTCAGCTATCATTTCCTCTAGGAGGAAAGTCTACTCAAATTTAGCTCCTCATTCCAGTTTCTTGGCATCCTTGTGAAGACGGTATCCTAAGACCTACTGCCTTATTCTCCCTCCGGGCTGTGCGAACTTTGGATGTGATTGTCTTCACATTCATCCAGGTCATTGATGAAACTTTGACTGGAGGATTAATTCATACAGATCCCCCCCCCACCCCAGGGTGGTTTTCAAAGTCAGTCCCTGGGTCTTGAGCAAGTCTGAGATCACTTGAAGAAAAAAATATCCCAAATATTAGGTCATTTAAAAAGAGGTAATAGAAGCAGGAGAGGACCTTACAAACATATGCTTCAATCACATCTTTTCCAAATGAGAAAACTGTGATCCAGAGAGAAGTCAGTCACATGTGGAAGGGCAGGGCTAGGGGCCGGGGGCTGGTAAGTGGGCAAGTGCCCTTGGAAGCCCGAGGTCATGCCCCAGAGCAAGAAAGGAGTGACCCTGCCTTTTGGGGGCCAAAGGGGCCAAGGTGGACATTGGAACAGCTTCCTCCTCTTGCCACTAGCCTGGAGAAGCACGCACAGCCAGGGCACCCCCAGTTGCCTGGGAGGAGGGTACTGGGAGCTGAGATGCAGAGCCAAAGATCAGAGGTCAGAGGGCCTGGCTCTATGGGACACTGGCATTTGGGGGTGAACGACAGAGGCCGAGGTTGTGGCTAGCCCTGGTCAGCACCAGTAGAGGCCAGGGCAGAGCTATTTGGAGGCAGACAAGACCCGGAATCAAATGGCTGGGTCCCCACCGCCGAGGAGATGCTGGGCCTTTTGGAGAGCCCTGGAGACTCCGGAGAGAATGTAGAAGAGAGAGTCAGAAACTGGAATTCATTAAATCCCTAGTCTCATCCTGAAGTGGAGAGTGACAGATGTGGCTGTGGAATAGCTGGGGAACGCAGCAAAGGGGCAGTATAGGGTAGGGGACGCTTGACGAGGGAGAGGCTGAGGGCAGAGCTGGAGTGGTGGAGAGGCGCCATCACCTCACAGGAACAACCGAAGCAAAGACACAGCAGTGAGATGGGAGGACAGGGTCTGGGCGGGTGGGGGCGGTGGGTGAAATATGGCAGGGGGTGCCGGAATCTTCTTCCTTTCCCGTGCCCGCTGCTCAGAGGCAGAGAGTTACCTCGCAGATTCTACCTATCCCTGCAGTGAGCACAGCCTGACACTTCAGCCAAGAATTGAAGAATGAATTTGGGAGGGAAGACACCGAGGGGAAGGTTATTGGATTTTTTTTTTCTTTTCATCTTTAGATAGATGAAACCTACAAAAGAGAAGGTTACTGGTCAGTCCCTGCTCTGGCCCCAAGTATATCCTGTTTCTAGACAGGGGATGTTCTCAACATCTGTGACCTTGGCTCTGAACCCACAAAGCCCCAGCTGGAACTCCACTGCAAGGCGGGACGTCTGTGAGCAGCAGCCCTCCCAGGGACCCCACAGTCCCAGGTTGTGGGCAACTTTGGCGGACCATGGAAATGGGCGGGGCCTCAGTTTCTAGATCTGCAAGGTGAGCGTCTTAGCTTCCCCCTGAGATTGTTGTCAGGGTTATACAAAATTATATTTGTTGAAGGGCTCTCTGAACCAGGAGGTGGGCCATGAGTGGGAGGACCAGGTCCCCCCACTTCTTTCCCTGACCGCTTCTTTGTCGCCTTTGTTCAAACACAGGTCTGGGAAAGACAAGAGAGAATAAACACTGTTTTCACACAGTGGCGGCCTTCCTGAAGTGCTAGGCCTTGGGAGAAAGTGGTAGGTAGCTCATTTAATTTTTACCATTATCCTGAACCGCAGGTATTTTTCTCTCTAGACGTGAGACATCCAAAGCTCTAGAATATTCTGAACCTTGCCCTCTTTCTGGCCCTCTGTGCTTGCGTACCAGAGGGGTGGAGCCACATCTGTCTGTCCACGTTCACCTTGTCTCCAGTCTATTCTGCCCTGGAGGGTATTGGTGGGTTCATGAACAGAGTCTGCATCCGGGAAGGCGGGGTGGGGGAGGGGGCCCTTCCCCTGTGAGGGCCGGGACCTGTGTAGGCACTATCCATGTCACGTGTCTTAGAGCTCCATAGGGAACTACTGATGTCCACGGGGCAGACAAGAAAGCCCAGGGGCATGAAGGCCCACTGGCCCGTGCTATGTCACTGAGATCAAAAATAGCAGAGCCAAGCATTGGTCCAAACCCATGCTGTGCCTCCTCTCCCCGCATCCCCTGCCCAAGTTGGAATTTGGAGACAGTCGAGGGGACAGTAGTGACAGAGGCGGTGTCTCTGAGTCCAGTCAGTGGTGAGGAAGGGAGGAAGACGTGGTGTTGCCCTTGGGGTGGCTTTTCGGAGAAAGCAGGGAGGGGTCTGACTCCGGAAGGACAAGTCGTTCTTGGAAGGGAGGCCTGGGCCGGCAGAGGAATTTTGCATCCATTTGACAAGTGAAATATGGACACACACCTAAAAATAATGTGTTTTAAGATTCAGTATGCAAATTTGTGTGAACACGGGACTCAAGATAGATCAGTGTTACGTCAACACGACCAGCCCCCAAACCTAGCAGACCTTGATGAGCGAGCCGGGGCTAAACTTGACCGCAGAAGCTGAGCTGCGTTGCGCATCACTGGGATTATCAGCGCCGTCAATGATTAATGGATCCGTATCAATATTTTAGTGTTATTGCTGAGTGTGGGTCATCATAGCCTTAATAAAAAAATATTTTTGAGCAGATCTCTAGGGGTGGTCATCATTTGGATATACAGCAGAAGCTTGGTCTGTGAGCATAATTCGTTCCAGAAACATGCTCGTAACCCAGAGCACTTGTGTATCAAAACGAATTTCAAGAACCATTGGCTCAGTTGTGAGCACGTGACGTTCGGTGACACGTACTGTTCGTATTGCAAGGCATCGCTTATTTGTCAAGTTAGAATTTAGTGGAAGCGTTTGCTCCCCTTGAGGGACGCTGGCAGAACAAGTTCCTCGCAATCCGAGGCTTCACTGTATTTCTCTTCTTCCGAGCCTCGCGACAAGCAGCTTCCTCGATGGTGGTAAGGACTGTGGTTCTAGCACCCACTGTATCCTATTCGTGTGTCTTTCTGTGAGTCCATAAAACCCCACAGAGACTCAGTTTCCTCATCTGGGGAGTGGGTATGATGAAGGGCCCAGGATTCTGGAGAAAATAAAATGAGGCAGGAAGGCATCCAGCACAGAGCAGCGTGGTGGCCAGCACCAGTCATCGCCGCCACCCCCGTTGTGGTCACTTCCCCTTCCGTGTCATGTGGAGCCAGGGGTCCCCAAGCTGTCCTCACCGGGCACTCGCAATCAAGACTCCCATCTGCAATTCCTTGCGTCTTCCTCCTGGCGCTTCCAGGCGCTGAGGGCGACACCAAACCCGGACCCCACAGAGAGGACACTGGGGCGTCCACGCAGAGGACGGCATCCACGGGGCAGCCGAGTCCTACAGCTGTGGACACCTGGCCCACACCATACCGCACAGCCGTGGCAGCTGGTGATGGGCGCTGTTTCTCTTCAGACAGTTTCAGATGAACCCCGTGGACGAGCTTTCCCCAAATGCCCCTTTAAGAAATGAAGACTAGACCCTGGGGTCCTGGGAAGGTTGCTTTTACCGACAATCAGCCAGTGGGAGATGCAGGAGCCGGGCTGTCAACCCAGGCCATTCTACTCTCCTCTTACCAACCCAGCGGTGCATGGACAGAGCCTGCAAGGCCTCACGTGGGACCATCCCGTGGTCTGAACGCCTGTAATTAGCAGGTCCGTCTCATCCTGCTCCCCCCCTCCCCTGAAACCTTGCTTCCCCAGGCGGGTCCGCGGGCAAGTTTCTCCTCCTCGAAAAAGTCCCATCGTTCAGCCACATCACTCACTGGGAGCCTCGTACCGGCCGTGCTCCCTCTCGAACCTGGGGCCTCCCGTCGTGTGCCGGCGTGCCCCATCGCCTGACACAGTCATCAAGTGTGGGATGCGGCCCGAGTGTCAAGCAGTGGGGGTGAGGACGGGCAGACACGCTGACATTCCTGGAGCACGAAAGGACACTGAGGTTCATTGGACTGGGACGCATGATACATCCCGGATGTGCTTCGGGGAGGGACTCGGTGGGGAACAAGGGGGGGAAAGAGAGACGAAGAGAGAGGAGGAGGAGGGGGGAGACACAGAGAAGTGGAGAGAGAAAAAGGAGGGAGGGGGGGGGGAGGAACAAAAGAGCTCAGAAGAAGAAGGAGAGGAGAGGAAGAGAAGGGGGAGGAGGGGGAGGGCAGGACGGGGCTCCAGTCCCCACTCTAGCTTGTGGCCTCCAGTGCATTTAAAAGATAGAAGACACGTGCCCAAGGTCAAATGGAGACAAGGCAGTGGGTCAGTTCCAGCAGCATGCTGACAGCCTCCCCAATCTCCCCCCCCCGCCCCCACAGGTCACGCTAGAGCGTGTGTGCACATGCGTGTCTCTGTCTGAACGTGCCTGCGACATGTGCACGAGAACAGACACCCTGGCCATCTCCACACCAGGCGGCTCCCTGGCCCTGCCCGGCACATCTGTGCTCAGCAGTGGCCTGTGGATGAACTCAGTCACTCTACCTGCTGATGGGGCCCATGGCCAGACCTTCTTGTCCTTTCCACAGGACCGAAGGGGCAGAGCTGCCTCCAAAAGTCCAGTCGCTCTGTTCTGCCATCCACTTAGTCGGCGGCCCTTTGCTTTTCTCTTCTATTGAGGTTCCGGGCTCCCTGTGCTCGGTTGTCCAAGGATGGGGCATGCAGGCCATTTCAAATCAGACCTGGTGAAGGCTGAAAATGCCCAGCTAAAATTCCCTTTGGTGTCATACTAACAAGGCAGAGCAGGGTGCACCCCACTCCGTCAGAGCCCTGCCCCGTGTCGCAAAGCTTTTCTCAAATGCTCTGAGTTCAGTAAAACCCTGGCTCCCTGATTTTAAAAGTCATGTGCGTTTTAATGGAAATTGTAACCCACATGTTCCTGATTTATTTACAATTAAATTATCAAAATATTATTTTAAGGGCTGTTTGATGCCTCGAAAAGCTTTTGAGGTCTTTTTAATATGATTTTGAAAGGCTCTTTCCTTAAAAGCTGGAAACTTTGCCTTGCTGCATGTAAATAAACCTACTGGAGACGAGTGACTTTAGTCTAGAAATGTCGAGGCATTTGACAGGGGTTTGGAAACAGCCAAAGTTCTCCCTGCATTCAATAAGAGAATGAGAACTGCAATCAGACCCACAGAATTTTCGTTTGTAACGTTCCCAGTAGCCCTTAGTCAGGCATTCAAAGGCTACCATTCATCCTAAATGTGTCATCAAAATCAATGGTTGTTTTCCATGGGGAGAGACAGGGACTGACATTTCGTGGGTGCCATGGGCACTTGGTTTGCCACTTCAAACACAGGACCTCCTGTCATCGCTTCTGACAGCCTGATGCCATGAACATCATGATTCTATTTCACTGATGGGGACGCAGGATCCCCAAGAGGTTCCGTGACCCGCCCGTGGTCATCGCTTCTACGGGATGGAAACTCAGGGCGTTCGGACACCGATGAGTTTCTCTATCCACGTCACTATGCCGCTTCTCTCGGGGCGTCCAAAGCGTGGCGATTAAGCACCGGGACACCGACAGTCGCGCCGAGGCTTCCATTTGTTTGGAGCTTTGCCAAGTGTGCAAAAGTCCTAAACAAAAGGCGTCCGAAGAACACAGAGTCCTGACAAAGCCGCGATGCTTATTCTAAGGCTGACACCTGCTGTCATCGATCATTTCATTGATTATGACCGTTACCCTCAGTTATTTCACTGGGTCCTTCCAACACGTCGGGATTATCAATCACACTGCGCAGACGGGGAAGCCAACGAATTAAGAGCAAGCAAGCCGATGACTCCTCCTAGCACTAGCGGGGCTCAGAAGGGAGCCGGTTTCACAGCCCGAAGGGTGCACCCTTCCACATGAGTGTCTCGCAGCAGGTTCTGCCTCCGTGCTGCTGCCTGATTTGGTGGTGACGAGCCACCGGTGGTTACTTAGATTTCATTTTTGAGTAACTAAAATCAGGTTAACAATCCCATGTCTCAGTCCCCCTGGCCGCGTTTCAAGCGCTCGGCCTCCACGTGGGGCTGAAGGCTACTGCACCGGACAGAGCAGGCCGGGAATTTTTCTGTCACCGCAGAAAGTGCTAGTGGACAGCCGCAGGCCCAAGGCTCTCCTCCCCGCGGCCACCCGGGGGGGCAAGTCCTTCCATGAGCTGCTCTCCTGGCTACCATGGGGCCTCTGCCACCTCCCCTCGGCCCCCTCCTCACGGGCGGCCCAGCAGGAACCAGTATCTGAGTAGCTGCGGGGAGGCCAGGAAGGGCGGGGCCCGAATGGCCTCATCGCTCCCCTTGCTCTGCCCTGCTGTGTTTCAGCTAATCTTCTGCAAGATGGAGGAGGGGCCCTGGGGGAGGAAGAAGAAGGCTTCTGGAAGGTGAGGCCCAGCAGGGAGATGAAGCGGCTGCCACGGAGGCAGACATCTGTGCCCAGACAGATAGAGTTCCACAGATACGATCTCTGTTACTATCCCTGGGAGAGATAAACAACTTGCCCGAGCAGCGTGCAGAAGGAAGTGCCCCGCTGAGAAAGTGGTGCTCAGAGGCCAGACTCTCAGCCCCTGCGGTCAGAGACCCAGCCGAGGAAGGCGGGGGAGGGGAAGGAGGCCGCCTGGCACAGGTGACAGGAGTCACAGGGCCCAATGCCACAGATGTCAAGAGAGAGAAATGTGTGAGCGTTGGCACATGAGGGGGCAGAGGTTCTGTGAGAAAGAGAAAAAAAAAAGTCAGAAGCAGAGAAGGTGGTGAAGTGCGCCTTTAACTCTGTCTCTTGTTACATATCAAAATGAAGTGTATCTCGAGGGTCAGGATTTTTATCCCGAACCTGCTGCATATCAGAGGTCTACTGTGCTTAGGAACTTCACGGAGACTTGGTTTTATCACCCCTAAATGGGATCTCTGCTTTAAAGATACATTGTAAGGCTGTGGCAAGCGTCCTTCTATTTAAAAAAAAAATTTTTTTTAATGTAGTTTATTTAGAGACAGAGAGAGTGAGTGGGGGAGGAGCAGAGAGAGGGAGAGAGAGAGAATCCCAAGCAGGCCCCGCACTCTCAGCGTGGAGCCTGATGTGGGGCCGGAACTCACGAAGAGCAAGATCCTGACCTGAGCTGAAACCAAGAGTCGGACGCTTAACCGACTGAGCCACCCAGGTGCCCCGCAAGATTCCTTTTTGAAGCAGAATCAGTAGGTTCTTCCATGAATCAGATTTAGATGGAGGATAGGTGGATGGAAGGAGTGTTGGATGGATGGATGATGGATGGATGGATGGATGGATGGATGATGGATGGATGATGAATGGATAGATGGAATATAGATGGGTGGATGATGGATGGAAGGAAGGAAGGAAGGAAGGAAGGGAGGAAGGGAGGAAGGGAGGAAGGGAGGAAGGAAGGAAGGAAGGAAAAGGAGGAAAGGAGGAAGGACAGGGAAAAAAGGAGGAAGGAAAGGGAGGAAGGGAGGAAGGAAAGGGGGAGGGAGGGAGGGAGGGAGAGAAGGAAGGAAAGAAGGAAGGAAGGGAGGGATGAAGGGAGGACAAAAATTCTATTAAAATATTCCTTTTTGACCAATGGTATCTGCATGCCTTTTTCTTTCAAGAGGCTGGGAGCTTTTCCAAGAAAAGGGCTGGGTCTGATTCAGTTTTATACCCTCACGAGCAGCACGTAGATGCAGGCACATCTGCTCCGTAAAAGTAGAAGAAAGGGAAATAAGGGGAGAGACAGAAAAGGAGCAAGGGGATGCAGTGGACACATATATTTTAAACCTAAGTTATTTATACGTGGCATTTTCATTAAGATTGTGTCCACGTGAACCAACTTCAGAAGACGAGGATATCTTGAGATTTGAGTTGAGGTTTAGGGTAGGGTTGCAAATTAAAATACAGGACACCCAGTTAAATTAGAATCCCAGAGAGCCCAGGACTTTTTTTCTTAGTATAAGTGTGTTTCATGCATTATTTGAGACCACATATACTTAAAAATATATTGCTCATCTGAAATTCAAATGCAACTGAATAACTTGTATTTTTTATAGCAGCCCTAACTTAGGAAAAAGGGAAAAAATAATAGGGTTTGGGCTTGTTATTAATCCATGCATATTTGAGCACATTTTACCAAAAAGCTACCCAGTGGGTTTGGGGCAAAAGTTTGGTTGATCGTGAAGGCACACCTATTTCCCGCTTGCCTTGGAAAGACGTCATGACGACACCGGAAAGACATCATCCCCAGGGACAGCCCAGTCACTTAGTCAAATGCATACAACCCGTTCTCAAGGTGGCCCGGGATTCCTCTCACCGGTGAGGACCTTCTGGAGGGACTGGGAACTTTTATTGCAAATGGGATTATCAGCGTGAATTGACATTTGCAGCGTGAAGGAAGTGTTTAGCCTGCAGGAGGGTGGACAGGGGGAACTGGACGAGACGCCCTCAGGGGCTGCCTCCGTCTCAGCCACCTGGTCCTCGCCTTCACTGGCGCCCCCACCTCCATCGAGGCAACGTGGCTCAACCGATTCCTCTGCAATAGCACAGGGTTCTAAAACCATTTGTTTTGATTTTGGTCCCACATGCCTTCACCTATCAATCCCTCGTCACGCTTCGGTACTTGCTAATATTACTTTTCTTCCTCTCACGTTCTTACCTAGAGTCTGCGTTTCTCTACCACATCCCCACCCGCTACAAGTAGTTATTTCTGAGTTGGTCTTTTTTTTTTTTTCTGTTATTACCCACTAAATACCTCCCTGTCGGCACTGAGTCCCATGGTTCATGATAATCCGGCCAATCTAAGAAGCCCATTTATTTCTCCCTTTTATTCTATGCTGTTTTCCCCAAGTTCTCATTCACCAAGAGGTGTTCATCAGAGAATTCCTCCAATATAAGGAATAATTAAAGGTACATTTTCCTTTTGAAGAATTAGGAACAGCAAAGGCATGCTTTTTTCTTTCTTTCTTTTCTTTCTTTCTTTCTTTTTTTTTTTTTTTTTACAATATAACGTATTTGTGTGGATGTATTCATATCCTCTACCAACTCCCTTATGTTATATTGCTTTTTCTGGCAATATTTGATCCCATAAAGCCCTTTTTTTTCAAGACACCTCTCCTTCCCATTCTGAAATGATCTCTCTCGAGAATGGCAGTGATGATACAATAGGTTGGAGTTGCTATTATTAAAAATTACTACTTTTTTTGACTATGTTGCTTCTGTTACCCAGTGGGATTTTGATTCTACACATTCTTCTTGCTTGACATCCACTGGGGAAGTGATGAAACCATTCATTATTTAAAAGTTTGGAAGCCACAAGAACTACAGTATCTAACCAGATTGGATTGACTTTTTAGCTCTTTTGATTAATAATTCATAAACCTGAGGATATGTGAATTGGGTGAGCAGTAACCTGCTAACAAAAGGAGAGTTGGGGATGAATGTTAACATGGCTTCTGTGTTATTTTACTCAACACTTCAGACCAACAAAACAAACCCATGTGTCATGGAACCTGTTCCATAGTTTCAATCCACAATCAATATTTCATGATTAATGGGCCCATATGTTCACACCGGGCCCCAGCAGTACAAAATTTGCACACGTATCTCCCACGTGATGATGTACAAAATGCCTCCTCCGAGAAGAAAGGATTTTGCGCTCTCTAATGAGAACTCACGTTCGACTCGCTTTCCAGATCATTTTGTTTTTAATTTTCCCTTCCTGGGTTTTAGAAAAGGTAGAAGTCTTTATTGTACCGAATAAGCCTTCAGACCTCAAAGTAGCAATTTATTCTCCAAAAACGTTGGAGTTTGTACAAATGGTAGAACTTAGGGGGTTGTGTAATTTGCAAAGGATACATATATATATATATATATATATATATATATATATACTTTTTTTTAACTTGGCTAATATTATGCACCGTAAAAATTATTTCACTTGGCATCTGAGGACCTGATTTTGTGCCTCTGCCTCTGTCATTTACTGGGTGTGTGACCTGGGCCATGCACCGACTTTCTCTGAGCTTCATTTCCTTAGTCTATTCCATAACGACTTTCTAAGACCACTCTTTTGGTATTGCTGTGAAAAATGGAACAAGATTACATAAAACACCTACACGGTGTCTGGTTTATAGCAGTGTTCCCCTCATCCATTACTTTAATACGAGTGAACTGTTAAATAGTATTAATATTATTAAATATTAAATATTGTTAACGTTATTTAAAACATTTTATTAGTCAATAAAACAATGTTAAGCCACGCTGTTGGTATGATGTACTGTGTATTAAAAGCACTTTACAAACTATAATGTTTTCAAGCAACTGTACAGAGTCGCGGTTAGTTATTGCCCAACATTCAAGGTGGTAACAATGGCGATGCTTTCGCGGGGAAGTGATATAAATGTTCTCCTTCCGCGAACGTTCATCATAAGAAGAGAAGTGGCTTAGTAATTTATCACTGCAGCATATTCTAAAAAAATAAGGCATACAAAAATGCATCATACCGGTTGCCTCAGAAAATTCCTGCCTTCTGATTGTTTGGGGTCAGTTTTAGCTTGCACCACGAAGATTTCACAGCCAAGTCCCTATTTAGGAGAATCTGATAGAAGGACCCGAAGATTTCACAGATTCAAAGTTAAAATGGATTTAAATTCCACAGGTTGAAAAAAACCCCACAAAACAACAACAACAACAACAACAACAACAACAACAACAGCAACCACCAACAAGGATACCCTTTAAAACATTCTGGCACAGGAGGACTCATATACCGAGCATGCCCTTTAGAAGATTCTAGCTAGTGAACCCAGGCCTCCTGCCTGGCCTTCCACGAGGGCACCTGCAAGGTGTTGTCAGGCGGAAGGTTGTGTTTGGCCTGATTCAGTTCATCAGAACTAGAAAGGGATTGGCTTTTTCTCTGGAGAAAAGTGATACAATCCAGCAACACAGGTCAGTCTGGGATTTATTGTAATTATTTACAAGTGCATAAACGAAAAGTCTGACTTTTCCTCCTCTATCAGTCTTGAAAAAGAGTAATTGCCTTCCTTTACATTCTGGCTTCTCTGGCTAGTGAGCTGTAAGGGGCAGCAGGATTTCTAAGAAAACTTTCCTTGATTTTTCCGGGAAGTTCTATTACCTAGAACGTCCGCTCTTAGCGTTTTGAGGCGAGGAGTGATTCTACAAGAGTCTTCTGCCTGCGTGATTGTTTAAACGTCTTTAAAACCACAGGTTTTGTGTTTTGGAGGGAAAACAGGATCCTCCCAGACACATAACCCTTTCTTGCCTATAGTTACACTCAATCTTTTTTCCTTTCCCGAAGATTAGAGGCACAGAAGCCAGGGTCATGCTATACTCTCCCCAGTCTGACCTCTGCCATACAGACTGAGGGTTCAAAGAATCATGGATGGAGGACTGCAAATCCAGCTTGCAAAGAAGAGGAGGAGGGGCTCGGATTCCCTGTGTTCTACGGTGTGGGTGGAACCTTCCGCCCTCAATTGTCAGGTGCAGAGACAGAAACCTGGAGACGGACAGCGTAGGATTTGCCCAAAGTCACACAGTACCTGGAAGCATGCTGCCCTCTGACCATGGCCTTCCTCCTGCATTTCCAGCCTAACGGTCTCCAGGGGGGAGAAGAAAGGAAAAGGGAAACAAGCCAGTTTGGGGCCCCTTCCAGGTCATGTGCCAGGGGCACTCCCGCGTTGTTGGATTTGATATTTTCTGCAGGGGCTACTCTCTAAACTTTTGCTGGGCTCAGGTCCCACCTCCTCTTCTGGACCCATTTTGGGAATTACCCCCCCCCCCCAAGCCCTTATGCCCCAGCGCTGTGAGCTGCCTGTGGGGGCAGAAGGCCATCTTTGGCTCTCAGGCAGGATTGTGGCATTGCGCATTCCAAACAACATTTAACAGAAATTACCAACATTCGTCTTGGGGAGATTTTTTTTTTTCTTTTTCCATCAGGGGTCAGGAAGACCAATCATCTCCTGCCTCTCATCAATTACTTTCTTCCATACCTTTTGCATTTTCCCGCTGCACCATTTTGCAGGTACAACAGAGCGATCTTTAGAGATAATCTGGTGATTATTACAAATTCAGCCTCTCACGCTACAGGCATTAAGAGATGAAAATTGCCTGAAGTCCACTGTTGCACACCCGATCCGTACCTCTGGACCCCTGTCCCGAGGTGAAAATGCAAACAGAGGAGATATTTAGAATCGTTTTGACAGTTCATAAAATTAAGCAGGGATTAGGGATTCGCTTTTTTAAATAACGCCAGAGGGTGCACACTATGGTAATCAAACCATCCCGCAACAGGTCCAGTCAAAGTTGAACGTACTATCTAGGAAGAGAGCGAGAAAAAATGTCAGGTTATTAAATCTGCCATGTATCAGCTGTTGAAAATCCATTTTTTAAACTTTAAATTAACTGCCTGCCTAGTGGAGACGCCAGCCCCAGCCCCCAATACCAACCCGTCCTTCTCCTGCGTCTGTTTGTTCAGACAATACATGATGTAGCTTGGGTGACTATGCATATGACTACATCTAGTCAGAGGGGATGATTGTATAAATATGTATGTAGTACAAATAGTTTAATTTTAATTGGGACAGAGTAGCTGATGTTGAAACCATTTGCGTAATTTTGAATATTGAATGTGATATCAAGCATGTGACTGGCTCTATTAGGTTAAAAAAAAAAAAAGGAAAGTCCTCATTTTAATTGCAGTGTGGGACAGGAGCCTGAGGACTGGATCATATTCCAGTCTTATCCGATGTGCTATATAATTTTGACCCATAGCTTCCCTTCCCAGGGTGTTATTTTCTCTTAATGCCATTGGAGGATTTTTAAACCAAATGAACTATAAAGTACTGTTTTGAAAGAGAAGTGATCCAATTGTGCTTCATGGGCCAGAGTAGAACTCTTGATTCTCAGTATCAGTCGGAAAAGCCTAGACGAGACTGCCCGGTAACAAACACTCCCAGATCTTGATGGCGAGGACATAACCCGGGACGGCTTATCTTGGTCAAGCTGTATGTCCCATGCAGCTCAGTGCGGGATTTCATCCAAGGATCTAGAGTCACAGAGATCCCATCTTACCTGCTTCATCTGGACAGAGCATCTTTTCATTCACCACAGTAGGTCAAGTGATTGCTCTAGGAGGCTGAACAGAGAATCTTCCACATTTTCTCCAGAAACGTCAAGTGCCAATTCTGTGCACAGCCCGTGTCCAGAGGCAGCTCGATGGCCCTGTCTAAATGCCAGGGGGCTGTGATGTGTGGTGGGCTAAGTGGAATGTTTATAAATGGCCATCCATCATGTCTGCCATTGTGAAATCATAAATTATCCCTCTCTCTTTGATGAAAGAAGAGGAAATTCACAATTTTATTTTTTTAAATATTTTTTAAACATACATTTATTTATTTATTTATTTATTTAGAATCCCAAGCAGGTTCGTCACTATCAGCACAGAGCCCAAGGCAGGGCTTGACCCTATGAACCATAAAACCATGACCTGAGCTGAAATCAAGAGTCGGACACGAACCAACGGAACCACAGGTGTCCCAGAAATGAACCATTGTAAATTTTAACTGGGGACACGGTTAGGCTTGAGTGGCCCCAATACTATACTTTTATGTTTGCAAAGGGATGGGGCACTGAGTAAGCTTTCCTTTTTAAAGTTGTGACTGAACTTCCCTTCCAGCCCTGAACCAGGTCACTGAATTATAGCTGCTATTCACATGCACCTGCAGGGGATGATAGAAATCCTGAGAACATCTACCCTTGTTCACGTGGAAACCTGCCTGTGGGAGACACCGCTGGAGAGAAGACGCACGAGGACCACGGGCCGTCCTGCACCTGCAGAAACAGGGACGCTCACAGCAGGTCAAGTCTGGCCCAGAATCTCGGAAAAGTAGACTTGCATTTCCTTCTCTTCTCAAAACTGGGTTTGTGTTCCCAACACCCATTTGCAGTGCCTGGGGAGATCTCAGGGGTCATGTCAATGTCCAAAGGAAGAGTTAAAAATCACTTTAAAAATCAATTTGATGTAGGATACAAGGACACCAGAGTTTGAGTATGACTTTCCACCTTGCAACTAAGCTTGAACTTGCTGTTGTATTGTATTGTATTGTATTGTATCGTATTGTATCGTATCGTATCGTATCTTATTGTATCGTCGTATCGCATCGCATCGGATCGCATCGCATTGCATTACATTGTATTCTATTGTGTTGCATTGTATTGTATTTGTATTTTTGAGAGAGTGCAAGCAGGGGAAGGGGAGAGAGAGAGGGAGACAGAGGACCCAAAGCGGGCTCTGTGCTGACAGCAGTGAGCCCAATGTGGGGTCCGAACCCACAAACCACGAGATCATGACACAAGCCGAAGTCAGACACGCAACTCACTGAGCCACCCAGGTGCCCTGAGCTTGCTGTTATAAATATCCTTTTAAGCACACACACACACACACACACACACACACACACACACATACCCTGAACTCATAAACAATCTAAACTAGTTGAGAGTATTCTGGGTCAAAATGTTACAAAAATTAAACTCTTTATTAACCAAGCTCTCTTAAACATCTCTAACACCACCTCAGAATTTACGCTTCGCCCTCCAAGAGCTGTGGAAAATGATGGGCTGTGGGGCTCCTCCCAAGGAGGAGAAGCTGGGCTCAATTAAGAACACCCCCTACCTCCAGGTAGAGGGTCCTCATTGTATGTGTCCAGTATAATTTCAGAATTGGTAAGTACTTATCTCATGGGTTCTTCTGACTCTGCTTTTATTGATTGATTGATTGATTTCTTTCTTGATTTCTTTATTTTCATTTATTTCTTTAAAGAGCAAGGGCACAAGCAGGGGAGGGGCAGAGAGAGGGAATCCCAAGCAGGCTCTGCACTGTCTGCTCAGTGCCCCGTGTGGAGCTCGATCTCGTGACCATAGCATCATTACGTGAGCTGAGATCACAAGTTGGATGCTTCACTGAGCCACCCAGGTGCCCCTGCTCTTCTTTTTTTTTATGTTTATTTATTTTTGACAGAGAGAGAGAGAGAGAGAGAGAGAGAGAGAGAGACAGAGCATGAGCGGGGGAGGGGCAGAGAGAGAGAGAGACACAGAATCTGAAACAGGCTCCAGGCTCCGAGCTGTCAGCACAGAGCCCGACACGGGGCTCGAACTCACACACTGCGAGATCATGACCTGAGCCAAAGTCGGACACTCAACTGACTGAGCCACCCAGGTGCCCCAAGCCCCTGCTCTTCTTAAACAGGAGTGATACTGCCCTCAACCTGCTCCTCTCCCTCTAACATAGTTGCATGGTCATGGAGGGCAGGGTCACGATGGAACTCCTACTCTTATTCAGAAGGAGCTCTCTGCAGACGTGATATATTGACTAACAACAGCTATTGGAGTTTGAGTCTGACACAGGGATGGGCTAGGACTTTTGAGAAAAGTTGAGTGCATTTTGTGTGAGTAAAGAAGGAAGGTGACTCTGTGTGTGACCAATGTAGCAGATGGTGATAGGTTATATGGTTGTGAAAACCTGTTCTGTCCCCTCTTAAAAAAAACAGTTATGGCAAAAGCTAGAGTCCTCCCCACCATGGTTATGCCAGCCTTGGTCACATGGCTTGCTTTGGCCAAGAAGACATGCATGGGAGTGATGGGTGCTGGTTCTCAACAGAGGTTTTCAGAATCCTTGTATGTCTCTCTTGGCTTTCTCTTCTATAAAAGTGGTGTGACCCAGATGTCAAGGGCATGTCGCAGAGCCGCAGAACCCCTGTCAGTCCCATGAGGAACATAAATAGGAACCACAGATAAATCTTTGTTGCCATGAACCACTGCGGTTTGGGGAGTGTTTGTTACTCTTAGCATAACCTAAACTGACTGATACAAACGGTTCCATTTCATGGAGGGCACCCACCACAAATTTCCCTGCAGTCAAACCCTTCCCTTCCAGCCAAACTACCATCGCTTTGGTTCAGGTCACCGTTACATCTCTTCCTGAGTTTTGCAGAAGTATGTTATCTGACCGTTCTCTGTTCCCGTTCCCCTCTGCTCTGTTATCTACATGGAGTCAGAGAAATCTCCACAAATACAAAACTCATCCTCTCCCTTTCCTCCTTGAAACCCTTCGGTGCCCGCCTGTTGGCTTCAGCATTGACCCCAACCCGCTTCCTTTTCCTCCAAAGCCCCTCCTCAGGCAGCCCCGACGTCTGGGTCCCCATCACTATCTTCCCTCACACAGTCGGTCCCGGCCCTCACCTACAAGCCTCGGTCCTGCTTACCTGTCAGTCTTCACACCCGCTTCTCTGTCTTCCTCATCGTCTCTGTCAGGCTAATTCTTTCTCACCCACCGAGTGTCAGCTCATGCTTTGCTTCCCCTGTATGTCCTCCTCTGTCCACCCTTCTCTTGTGGGCAGTCTTTTACCCCTTTCTTGGTTCTGTGGCACCCCGTGCTTGCTACCACCCTTCCCTGTTCTTTCTTTCTTTTCCTGTTTCTTCTAGGCCTGTGGCAGAGCCCAGGAGACCTTCAATAAGGTAGATGAGGAAATGAATGGAGTAGAGACGCGAATAAAGCAGCCATCACCTTTTCTGGTGTAAACAAAGACTTTAGCATGCTGGCCACGCTGATGCCAGAGGGATAGGAAAGAAATAACAACAGTCATAATCAAAGGGGTGGGGAGGAAATCCCAGGTCTGCACAGCACTGCCCTGTCCTTGGATCCACTCTCAGGCAAGAATCTTAACTAAGGATGCAGGGAATTCCCTGAAAGACTCCATTCCCTTCCCTCTTCCCTCCCCTACCCCTCCTCCCCTACAACAGCGCACTGCCTTTTCTCCAGTGCTTGTCCTTCCCAGGAAGGAGGAGAAGGGTCAAGGAGTGACAGACAGGCTAAAAGGGTTGAAAAGGGACCCTGTGGGAATTCAACACGCTGGGGCCATGTGGTCCAAGGAGAACTCGGGTGGGGGACTTAATGTGTTTTTAATTATATATAAGATCACGTGGACGACAATCAGCAAGCAGCTGTCCTTTCTGCTCAGAAGGCCAGGGCCTGAGAGAAAGGCTTTCCATGCCTCACGCAAGAGACTGACTGATCAAACATTATTCCTCAAGGTTCTGCCGGGTATCTAAGAGGGCTGCCCCCTGGCCGTGCTGAGGTGTCGTGTCGTTAGGGCCCCAAAGCAGAGGTGAGCGGGGCGGAAGACGGCCTGCACACAGCACCCAAAGGACACAAACCAGTTGCACGTTGGTCATCACGGTTTATGATGGACTGTGACGTACCTGCAGCCTGTGCCTCCAGCTCGGGTCCCGCCACGTCTGCCCTTGGGGAAAGCTGTGCCTCTTCTGTGTGTGTCAGTCTCCACACCTGCAACACGAAGGGGCTAACAAGGAGCCAACACATTAAATGAGGGTGTCGTGAGGACCCTTCTCACTCGATCTTCCCTGCCCTCTGTGAGGAAGCCTTGCGTTATCTTCCTTTCGTAGACAAGGACGCTCAGAAAGGTTACTACTCGAGCCAAGACGGGAAAATCGGGAACTGTACCATCATAGCCCGAGCCCCAACCCACTAACAACCACCTGACTGCTTCTGTAAATCCTCTTTGCCTAACCCCGTTCATGCCCGTCCGCACCACACTCATAACCCCCCTGGCCAACACTACCTCTCCTGTTGTGCCACACCTGGACTCTATGATGCACCATGTTGTTGCGTTATCGTTGATCTTTCTCTTCCCTGGAATGGGAGCTCCCCAAGGGCAGAGACCTAGATCTGTTTTATTCACTAATGTATGTCTTCTGAGCACCCAAGAAGGGCCTGACGCTAAGTAGATGCTCAGTGCACCAGTGAATGAAGGACTGATGGTAAACTGGAAGGATTGCCCAGCGTAAGGGACTCCGTGTGATTGCCTAGAACCCCATGAGAGTCCTGGAATATTACCAGCTCCCCAGCTCCTGGTGCCTAAGCTCCTACCACAGGTCATCGGCTGGCACCTGCCCTTGAGCATCACCCTTCTTCACTTTGCTCCAAAGGGCTCGGTGTGACAACAGTTCAGGGCAAACAGCCAACAAATCTATGATTATGATTATGATTATGATTATGATTATGATTATTTTCCATGGGATTCATTGGGGGAGGGGAGTTAGTATGGCAGCTAGCCTCCAGACCTGGGCTTCCCTGAGACCCCAGTTGAATCTGAGCCCTCTGACTGTGCTGTAAGGTGTCAGAGGGAAAGACATCCCCCACACGGAGAAGAGCAGACCCTCCGAGACTTTCCTTGGCCCACATGTGAAACCCAATACCACCAGCGACATAGGCATCCTCCTCTTGCTCGAGAACAAACGGCAGAATGTTCCACAGTGTTTGATGGGACCAGAGGGAGGAGGAGAGTGTAAATTTCAGTATGAATTGATAACACTTAGTCAGCCACCTTCTAAAGCAAGGGGTTTGCAAAATTTCCCTGAGGACAAGCCTAGGACAGGTGTTAACCTGGTTTCACATGAGGGCAGGTCTGAGGGAAGCTGGGGCCAGGGGTGGTGAGGGGTGGTCCTCAGCAGCCACAGGAGAGGGCACCGCCCTGTGGCTCTGATCATCCCCAGGATGCTGACTGGGGGTGCCAACGAAACATTTGTAAAGGTAGGCTCCTGGAGTGGTTTTCAGGTCAATGGAAGGTCCAAGTTGACCTTTGGAAAGTGATCTAGGAGGACACGCAGTCTGTTTTACACATTAGAGGTCACAAACCTCAATATCTATTATTGCATTGGCTGTGTGGGGCTTGGAGCCACAGGCAGAATGCCGGTCCTGTCTACAGAGGGCAGAGGCTTCTCTGCTCCAGCAGGCTTCCTTAGGAGAAGAAGGGACAACTCCAGTTTTTGTTTTGTTTTGAATTATTATTACTTCATTTTATTTTATTTTATTTTATTATTTTATTTTATTTTGTTTTGTTTTATTATTTTATTTTATTTTATTATTTTATTTTGTTTTGTTTTATTTTATTATTTTATTATTTTATTTTATTTTGTTTTGTTTTATTTTATTATTTTATTTTATTTTGTTTTGTTTTATTTTATTTTGTTTTGTTTTGTTTTATTATTTTATTTTGTTTTGTTTTGTTTTATTTTATTATTTTGTTTTGTTTTGTTTTATTTTTTATTTTATTTTATTTTATTTTATTTTATTTTATTTTGTATTGTTTCATTTAAATTCAAGTTAGTTAACGTACAATGTAGTCTTGGCTTCAGGAGTAGAACCCAGTGCTTTATGCCTTACATTTGACACCCAGTGCTCATCCCCAAAAGTACCCTCCTTAATGCCCATCACCCATTTAACCCAACCCCCCCCTACCCTACCTCCCCCCTCCAGCAAACTCTCTGCTCTTTGTATTTAAGACTCTCATCTGGGTTGCCTCCCTGTTTTTGTCTTGATTATGATTACATTTTTATGAGAAAGTTCCCAAACTTTAATGGCTGCTAACTAGCAAGATTTCAAGCCAAAGGGAGGCAAAGTCAGGAGACGCCAGGTGCTAAGCCGTACTGGCACGTTATACTGGTGACCTCACGTGACGCCGTGGACTTTCCAGAGTAGCCTGTTTCTCTCCCCATTTGCAGTTGGCCCCGGTGGGAAAAAAATTACTTGCCAAGTGACTTGTAAGTGACTGAGACCGTTAACACACAAATCTTCCCGACTATGGTCACCCTCCTTCCAGTTCACGGTAGAACGTTTCCTAACAGTGATACCTAACCATGGACTGATGATCCTAGTTCAGTAATGGGCTCCCTGTTACTCTGAGTAGTCAACCAAGGTCTAGATGACCCTTTCCCAGAAATGTTAAGGAAGGCAAGTCTCCCTTTGATAGTGAAATGAGACCAGATTGTTCGCGGGATCTCTTCTCCCACTCTGACTCAGTGTGTTTCAAAGCCCTGTAACCTTTGGCAGACCAATCCCTGTCCCCCACGTTCACTCTGAGCAGGATTCATTAGGAAAAGTCTACCTGGCACATAGAATTTTTATATCCAAGGACATGATGGAAGTTTGGATGCAAAGGTAGTATATTAACTTCTCATGATTTGTTCTTTTAAATGTAGACTTTCTTGCTGTTCTAGTCCTTTGAAGTATGAGTCTACAAATGCCTAGAGAGTTCACCTTACGGTTTCCAGCCTTGTAAATTCATGTCAGTGGTATAGCAATTACACCTCCAAGTAGCTGACAGCCTCTTAGAAGGAAACCAACAATACATGTATACTGTATTTTATACTGAAATCACTATAATTATTATTTCTAGAAAATAATGTGTCTGGATAAGGTTGACTAGAAAATGAATCATAAAACAAGATAATAATATTAAATAGACCACATTAAATTATTTCTGGAAGAAGATGAGAGATAGATAACTAGCTTGCTACACAGACAGATAGAAACAGCTACGATGAAAAGTAAATATATACAGCAATTTTCAATATGCATTGCTTGGTTTTTCCACATTTGCTAGTTAATGTAATCAATGTGACAAATCTGGGCTTTGCTTTTGCCTAATTTATAGAGAGCCGGGCATTTTGTTAAGGATTTTGATGCCAGGATCTCAGGTAAGTTCTCGAAACAATCACGTGACAGAGGCATTATTGATATTTCTATTATTAATATTCTGTTTTGAAGGTGACAGTCCAGAACCTTCAAAAGGTCCAATGCCTTGAACAAAGGCACTCAGCTGGCTGAATGAGCCCTCAGAACAGTATCTTTTAACAAGCCTTCCCTCCTTCTTTTTGAAAACGTCATCCTATACCAGAAAAGATGAAACTTTTTTTATTGAATCTCTGGTAGTTATACATGGATTTTAAGGCCGAACAGGTGTACAGAATAACCAGATTTAATGGGACACCGAGAGCCTTATGAAAGCTGACCTGACGGGTCCTCCGGAGTGATGCCTCCTGCCATGTATGGAACCAGATGTCTCTGATACCAAAAAATGATCGAGCATTTCCTAAAATTACCTAACAATCATTTTCATTGGCTCTAAGATGTGCAATTTTTGAGATATTAGACACCCATTAAATATTTGCTGCATGAATTAAGCAAATGGGAAAAACCACGCTTACACAGTGAGTGTTCTGGAAAATCTATGCAATGGAAGGGCAAACCCAGTCCTCCTCCTTTCGTGTGCTTCCTGAGTGTCAGCCAGATGAAGGGACACAGAGAGGGGGGTCCAGGAGTGGGGGGCCCGAGTGCAGGAGCCTCTATCCCTGTGGAGTTGGGGTATGTCGTAGTGCAGGTACATGGATGTGTGCATCCAACCAGAAGCGCTCGGGGCCCCTATAATCAGGATTTTACGGAGGCCTCTTCACATGGACATAATCAATTATTAAGTCTATTTGCAGTCCCTCTCCCCTCCCTGGAGGATGTGGATGGGGCTGAAAACTCTAAGCTTCTAATCATGGTTCGGTCCTTCTGGTGATCAGCCTCCACCCAGGAGCCATCCTGAGCCCATGCAGAGTTGCCGCGTTAGAACCAAAGACATCCGTATCACCCAGGAAATTATAGGAGTTTCAGGAGCTCTGTGTCAGGAACCAGTGGCAAAGACCAATGTGTGTGTGTGTGTGTGTGTGTGTGTGTGTGTGTGTGTATTCATCCCACATTTAGGGATTGCTATTGATGAGTAGAGTATTTAATCTACCAAAGAGTTGTGTTTTATTTTGACCACCGGTGGGTGCTCTACCCTGGAACTACCATGTTGTAGTGAAATCCAGAGTCGCCACGGTTGTCGGGGAGACAAGAGCTCCCTTGGGAAGCTTGCGATATCACAAGCAGCACGGACTTTAGTGTAGGCCAACTGCACACCAACGCTCAACCCCAGCTCTTGTTCCCCTAGTAGGATGCTTCCCTTATCCAGAAAGTGGGTAGACAGTATCTTAAAGTGTTCTTCTAGGCATCGCTTAAGATCTTACATTTATTTCTGTTACTAATTCTTAACCTTTTCCCCTGCTTCTTTTCATGAATGATATGAAATGCATTTAAAAAAAAGGTACACATAATGTAAAACAAGGAATAAATATTGAAAACAAATAAACAGTTTTTTACAAGAGATGATGGCAGTCTTGATTCACACAGTACACGGCCCAATCGGCATCTCTCCTCTTAACTTGCCAGGTCTGTTAGCAACACATCACTTAATTGGGATATTAAAAATATGTCTGGGAATACCGATGGGTGAAGTCTGTAGTCTTTCTCTCCAGCTAACCACCCACCTGAAAACATGGGAGAAAGGGGAAAGGAAAATGCCGAGATAGGATTCTCTCTTGTTCTCCATGGTCCCAACTGCGTGGCCATTGGAAGGGAAGATGTGAGACCTTAGCTTCGATCATTCGTGAATCTTTCCAAAGTGCTGTCGTTTGTTCCCGGCTCTGGAAACCACCCACATCCTCATGACCCACCTTGACCAAGCCCTACTCTGCACATTTGTAGTTAGGCCTTCACAACTTCCAAACTCAGCTGATTTATCACAAAATATCTTTGGAGGCTGTGTCCTGTGGGTAACAGATTGCTGGCCCAGTCTTTTTTGTGATGAGTATCAAAGAGGGACAAAAGAGACCCATGTCCTCAGTGTTTATTTGTCTCCCTGCACTATATTCATTTCTAGTGATATATAAGGCTCTGAGAAGGGACTCTTGAAAGGGGAGTACAAGTTTCATGTTTCCAAATTATGTGGCAATTCCTGATCATGGTTTTGGATATCACAGCTTCCTCTACTCACCTACTACACAAAGTTATCAGACACAAAGAAAAATGTTATCTGGAAACATTAGGCTTCAAATCAGCTTGATCTAAACTCAACAGATGACTCACCATTTGAACTTTGGCTAAAATGTGGGAGATTGGGGTGTCAATAATATGTAAACTTCTACAGAAAGGTTGTGGGAGGCTTAGGGACAGAAAGCCACTTGAGAAAAAGGGGCAGGAAGAAGCTCTCTGCCTCTTACAGAACAGTACAGAGGAGAAAAGCAAAATGGCGGCCACCAGCCAAAGGGAAGTCTCAGCCCTTCCTGAGGCCATAGAACTGGTGGCAGGTAGGATACACAGGCTCCCACTCTTATCAAGCTTAGGCCTGTCTGGAAGGTCAGGCATTCAAACAGGGAAATAGGGAAAGTGAGAAGAGAGATGATGTTTTTATAGGAAGAAACAAAATAAATGGTTATAGATTGTCCTGGACGAGGAGGAGGAAGGGTCCTCTAAGACGACCAAACTGGTTTCTTTGGTCTCTGATGAGATTTTACCCTCGAATTCCTGTGCCAGGATAGCTTAGCGTAGTGCACAAGTGTCATGGACTGCGGTTTTAGAGCATGCTCCGTAGTATGCTGTACCTTCCTTCGTAACATTCAGAGCCACAATTACTTCTTTAAGACCTGCTTTCCCATCTAGAAGGTGTTCTGTGCACTCTAGAATGTTTCTGCATTTATCCAAAGCTTATTTGCTAGGTATTTCAATAATATGTATTACTTTCACGAGTAGGAAATCGTTCCAACTCAAACCGATTGAGCACATAATTGATTGGCTAGGTACTAGTTCTACCATTTTGCTGGAAGACAGGAAAGGATGTTGAAATATATGAAAAAGAACTTTAGCGATCATGACAGCACACACTTTCATGGGGAGGATTTGCCAAATTGTGACAACACCCTCGCTCAAGCTTAATCTAAAACCCACTGGTTGCCAGGCTCGTCTGGTTCGCACGCAAAGTCCTTAATCCAGAAGAGTGTATGTTTACCTGGGAATTTAGTAAGACCAAGTTTGTATAAAATATAAGAGAAGGGAATGGTCATTGTCAGGTCCACAGGGGATGGGGGTTGGATGAAATGAGTGAAGGGCGTCAAGAGGTACAGATTTCCAGTAATAAAATAAACAAGGCATGCAACTGTTATGTAAAGCATGGTGACTATAGCCCATGATACTGCGTTTGTGAAACCTTCCAAGAGGGTAAATGTAAATGTTCTCATCACAAGAACAAAAAAAGTAGCTTTGTGTGGTGATGAATGGCAACCACACATATCGTGATCATTTCTCAGTATAACACATATCGAATCATCATGTTGTAAACCTAAAACTAATACAATGTTATATGTCAATTATGCTTCAATAAAAGTATACATGTTTGATTTCGTTCATTAATTGTTTCTCTGCTAAAGATATTGCTAGGTAAAGAAATGTAACTAATGTTGCATGGCACAGAATATAAAATTAATAACATTGATAAAAACCTATGAAAAAAGGTTGTCAGTGCCCAGCCCCATTTTACTTCAAAAATGTTATGAAAAAGACTCAAATTATTTTTTTGAAGAGTTAGTAGAAAACACTGGGGTTTGGTAATATGCCATTATGGTTTAATAGTTACAATATAGAAAAAAATACAATGAACTGAGAAACATAAAGAGTAATTATAATAATGACACTGAATAGCCTAGGGAATAACACCATAATATTATTAAGAGTGACATTTTTGGGGGGCGCCTGGGTGGCTCAGTCGGTTGAGCATCCAACTCTTGATTTTGGCTCAGGTCATGATCCCAGGGTCATGGGATCGAGCCCCACATTGGGCTCTGTGCTGGGCTTGGAGCCTGCTTAAGATTCTCCCTTTCTCCCTCTGCCCTTCTGTCCCACTCACGCTTTCTCTTTCTCTCTCTCTCTCTCTGTCTCTCTGTCTCAAAACACAAAATGACATTTTTGGAAAATGCTTTCAGCATTTACACGTGAAAATGGTCCATCCATACCTCCAAATCGACCTTTGTGGCTCGGGCATTTTTATTCTAGTCATGCCAAAAAACAAAGGGAGGCTTGATGAAGCTCTCTGATTTTCCATGAGTCTCTCAGCTGAATACAGTGATGCTGCACATGAAAACTGAGCCTATAGGCGCCCAGCAGCTTGGTGGTGGCCAGAGGCTGGGGGCGGGGGTTAGTAAAACAGGTGAAAGGGATCGAAAGGTACAGACTTCCAGCTATAACATAAATGTCACGGGTATGCAATGTACAGCGTGGTGACCGTAGGTAATAATAATATGTCACGTAATTAGAAGTCGCTATGAGAAACTTCAACTTAAATCTTTAAGCCCTCATTGCAGAGAAAAATCAACACAAAACAAACCTTTGTAAGTACGTATGGTGATGGATGAAAACCAGATTTATTCCGGTGATCATTCTGGAATATATAGAAATATCCAATCACTTGCTTCTACACTTGAGACTACTATCACGTTGTATATAATTATATCTATTTTTTTGTAAAGTGCCCCTGAGTTATATTTTTTTGGTTTCAGGTCTAGAATTTGGTGGGGTTTGCGGCTGCTGATTGTTTCTAAATTGCATCGCGGTTTATTAGTGCTTGGGAACTGGAGGCAATTGGGGTCTGCTGGGGAGCTCCATTTATACTGCTGGACCAGTGTCTCCCTAGAAATTCCATTGGCCAGAACTGTGTCACATGACTACACCCCACATCCCCAGAAGACTGGGATGTGTCTCTGGCAAAGCCAAATCAATGGACCCAACTGGCCTATTACTGATCAAGATTCACCCTCTGGAGGCTCATGGGTGGCTTAGTCAGTTGAGCGCCTGACTCTTCATTTTGGCTCAGGGCGTGCTCTCACCGTTCGTGAGTTTGAGCCCTGCATCAGACTCCTTACTCTGACAGTGCCGAACCTGCTTGGGATTCTCTTTCTCTCTCTCTCCCTCTCTCTGCATCTCTCTCTGTCTCTCTCTCTCTCTCTCTCAAAATAAATAAACTTTAAGATTCACCCCCTGAGATTGGGAGTGCCGTTGTTGCAAACCAAAGTGCGGTCTCTTAATCAAAAAGAGGTGGCCAGGTGGCATTTGGGTAGCAACCACCAGTGACTTCCACGAGAGCCTTCATTTACGTCTTCGTGGTCCCTCTACTCCTGGTTACAGGGCTTTCCGCGCGGCGCATTCTCAGTGTGTGGGAACGAATTGCACTGAAGCCACAGGAAAAATGAAGTCCAGGGGCCCCGCCACGCCCAAGGGCACCTGCTGTCTTTTAGATAACGTGACAATATTTGCAGCAGACATTTTTGGAGGACTCTGGTGGGTGCTTCACATGAGGTTTATCGTTTCTCCAAATTCACTCACTGCGTTTGGTCTGGTCAGCCCCTCGCTTCGCTCCTGGCTGACCCCTGCCCTCCTGTAGAGACTCAGCTCAGACACTCATCCACCACTGAGCCTTCCTGGCTGCCCCCCATGTCCCCCAGGGCCGGATGCTTCTCCTCTGCTCCCCACACGCACCCGAGATTCTCTCCCCTCTCCCTACTCCCCCTCCCCATTCCTTTATAAATACCAAAACCCCTTTTTCTCTCGTCTTTTCTCTTTTTTGTTAAACGTCTGCCCTCCTCGCCTTCCTGCCTCGACTAGAAGAGAGGGACCCAGGCCTCTGGTTCTGTCTCTCAGCAGGTAGCCCCCCACCCCCACCCCAGCACGGCTTGTGTCTGAAGTGCTGTGCAGGGTGATCTGCCTACAGTCCAAAGAAATTTGGATCGGAGCCCCAGCCTGGATGGGTCTGTCGCATTCAGACAGGGGCTGCCTTGCCCCTAAGGGTGCCCCAGGCCAGAGGGAGACTGAATTAAAGCACCACGGGGTGCAGACCCACTGAGCCTGGGCAGAGAGGGCTCTGAGCACCTCGCCTTTCCTTAACTCGAAAGCCGTCTTCGTGACGCGTGTGCGTGTTGAACTCCACGTCTCTCCCCTTGCCCCCCGCCAACCGGGCCCCTCTCCCCCATGCCATGTCGTCTCCCCGGCCACAGCGCCGCGCTCCTCCCCTGTTCCCGCCTTCCCATGCTCCAATGGCCTGGGATTGAGTGGCAGCTCGGCTCCGGAAAGCAGGTGTTGTGGAAGTGAAGCGAGCCTTGCAGACAGCGCGTTGGGTAGCACCCGTCCCGAGGGAGCCCCAAGGCTCCAGGCTTTCGCAGTCCCAACTGTTCCTCCGAGGAGCGGGAGGGCCAGGCCTGCCCGGCCCTGACCAGATGTTTGGGAACGTCGCCAGGCTGCAGCAAAGAAAATTGCTGTTAACTTCTCGAAGGTGTAATAGGTATTAACGAAGCCCCTTTCTCGTGTTTTTGTTTACAAGAAAGGCTCAAATCAAAGGTGACGCGGGGCAGCGGTGGGTACCGGCGGGTGGGACACAGATGCGGGCGTGGGGCACCGCCCAAGGAGCCCGTGGAGGCAGATCCGGGTCCCTGTGCCGCCACGAACTTCCTTGATGGCCTGCAACAGCCCTTTAGCATTTCTGAGCTTTGTTTTTTCCGTTGTAAAAGGAGACAGGGAAACTAGGAAAGCTCGAAAGCGTGTTTCAGATCTGTAAAAGGATGGAAAAAGTGAGGCTTTACAGGTGCGGCTTCCCAGCAGGCCTGGCAGATTAGAAGAACCCAGAAGACCTTTCGAGTCCGGAGCCCCGGCCCTCGCTTTCCCAAGGGGCAGGCTGAGGCCTGGAGGGGCGTCTGCGCTTGGGGGGGGCCCTCAGATCTCATCATCTGGGGGCAGCGAGCCAGACTCAGACCCTCAGACCCAGGTCTGGTCGACTCGGCACCGACCGGACCACTGACTTCTCAGACCGCGTCTCACGGCAGAGACCGGCCCACAGAGACAGGGCGAGAAGGTTCTGTGTGAACCGCTCAAGAGCGAAACTTGAAAGGAGGGGAGCCGAAACTTGAAACGAAACGAGCTGACGGCGTCCTGGCCCAGAGGAAGCTGTGGGCTGGCCGGCCTTAGAGCCAGGTCTGGGAGCCCCGGCCAGCACCTTTGATGGGGCCCTGTGACTGCGCCCCACTCAGCAGTTTCTGACGGTTTCGCCCCCGACCGACCAAAAGTCAGGCCAGATTTCACGCGAAGTACAGAGCTCCCATGAGCGCCCAGCTCAAAGTGAAACACGGGGCAGTGAGAATTCTCACAGCCTGAAACCAGACGGGGGGTGGGGGTGGGGGGGGTTGGGGGGGGAGGGGAAGACGTGAAACGCATTCCCTCCAGCTTCACCCAAACTGGTCCCTACGACTCACTCCCACCTCCCAGTCTCTACCCCGCCTTGGCAGGTCACAGTGATCTGGAAGGCACAGGAAAAGGCCCTGGGGGCCCGGGGGTGGGGGCTGAGATCCTACACTCATTATTGAGTGCTGTGCAGCCTCAGGCTGGTGACTTAACTTCTCTAAACCACAGTGTATGGAGAAGGGAAGGATGAAAAGACTTTGCTTTACCGGCTGCTAATCAGACTACGACAGCAGACACTGTCGGTCCGTCCACGTGCCAATCTGCCGTGTGATTGTGACTTCCTACCTCCTTTGCCCCTTTGTGGAGCGTTATCACGTCCACGTCCTCAGCATTTTCATTATTTTAACAGCTTCACTGAGATAGAATTCGCATACCATGAAATTCACCTGTTCCCAGTTCCTTGTTTCATAGATGAGAAACCGATGTTCAAAGGAGTCGAGTTCACCCCAGGTCTCGTGGCGTAGACGTCTTCCTGTATGCTTTTTCTATAAAGGGCCGGATGGCAAATATCTTCGGCTTTTTGTCACAACTCCTCGACTCTGCCCTTCGAAGCTGCATGGCAACATAGACAGTGGGCATCCAAATGGGTGTGGCTGTGTGCCAATAAAACTTTATTTTTTTTTTAACGTTTATTTACTTTTGAGACAGAGAGAGACAGAGCATGAAGGGGGGGAGGGTCAGAGAGAGGGAGACACAGAATCTGAAACAGGCTCCAGGCTCTGAGCTGTCAGCACAGAACCCGACGCAGGGCTGGAACTCACGAACCGCGAGATCATGACCTGAGCCGAAGTCGGACCCTTAGCCGACTTTAAAACTTTAAAGCCACCCAGGCGCCTCCAATAAAACTTTATTTACCAAAACCAGTGGTAGGTGGGATTTGCTGGTCCCTGGTGCATGGAGTCCCCTGGTTAAAACGCCACCCTCGTTGCCCCCGTTGTACAAAGCCCCCCACAACCCAGTCCCTGACCTCCCCCAGCACTCTGACCTCCTTGCTGAGACCCAGTCCTTCTGTGACTTTATCCCTCCCCGCCCAAGTGTGGGCAAGCTCTTCTCTTCCTGCGGAGTTCTCTCTTTCTTGCCTGGCTGGCCTCCTTTTTCCTTTGTGGTCTCAGTTGAAACGTTGCTTCTTCAGAGAGCCCCTCCCGACCACTCCGCAGAAGCAGCTTGCCTCACTGGCCTTTCTTGTCCCCTCCAAAGCCCCCGACTCTCCTTGCAGTCCTTTGATTAATTTGTGCCTTTACCGGTTTTTCCTTAGTCTCCCTCAGGAGTGCAAAGGGGTCATGAGGACAGGGAGCAGGTGAATCTTGTCCCACGGCCTCCAGTGACTGATACAGAGGGGAGCACCCCACGTGTTGGCGAAGCGAACAACAAGCGAGGCCCAGACCCTTCTGGATGTCGAGGTCCACGCTCCGAGCCGCTTGCCTGCCACGGGAATCCCGCGATCGGCCCTGGCAGAGCCCCTGGGGCAGAGCAGCCGGGGTGCCCAGAGCTACTCTTCATTCCCGGCTCCTTTCTCCCCTGCCAACTGGTACAAGACCCGCGTGTTCAAATGGTGTCAGTAGCTTAGGTGACGTGGGCAAAACAGTTGCAAACGCACTCAATTTTCATCCCCTATCCTTTGCCTCCCAGTTTTCTGGAGAGCTGGGAGGATGGTCTGAAACGCGGGATTGAAGCTATGAGCAGATGCCTTCCAGTGACCCAGGCAGAGGCAGACCTCGCTCCTCTCAGACTTGGGGGGGGTCTGCAGACACCGTCCCTGGCTCCCAGCACAGTCCCCGGGCCCATCCCTCCCCTGCAGGAGAAAAGTGAAGGTACCACGCCTGGCTTTTTTTATCCATTTCTTTCAAGTTGTCAGAACGACCATTTTGCCCCGGACACGGTTAGAAATTGTGCCCGTGCTCATTGTTTTTGACAAGCTCTTTCCTTTGCTCGTTCATTGAAACCCGCTTGAAACACTCAAGGCGGCCTGCCAATTTCTCTAACCCTGAACAAAACAACACAAAACAAAACAAAACCAAAAACAAACCCCAGACAGACGGGCTTCAAAATGCAGTCGTTCACTTGCGCTCTGTCTCTGAGTACCCGTCAGCAGAGATTTGCTGCAGATTCTGGATCAGTCGTCATGAGAGCCACATCCCGCAAAGCCAGGAAACGAACGCAGATCCTTCTCCAAGGATGGGATCGTGGCTCTGGCCAAGCTCCACTCTCTGGGGTGTGTTCAACCGGGCACGGGACACTGAACAGATACGCACGAGTGAGGGAATGGCCCTGTCCCCTCGGGGACGCTCTGTAAACGTCTGACCCTGTTGACCCAAATTTGCGAGCAGGGCGAAGGCTCGCGAGCCCTGGAATCCAGGCTGGAATCAGAGCTCCTCGGGGTTGAACCCCGGCTTCATCACTTACTCCCGGGCACAAATTGGCTAAGTTGTTAAATCTCTTGGCTCTTTCGATTTTCTTTAAGCTAAACGGGAATCACAATTCTTTAAGCCTGCGGGCTGACTTCGGTGAAGAGAGGCGTAGCACCTTTACGGAGTCAGGACATGCCATGTCTTATAAGGCCTTCAATAAAGGCAAGTCAGTGTTGTTATTCCAGCGTTTTCTCTAGCATGTGGCCTTGGCCGTGTAGAGTTTGCCTGCACATCGTGCATACAAAATACCCCATATGTTTGATGCGAGCTCCGGGGTCTGCGACCAACCGTGATTTAAAAAGCAGATGTTATTAATCTTCTAAATACTGCACACCAGCCATGATGTCATTTAGGACTGACAATGGATGGGCTGCCTTGCTCCCTTTTGGAGATAATTATTTTGAAGCACTAGGAGAGGCTGTTTGTTTTTTAAGAGAGTTGGGGCCAATTTGCCTTATGAGAATCCAGTGGCAACCTGTAATGAAAACATGAAAATAAGCACGGGCCCCAAAGCTCAGCGCTGAGCAGACATTCAAGGTGGGAACGCTGTGAGTCAGAACAAAGCTGACCGCGGACCCGAGGGTACCTGCCCGTGACCTACCGGGCGGTGTGCGGAGAGGATGTTGAAACCAGGTCCCGGGGGAGTCTCGCAGTTGGAGGGGACGCTTAATAGTGCCAGAGAGAGGGGGACAGAGCCTCCCAAGCAGGCTCCACACTGACAGCCGTGAGCCCAAGGCGGGGCTCGAACTCATGAACCATGAGATCATGGCTTTACAGTCCTATTGAATGATTGCCTACACTTGAGATGGAGATCGTGTTAACAATTCAGCTCAATCTTAAAGGTGTATGAGACGTGTGTCTGCCATATTGTGTAACACATAAAACATTTTGAAAACACTTAGGAAATATTTCTCAGAATCGGAAGCAACTGTTTCCAAAAAGCACAGAAGTCACTCACACTCTTCAGGAATGAAAAAAAATCATCAAAAACCAACAGAAGCGTCCCCTCTGAGTGTCCTGTGTGCGCATGTAGAAAGGTTCCAGCAGGAACTGTTATTTTCAGAACAATGGAGATAATGGGAAGATTCTTTTTGTTTTTGTTTAAAAAAAATGTGATATTCTAGTTTTTAGCCAAATCGGTACTTTAAAAAAAATTGATCTATTTAGGGGTGCCTGGGTGGTTCAGTGGGGTAAGCACCTGACTCTTGATTTCAGCTCGGGTCACGATCTCACCGTTTGTGAGTTCATGCCCCACGTCGGACTCTGCACTGATAGCTCGGAGCCTGCTTAGGATTCTCTCTCTCTGTCTCTCTGTCCCTCTCTCTGCCCCTTCCCTGCTTGTTCTCTCTCTCTCTATCTCCCTCTCTCTTTCTCTCTCTCTCAAAATAAGTAAAAACAGTAAAAAAATTTTTTAATAAATTTATTTTTTTTTTAATTCAAGTTAGTATTGGTTTCAGGAGTAGAATTTAGTGATTCATCACTTAATACAACACCCAGTGCTCATCCCAACAGGTGCCCTCCTTAATGCCCATCATCCATTTAGCCCATTCCCCCACTCAATACCCCACCAGTAACCCTCAGTTCTCTGTATTTAAGAGAGTCTAATGTTTGCCTCCCTCTGTGTTTTTATCTTATTTTTCCTTCCCTTCCCCTATGTTCATCTGTTGTGTGTCTTAAATTCCACAAATGAGTGAAATCATACGATATTTGTCTTTCTCTGACTGACTTATTTCGCTTAGCTTAATACCCTCCACACTGTTGCAAATGGCAATATTTCATTCTTTCTGGTCACCGAGAAATATTCCATTACACCAATACAGAACATCTTCTTTATCCATTCATCCGGCCATCAGTCCATGGGCTTTTGGGCTCTTTCCATACTTTGGCTATTGTCGATAGTGCTGCTACAAACATTGGGGTGCATGTGCCCCTTCAAATCAAGAATCTAAACACATCCAAAGAGCAAGAACGAGAAGGCGGCAGTCACCTCATGGGGACGTCATGAGGCATGGGCTTCTCAACAGCCACCCTGGGATGGAGAACTTGGTAGATCAACATCTATAGAATTCCAAGGGCAGGGTAGTCAACCCAGAATTCCGTACCTGGATGCCAAACCACAAACCAAGTGGGAAGGTTGGATGAGAATATTTTGAGAAATGTCCTCTCTGCCCTTTTTTCTAGGAATGACTGGAGAGTGTGTGCTCGAAATGAGACCAAGAAAGCCAAGAATCAGGGAAGCCTGGGAAACTGAAGAAGGGGAACCCAAAACAGGGGAGCCGTGCAGGGAAATCCCGGGGGGGGGAGCTGTAGGGTGACATCCGTGTGGTTTACAGAAGATAAGGTCCAGACCAACACAGGGGCACAGAAAGTTGCAGAAAAGTTATTTCCTAGAACAAAATAGAACAGAGATGCCCGCCTTCTCTGACTGAATCAGAGGTGTATGTATAGGAGAAATTCTGGGGCTGAACTGATGCTAAGTGTACAAAACCAAAGAAATAAGCTTCAACAGATGAAGTCATGCTTTACTCAGTGGGACGGCAGGAGGAGGGGGCCACGACCACCACCATCACTGCACACCTGGTGGCTCTGGGAGACTATCACTGACACAGTCATCATGACACCGTGTTAAATACTGCTTCAAACCAGACCTGAGCAGCACTTTGGGTATGGAGACACATGAAATGTGTGCATTCGTGAGTGTGCACAGAGACTATTCAAAGGCACGGAGTTCATTTTACATGGTGGGAGGTTCACAGGTAAAGCCTGAGATGCATATAACATGTAGCTCTCTTAGCAGGTTATCATAAACATAGAGAGACAAGTAACAGACAAAACAGCTAAATATTTTTAAATGTTGGGCATTGGGTGTGGAGAGGGGTGGGGCAGAGGTTTGCTTTCTCTATCAAAATGCCTCTAGTCCTATCTGAATGTTAAATCATGTATGTGGATGGATGGACGGATGGATGGATGGGTGGATGGATGGATGGGTGGATGGGTGGATGGATGGGTAGGGTGGATGGATGGATGGATGGATGGATGGATGGATGGACGGATGGATGGGTGGATGGATGGATGGGTGAATGGGTGGATGGGTGGATGGATGGGTAGGGTGGATGGATGGATGGATGGATGGTTGGGTAGGGTGGATGGATGGATGGATGGATGGATGGATGAATGGATGGGTGGATGGATGGATAGGTGGATGGATGGGTAGGGTGGGTGGATGGATGGATGGATGGATAGATACATTGATACATAGACACATAGATACATAGATAGATGATAGATGGATAGATATTTGATTTTTCAAACTCTTATATATGCAAAGTTCAAAGTAACATGGAACCATCTCCAGGTAACCAAACCCCAAGCCCTGAGCTTAGAGAAAGAAGCTCTGAAAAGGTCCTTCGGCTAGGCCAGGACTGACAAGTGACTGAAAGGTGTTGGGTGGCACAGGCAGGAAGGGAAGGTGCAGAGAAATTCAGGGTGAGAAGGACAGAGACGATGCTATAAACAGAGGGAGTCTATTCTGTGGCCACAGTGTTGTCATTCCATGGAGAAAGTAATCCAGAGGAGGGGTGCCCCCTTAGAAATTTATTTCATGGAGACCGTCCTCTCTGTGTGAAATGAAGAACTCCAAAGAAGGAGAATTCTCAGTGCTGATGCCCAAGGCCCTGGGACACCAAAACCGTTGTCCAAGGAGGGATCCAGCACAGCATCAGGAAACCTCGCAGAATGTGGACAGCACAGGGATATCCAGACAGAGCCAGAAAAGAGACATCCTCCTGAGTGACACCCGCCAGGAGGTTTCCCAGATGCTCATGAAAAGAGATCAGAGCTCGATGCAAACCCACAATGTGTCATCATGTTATGCAATTTCGTCTCATGGTCATGCACATCTGTGCTATAGAAGCATCAGTCTGTGGGTGTGGCCATCATTTCCAAATCACCCCTTGGTGGCTAGGTGGTGGGAATTTTACCCAGTTACTGCGATGCCAGATCAAGCAATCCCCACCCTACCCCCACTACCTCAGCCCCGGGTGAGGGTCAGAGGGCCTGATACCGTGTACCTTTCCATGGTAGGCAGCATGCTAGAGAGGTTACGTATATTGTGTATCATATGCGTAACAGTACCTCCGGGTGGTGATGATCGTGCCCATTTTACAGATGTGGAAACTGAGATTCAGCGACCCAAAGTGACTCCCAAAGGACTGAAGCCAGGGCCTCCTGACTCCTTGTCAAGCTCTATATCTGAGGTGGTTCTTTGAGGCCCCTGCCTCTCTGCTAGTGTCCTTCGTGCCCCCATAATTCACATCTCCCATATCTGCACATAACTGAACCAATTCTCCTACAAGGGCCTCCTTCCACCACCTTCCCTTATTGTCTGCCTCGGTCACAGATGCTCCGAATGTTTTTTTTTTAAGTTTTTTAAACAAATGTTTGTGTATTTATTTATCTTGAGAGGTGGGGAGAGGGGCAGTGAGAGGGAGAGAGAATCCCGAGCAGGCTCCGCACTGCCAGCTCAGAGCCCGTGGCGGGGCTCAAAGTCATGAAACCATGAGATCGTGACCTGAGCCGAGATCAGGAATCGGCCGCTTCACCGACTGAGCCACACAGGTGCCGCTAGATGCTAAGACGCTTAAGCCAGCTGAAGGTCGGCCATGTGAGATCCTGGGCTGCAGAGTGGTCTGGGGAGGAGTAGGAGAGGGTGACGGAGTGGGGGGGGGGGTCATCGAGAAGGGATGCACCTCACACGTTCCTTGTAAGCGGGCGCTCCCCTACAAATGGAGTCCAGCGTGACTCAGGTGAACACCTGTGCAGAGTGGCGATGGCCCAGTTCCCAGGTTAGAACAACCCCCGTGGTTCTGAAAATCCGCTGCCGTGCCCGCCACCCCCCTCCACCCCCCCAGAAACCACAGTGGCCCTGCAGAACCCTTCGGCACAGTGGTCCAAAGTCCTTCTCTCCTTTGAGGACAGCACATCCCTTGGCTGTCGGGTGGGAATTTAGACATGCTAATCATCCAAGGAGCAACCTACCCCTTTGGTTTTTAGCTAATCTCTTGCCCAACTGTGCCTCCTCTATATAAAGCCAGGCATTCTCTACCTGTGCTCCTGAAAACAAGTGTCCTTTCAGATTGCAGGGGTGGGGGGTGGACTCATTATGTAAGGTGGCTAGAAGTTGGATCCCCAGCGACTGGGAGCACCACCCTCACGACCACAGCTGCAATTGCCAAAGTCCTGGGGCGCCATTTGCCACGTGGGTTGTAACCTGCTGCTGGCCTTTGATTGTTATAATAATTGGTATGTGCAATGAAGTCATTCGATTACGATGTTGTGCACGCAAGGGGCTAGACTTTAAGAAACAATTTCCACACGACTCCTGGCCGCTGGAGAAGCCGGTAGGGCACACACACCTCCTGATGTAGGGACAGGGAGGTTAAGATTTATGGCACATGTGGTGGCTGGCCCCCAAATCGATTAGACAGGTAGGTCCCCCTGTGTGACCACATGTCAATCTTGCAGTAACTCCGTTGGGTGGTTTCACTTTCTTTCGGGAGAAAAAAACCGAAGACCAAAAAAGTTAGGTAAACTGCCCTTCGTTGGCTGAGCTTCGATTTGAATCTGACCTGATGAATTGTTCTCTCCATATTCCAAAAGTTTCAAACCTTTTTCTTGTTCTTCCCCCGGTAAGTGTTTGTTTAGGTTCAACTGAGGTTTCTAAAATCGATTTAGAAATAGAGTTCAAAATGCATAAGCAAGGACTATGGACCAAGCACTATGGTAACTCATCCAATCTTCACACAGAACCAGAGTATCGATATCGTTATTATTCCTACTCCTCATTTAGGGGAACTGAGGCACAGAGGGGCTGGGTACCTTGCACAAGGTCATACAACTTGTTAGCGGCACAGCTGGAACTTGAACCCAGGCAGCGTGATTCCCAAGCACCGCACAAGGCTAGTCAGCAAATTGGAATCTGATACAGCACCCTCTCCATCCCCCCCCCCCCCCGCTCCCAGAAAGGAATCGTTTTTAGGATCGTAAACTCTGCTGTGCCTCACTTATGCCATTTCCTGAGCTAAGGCACAGAACGCATGATAATGTAGCTGTATCTGCTTCCTATGGCTGCTGTAACAAATCATGACCTTGGTGGCTTAAACAATAAAAACGTATCATCTTACAGTTATAGATTAGAAGCCTAACATTTCGCTAGGCTAAGATCAGGAAGTAGGGCTGACTTGGGGGCGGGGGGTGGAAATTGAGGGTAGAATTTGTTTCTCTGCACTTTCCCGCTCCTAGAGGACGTCTGTGTTCCCGGCTCATGACCCTTGCCTTCATCGTCAAAGCCAGCGGCACAACATGGCTCTCATCTGTGTTCACATCTATCTCTCTGTTCAAACTGGGAAAGGTTCTCCTCTTTTTGAGATTCATGTGATTAGGTTGGGTCCGCCTGGATAATCCAGGATCATCTTGGGTCCATATCCTACATCACACCTACAAATTCCCTTTCGCCATTGAAGGTAACATAGTCACGAGAGCCAGGGCTTGGACATGGACATGTTTAGAGTCTGCTGTGTTTCCGTGCATTCGTTTTAACTTTGGGTTAAGGCAACTCTCCCAGGGTCTAGATGTGAGAACTAAGCCATCGATAATGAATACTTTTATGTTCATCAACTCAACAAACATTTGAATACCTGGTCCATCAGGGCTATTACTGTCATCACTACTATTCATGGGACACGATTATCAGCATTAATATGAGCATCATATTAACTAGCACCTGAACATCAACGCCAAAAAGCTTCTCGCGTCCATCATCCGATTGCATACAGTGAGGTCAAATTTGGATAGGACTTTATAAGCCCTAAATTTCTGTGCAAATACGGAGCAAGTCATGGCCTCGCTGCTGGAAGGACAGGAGAAAGGTCTTGGTGCCACGAGTCGCCCATAAGTATGTGTGGAACTGCAAAGAAAGCATCCCTTTTGCTATTACTTAAATGGAACAGAAGAATCTGAACTTAATTTAAGCTTAAGAAAAGTTGATGATTTTATTGCTTTCCAGATTTATGAAGCTACTGGAGATTCTTGAAGAATGAATTACTGAGGGTGAAACTGTAGCCCAAGCACAGCGGAGCAATGAACGCTCCGCTGGGGTAGGGAAGCCTTCCTCACTCCAGGGCAGACGAGGCCGCTTGGAGCAGCCTTGAACTCCATGTGCACGTCTGACCCTGTACGCAGCACTGAACACACGAGGGCAAGGGAAAGTTTTCTGTGGTAAGAAAGACCAGAGAGCATAGCAATCTGGCCTAACTTCACAACGAGATTGGAGGAAGCTCTCCTTCCCTGGACCGTGAGACTTCACGGGCTTCGCTGTACTTCCCTGGGCCTCAGTCTTCCCATCTATACAGTGGGCCAAGTGCACAAGAGGGGATTCGAGGGGCCTTGTATCCTGAATCCACATCACTGTGTCTCAGTTAACAAGCACCTACAAGGATGTCTGGGTGGCTCAGTCGATTAGCGTCCGCCTCTTGATTTGGGCTCAGGTCATGATCTCACCGTTTGTGAGTTCAAGCCCCGCATCAGGCTCTGCACTGACAGTGCAGAGCCTGCTTAGGACTCGCTCTCCCTCTCCTTCTCTCTCTACTCCTACCTGCTCGAGCTCCCTCTCTCTAAATAAATAAGTAAACTTAAAAAAAAAAACAAAAAACAAAAAAAAACAAAAACTGAGCACCTGCAGAGAAGCTGGATTTTCCTCTTTTCCCACTGGCTGCTCTGGTTGATTCTGCTAAATCAATAAGCGATTCTATTGTCATAAGGATAAGTGCTTCTCTCAGTTTGATGTTCTATGAATCTCTAGAGGATCTTGTGAAAATGCAGAGTCTATAGTACGTCTGGGGCTCTGTGTTTGTGTTAAGTTCCTAAGCAATGCTGACACCAGTGACTTCTGGAGGACTCTGAGTAGGGATGAGTTCTGCCCTGCTGGGTTCTACGGTTCTGTCCACGCACCTGACCCCCTCGCCCCTCCCGTCCCATGCCCCCGGGTCAGCCCGGTGAACGAAGGCTGACGGACTCCTACGATTGAGAACAATTTTAGCTGCTAATGATGGGAACACAGTGAGAATTAGCCTGAGCGAAGAGGGGGCCGTGCGCTGGCTCACATCCCAAGGCAAAGCTACGGAGCAGCTGGGAAGGCTGGAGTCGGGGGACTCGTGCAAAGCGCCGGACCTCCTGCCTCTTGCCCCTCCGCTTTCCCTTTACCGGCTGCACTGGCTGGTCCTGAAATAGCAGCTAGGTCACCAGGACAGCCCCGAGCTCACAGTCCCCCGGCCCCAGGTGAGAAATCCCGAGTGAGGTTCCTAGCTGGCCTGAGTGAGATCACAGGCCCGGAGCAGTCATTTGGGAGGTAGGCATGTGAGGATGGGGGGCGGGCGTGTTAGGTCAATCCCTGTGACAAGCCGGCTCATAAGGCCGAGGCTCAGGGAGAGGAGAGCTCCTCAAAGAAGGAGAGAAGCAGGGACGTGACCACGGGGATTTCTGTGCACTGTCCAGCCTCTGCCCCCTACTTGGGGTCTGTTACAAACTCTGAGAACCGGTGTCCCGGAGCTGTTTTCACGGGAGGCGAACGCTGGTGATTCCGGGCCAAGTGTCGTTCGGGCCCATCCATTTCCCTGGAATGGAGGTCTGCCCCTCTGCTAAGTGGGGTGATGGGGCCCCACGTTCCCAGCGGCAGGGCTGGCACATATGTGGGCAACTCTGACTTGCCTCTGCCGTCCTCATCCGATTATCCCCGGCGCGGCCTTTCACCACCCCCATGCCCACCACCACCTCCGCCCAGGGCTTCCACTTGGTTGGAAGTTCACCATCACGTGGCTGGCGGGCACCAGGTTCTCAGGAAATGACCCCTTGGAGAAGCCTGGGTTTTGGAATCACACCGGGTTGCCGCGAGACCCTGGCAAGGACAACCAGGCAACTTCCGAAGTCTCAGTGCCCCCCGCTCCACAGCCTGAGCTGAGGGCAGGATGAAACGAGAGCTGTGAAGTTCCACGGTTGGCCAAAGATCAGGTACAGGAGTGACACCTCTTTCCTGTTTTCCAGAAGTTTTCATGTTGACCCCGGCCTCCTGTCACCGAGCTTGAACTCCAGTGAGCCAGGGGAAGCTCGTATTATCTCTGGTTCCTCCCTATCAGCTCTGTGGCTGAAAGACCTTAGTCCTCGGGGCTACATTGGGGCGACGTCTTCTAAACGTTCCCAGTTAAAATCGGAAAATTTGGACCTTCTTTGTTGTTGCTATTATAAATCCTATTGGATTCACATCAAATGGGACAAATTTCAAATTTCACCCATGAGAACTTTATCGGGTTTGCATCCCATTCAGAGGCCCGCGGTGGAAAATGGATTTCAAAAGTGTGTGCACTGCATTTTGAGGCCGAATATTTTGAAACCCGAATGCCTAACCAAACACTGGCACGGGGCGAATAAACCGTACTGACCCGTATCTATGAATGATATCAACTCCACTTCGGCCCAGAGTGAGTGGAATTGCTTATCAAACACATCACTTTTCCTATTCTCATAAATTACAACACCAGAGAGAAGAGATCGGATGCCTTCTTTCTGTTTCTTCCTGTATCTGCTCTGCGCGGCTTTCTCGCACCATAGCCTACTAAATAAGATGACAGGACTTTGTAACTCATTAGGAACTTACAAGCCATACGTGTGTGACAGGTAAATTAGAGAACATGGCATCGTTTTAAATTTACAAGTTTTGAAATGGACGCCATCAGGTCAGGTTTAAAACGGGTAATAATGCATACCTGCTGACTCAAACCTACGGATGCTCTTTCCACAGCTGACAAGGTTCCCGTAACACTAGAAACATCGCGAACACTCTGGCACGTGGACTCATCACCATGCATGCCTTTAACATTCTGCAAGATTGCTGAACCTCGTTTTGGTTCAAACTTACCGTACTGTCAATTTCCCAATCTAATTCCTAATGTGGAAAACGCGCCTCTGATTTCTAGGTCACCCGAGCCAGTAATAAGATACTGTTTTTCCTGTTTTAGCATCGATATTCCGCGGTTATCACGATGTCGTCATTTATTACTGTTTATGGTCCCTAATATACATCTCGATGTCCAGGGCATGTATTGTCCAACTCAGTGAAAACACGCTGACGATTTATAAGGGCTGGAGGGGGTGGGGGCGATGCTCTCATCATGCGTCATTTCTTCCTAAAGCATGGAGAGCCTGTGGTGATGCGGGAGTCTGTTCCTTCCGGTATTTCTCATTCAACGGCTCTGTGACAGTGTGTGTCCCAGGTTCCAAAGGTGCAGGGAGGAAGGCCGCCCACTCCTCACCTCAGAGCTGGAAGTCTCGGGGGAGGCAGACGTATGAACAGACAAGCGCCGCACCGAGTGATGGAGGCTCATCCTTACGATTGTCTACCTCTTTGGAGGAGAAAAAAGGCTTTCACATTTATGATCTCCTATGATTTTTTACAGGAGCTCTGGGAGATAAGAAAGGCAATCATTATCAACTCTATTTATCAGGCAAGGAAGCTGTTAGGAATCAAGGCGGCATTTTGTAGTATTTGAGGATGTTCAGACCGGGCTCCCGTTAATGATGGACTTCTAGCAGAGGGGTTACAGGTCCCTCCGGCAGATACAGATGCAGAATGAAAGGCTGGCTGGGGCACCTGCAGGGGGGGCTGGGGTGAAGGTCTCAGCCGAGCTCTGGATGGGGCCGGGCAGAGCTGGTGGCCAAGGCGGGCATCCTCCAGTCCTAGGCATCTAAGTCTTGAACTCCTTCATCCCAACCAGGCCACGTGGATAAAGAATGTGCAAGAAGCAGGGAGCTGACCCAGCCCTTCATGGAGCTCCCATTATGGGCCAGGCTTCTGCCAGCCCATAGTGGCTGTGTCTGTTCTTGTCCTTTGTGTGGTTGAAATCACACAGCCTGTGCTCTGTTGTGTCTGGCTTCTTTCACTCAAGACCCTGTTTGTGAGATTCAACCCCATTTATGCGTTTTTTTCTGGAGGACTCAAATGAGCTAACCCACAAGTTTAGTTAAGTGAGCTTTTCACTTGAGAGAGGCTTCCCGGTCTGCATCCATGCCCTGATGCGTCATGAGACATAACTCGTACGGAAACATTAGAAGGTACAGGGTACGAGTTAATGGAGGGGTTTGTGTCCGGATCAGTAACTGGTCGTGCGGTTTTAGATAAATTCCTTAACCTCTCTGTGCCCAGAATCTAAGTTTCTCTCCCTTATCCCTCTGATTCGGTATTTCTGGATTCGGTGTCCTCCAGGAAGGAATCAGGACATCTCTCCAGAGCCATCAGTGTTTACTTCATGCGGTTCTCTCTTTAGACTTGGGAGCTTTGCTCAGACATGTTTAGTAACTTGTTGACGTTTCTGTTCAACACCCTCCTGTCAAATGAGGAGCTCCTTCTGGCAAGTTCCTTCCCCTGGACTAGTGTGACAACACCCTCGTTGGTTGCTCCGCTGCTGGCACCTTTCCTTCCAGGCCCTTCTCCACAGGATGCGCAGTGATCTTTCTAAAACCAAAGCTGACCATGGCATTCCCCTGTAGAATGCTCTCCATCAGCTCCCAATGTTTGATGGCTAGACTCGTAATTATTTAGCATGACAGTCAAAGTCCTTGGAAATGTGTCCTAACCTACACAAGGACCTCATATCCAACCATTCTCCAAGCGAGCCCTCCCATCAGGCGCCAGAGCACAGACTCTGCTTCATCCCAGTGGCTGTTTTGCTCTGTGCTTGAGAGATCCTCCCTGAGACCAAGGGGAGACCACATCTCAGCTACAGTACGATGACCAGGGAACCGAGGTTGCCAGGGCCAAGTCCGGCCCGCTGTCTGGGTGTGCAGCCCATGAGAAGACAGCTGGCGAATGGGTCACTCCCACTCTCTTTTAGTTGAGTTTGTGTTTGTTGAGGGAGAGAACGAAAGAGAGGGTATTCTTGTCGGTAGGCAGACGTGGAGGCAGCCGTTGAATTTCAGAAGTGGAAGAATATTTTGGGACCAAGACATGTGGCCCGCTTGCTTGGCCATTCTTGAGCCAACTCTTCGACTTCACTCACCTCGATTTTCACAGACGGGAAGTGGGCTTGAGGGTAAAACAGATCAAGCCTGAAGTCCCTTTTCGGCTCTCATCTTACCAATGTATTTTGTTGTTGTTGTTATTTTACTATTTTCTTTAACTTTTTGATAGCTGCCTTTGTAACCAATGACATCCAAGCATCTGACTTGCTTCAATACGTATGCATATATCTATTCTAAAGGCATTATTCAGAGGCTCTTCATCATTAAACCCAGGATCTTAAAAAGTACTAGAACGCACAAACATAAAGACTCTCCATATCAACGAGAAGATAAGGCTGTATTCCGAAGTTCATTTTTTTAATTACCAAATCACTTCAAACAGTTTCCAAACGTAATAGGAACAATATGGTGTGACTCTTGATGTTGGCTTCTACAATTAGTGTGTTATTAATTAAACTCTTGAGTAATATAATAACTTGACGGTTAAAGCTCCTCTTTGCATTTAAAGTGCATTCAAACTGTGGCTCCAATTATAAATAAACTCTACGGCTATGGGCTTAAAACAGTGAATTTAATTATTGTTCAATCGCTGCTCCGTTCTGGAGAAACGGTTGCCGAATATTCTAGTGGGTCAGTATGAATACGTGTCTAAGGTAGAGCTCCATACAACAGGCCTCCTGGTGCGTCCCTTTGCCCACCGCCCCCATCGTCCCCATCCTCTCTGCTCCTGCTCCAGATTGGAAATCCAAGTGGGTTCTCCCAGCCTCCTGGCTCATCCCCACCCCCAACCCACCACCTCTCACTCCACGGCTGCTGGAATAAACTTGCCACGCTGACCGTGATCTGAGCATGCCCTTCCGTCGCTGAAACATCGCCAGAGGATCCCGGCAAGGTTTGGAATAAGGATTCAACCCCATAGCTTCACCTACTGTCCCTGTGAGGGTACACCCCACCCCTTCTTGTTCGACCCTCAACTTTTTGCTCTACAGCGCTGAAAGTGTCCACACTCCTTCAATGAGCAAAACCGCCTCATGTCTCCGATCCTTTGCACATGCAGGTCCTTTGCCCTACGATGTCTTTCCCTCTGGGGTGAACGATGGTTTGTGCCGTGATCCTCAGCTCTGCTCCCTTTCGCCAGTCATGCTGGAGCGGGCGTGCTTCCTGGAGGCCAGTCTGCATCAGAGCGCTGAGTGGTCCTTAGCGGGAAGTCGTGAAGACTTTCGGGACCATCCCAGAAAAGGACAGAAGAAACTCAGGTGAGGCCAGGGATTCTCACTTAGCGAGCCCAGGAACTTAGTCACTTCCCCAAGGCTTTGGTGGCTTCTCTTTGCTTCCCCGCAAAGACCAACTTCAGTCCAGAGCAAGCCCTCTGACAAGCATCTGAGGTCCCAGTTGTCTGTCCATCTAGAGACCTTTAGGAGACAATCTCTCTAGCCCAGAAGTGATGGCACTGACTCACTTTGGTGCACATGGGAAGAAAATAAGGCTGCTGGTTACAGGACTTCCCTCAAAACGACTGTCAAAGAAAATGAGGAACACACAGAGAGAACCTGAAAACAGGCAAAGCCGTTCGGTTGCCCTGCAAATGGTACAGATAAATGGTTCTGGAGACTTCATAAAGATGATGACCAGCCCTGGTTAGGGGAAATTTCAAAGCCTTCATGGAGGAAATGGTGTGTCCTTGTATTAAGGACATAGAGACCAGGGGCACCTGAGTGGGTCGGTGGTTAAGCGTCCGACTCTTGATTTCGGCTCATGTCATGATCTCACAGTTCGTGGGTTTGAGCCCCACATCATGCTCTGCGCTGACAGTGTGAAGTCTGCTTGAGATCCTCTTTCTCTTCCTCCCTCTCTGCCCTTCTCTGCTAACACACTGTCTCTCAAAATAAATGAATAAACTTTTAAAGAAGGACATGGAGAACAGTTAGACTGATCAGGACTTACAAATATCATGCATTAACCTCCTCACATCAGGTAGGACTCACAGGTGGCCCGGTCTGTGACTCTCTACCTTTTATTCTTATCAAAGACTTGGGGGCCTTTTTTGGTTTGTTGGAGAGGGTACCTTGATACAAAGCAGTGATTTCCAAACTTCTATCCCCAAACTAGATGACTTTCATGACTTTTGCTATGTCTCATCTATCATTTATATTATTGCCTCATCATTGTTCCCTTTAATAGAATACAGTTTTCTTTACTGGATGAATTTTTTGCACACGTTCTATGTTGCATTTTTTTAAGGGGACACAGTGTCCCATGTCATACGTTAGAGAAGAAGGTAAAATGAAGACAACGAGAATGAAACATCTCTATGAAATTCTAGCACGATGCTGTTGCTTGCCAAGGCTTGGGTATATGGCTTGCTACCTCTCTATTAAGGAGGGGTCCTCGAAATCTGTGTAGAAAGATGTTAATAATATATATGTACGTGGGCCCCCATCTGAAGCTTTCTCCTTGAAGCAACTGAAATAAAGTTGGAAACGACAGACATTTTTCATGACGAGATTTGATGCTCTCTGATGCCATTGTCATGCACGGCCTGAAGCCATCTGGGGTCCCGTCTTGTACGGCCCTACACTTGGAGAAGTGTGGAGTGGAAGTGAAGAAAGAGCACTGGGCCCACATTCAGGGATCTGATTCTATCGCCAGGCCAGCCATACGCGTCCTTCGGCAAGGAACTGGAACACTGACCAGCGGTGTCCATGCATCTACCATGAGGATGATAACGCACATTATATTTATTTCCACGGAGTCTCTCATCCACCACCTTGACTATACCCGTGCACCTACTACGTGATAGGCCTTTTCCTAGGCTCCGGGCTGTTTTGCAAAGAACAGATGAGCTGTTGGATGTGCAAGCACGTTGGGAATAGGTGAACAGTCATTATCATTACCGTGATGATAAGCTTTGCAAATATGTCCTTCCTTTCCCGGTAGCATGCCCGGCTGCCTCACATCATGCCTGGGGAAGTGCCTTCTTCGCCCAGAAGTCTGGGAAAGCTGGGGTTAGATCCTCTACGGATTCCCTGAAGCCTGGCCCTGAAGCCCGTGATGTGGTGTTGCCCGGGATACCCTGGTCTGTACGTCAGGGCAGGTACTGTCCCTTTAAATCTGTGCCCACTGCAATTTAAATGCCAGCAAGATAAGATCAGAAGCTGGCGAGAACAGCTAAAGGGCAGTCAAAATATTTTAATAGTGTAACCATGCTTCAAATTTTAATTTGGTCTTACTTTGCGTGCTTTATTATCTGAATGGGACAAATGGAAATGCAATAAACTTCAGAAGCCTGATTGGCTTGAACCTTAAAACCCTTGATGATACTGAGGATAAGGTTCCCCGATGCTCCGGGCTCTTTTGAAGCAAGGGGAGTGGTGGAGAGCTCTGGATTTAGGGATAAAGGGCTTGGGTCTGCCGTTCCCTCTGACCGATGCAAGTGCCCTGGGACAGCCACCGCCCTGCTCTCAGCCTGTCCCCTCCTCCATCAGACGTGGGCTGTGCTCTCCCCCTGCTCTACATCCTGGGAGCCTCACAAGGCTCCAGCGAGTAGATCTCAGCCCTGGACAGTGTTGAGAGAAGACAAGCAAGCCCAGCATCCTGCGTATTCTGGAATTTTGCACCAACTCGTCTTCCTAATAGATGACCTTTCTCCTTGGTTTGGCTCTTTCCAAAAGGAAAGACGACGCTGATGCCTGCATAACTGCAAGCTTACCGCCGTATGTCCCAATCTGACTTGCCTTATAAGGTGTCAAAATCCATCTATGTTCTATGGCCGTTCCAAGTTCTACAGCTAGAAATGATCTCTCCCCTCTCCCCGCCCCCCAACCGCTAACCCCCCACGGGCACATTCACAGAATAGACAGCATTATCTCCCCCTGAGAGAGAGCTTAGCTGTTCATCATTTCGTCTTCTTCCTGCGCACACAGCCAGGCTGTGTTACCCAGATCCCTTGCAGCGGGCCGGGACTGAGTTCTAGAACATAGGATGCCAAAGAAGGAAGGAGCTCCTTTCTAGACCTGGTCCGGGAACACCTTCCACACGCGATTCCTCTTGCTCCTTCCTTTTTTCTGGCTCAATGCAGGTGGGTGTGGAGGTCTAGGAGACCATGTTTTCAAGGGGGTGAAGTCAGAGGGTTCGAGTCAAGAGCCTGAATCATCCCTTGCAGTGGAGAAACTCGCCAGTGGGAATGTCTGCTTTGGACTTTCCATGAGTGAGAGTTACAGGTTCCCCATGTTGGAGCCATCGTTCCTCACTGTTCCTCACTGCTCCTCACTCCCTCCTTTCCTGCCCCTTGAGTGGTTGCTACACACGGAGTCTTCCTCGGAGAAATTCCCCGAGTCACACAGGCAGGGCTGGATCTCCTCCTCTGCTTCCCCAGCTGTCCACCCCCCTTTGCCCTTGGATGTCCTTGCACATCAACCTTCACGGTCTCTGACCTAGACTATGAACTTCTTATGCACAGAGCCCACCCTCCTCCCTTTTGCCTGGCACAGCATTGGGCACATAGTAAGTTGCTCATCGAATCTCGTCGAGGGAATGGTTGTAAGAATGACTCAGACACACTCCCTGGACCTTGAGCTCCCCGGAGTCACGTGGAGAAGAGAGGAAGCTCCTGAACTGCTAACAACAGTCTTGGCATGGACAGGGCTCTGACAGAGGCAGGAAGGGAATGCCCCAGGAGCGGGTTACTGATAACTGAGGCCGGGAAGGAAGGAAGAGCTGGGCAAGAAGGGTCCTTAGCTGCATGCCAGAGAAGTGCTCCTGGAAGTCTCTGGGGGGCAGAACCAGCCTTTCCTCCAGCCCTAGCAGAGCATGGTCCTGATGTGCAGGCTGCACACAGCTCTCACCATGTGAGTTCAATGCCCAGTGCAGCCCCACTGGGCCCCAAGCTCCGAGGAGCCCAGCCCTCGGTGTTATCTCTGTGGCCACCATCTTGAAATTCTTGATTTTGAAACCACCCCCCCTCCCCCGCCCCGCCAGTGTTCACCTTGCGCTAACCACACATCCTGTATACCAAGTCTTGTCAGGCCGCCGAATCACACTGGATAGCCGAGCTGGGTCGAATTGCTAGAAACGTTTCTAAATGCTTCCCCTCAATTTCTGCATGTATGTCCTCCTGGGTTAGTAGCAGTTTCGAATGGACTGGAGGCCACACGTGGAGTTGCACCCCCCCCCCCAAAAAAGATGGAGAAATTGGAAAAGCCAGATGTCCAGGCAGAGGCACAGGGCACAGCATCCCACAGCTATTTAGTTTACCATCTACGCACACACAGGAGAGAGGGGAGGAGGAAGAGACAAGGTGAGAGAGGGCCAGGACCTCCTCCCGCCTCCCCGCCATGCACCTGGTCTGGGAGTGACACTGTGTTATGTGAACAATGGATGCTGAGTCCGTATCGGGTTCCCTAGAGAACAAGAGACATGGCTTCCTTGTGACGCTCAGGAATCCAACACAAGGATATTTACAACCAGATGTGCGTCTCCCTGCCAGTTCACAGACTCGTCCATTTCCATCCCCGTGCTCCTTATGATCCTTCCAGAAATGTGGGTGTGAGTCAGATATTCCTCTGTTCCATTCCCCAGTTAAGAAACTGAGCCCCAGTGGGGCGCCTGGGTGGCTCAGTCGGTTAAGTGTCCGACTTCGGCTCAGGTCACGATCTCACGGTCTGTGAGTTTGAGCCCCGAGTCGGGCTCTGTGCTGACAGCTCAAAGCCTGGAGCCTGCTTCCCATTCTGTGTCTCCCTCTCTCTCTCTGCCCCTCCCCCACTCACACTCTGTCTCTCGCTCTCAAAAATAAGTAAACATTAAAAATTTAAAAAAAAAAAAAAAAGAAACTGAGCCCCAGAAAGCTTACTGAGCTGTCCTAGGCCCGGAAACTTGTCCCCTCTGTGTCCCACGGCTGCACGCGGCCCAGTATCTGTTTGTTGAATGAGTGCACACACTGGAAAGGGGCCTTCCATTTCCAAACTTGGCAAACGTATTTTTTTCCTCCCTTTTCTTTCTGTAAGTAAGCAAGCTGTCATTTTAGCAGCAGCCAGAAAGGTGAATAGTTTTGTGAAACTATTTCTATAGAAAATGTTTGAAGATGAGGGCTCTGAGGGCCAAGCCTGTGTGTGCACAGGAGTCAGGAAGGGCTCAGGAATGTGCAGGCAGCCCCCTCTCCCCAGCCTGCTGTCTGTTTACCTGGGATTTGACCCCCAGCAAGAGGCCTCGTGCCTGGGGAGAGAGTAAAGAGGCTTCCTCCTTCTCAGCCTTTAATGTCGAGCTCCTTTCCAACAAGCACCTTGTGCAAGGTTAAGCTCTCCTGCACGGTCGTCTGAGGCCCAGGGCTGGCTTTGGGAGTCTGGCCTCCAACAGGGAGTTCGTTTCTGCTTCGAGGCTCCCCTTGAACCCAGGCCTTAACAGGGCAAAATGTACTGCAACCCTCACTGCTTTAGCTAAACGCACTCAGCCAATAAACGTCACTCCTGCCGCAGATGAGCCGCGAGGGAACCGAGTGCCAAAGGGGACTCTAATTAAAAGCCAACGATTCCCACGTCCGGAGTCGGCACACGGAGCCAGCCGGAGTCTGGAGGTGAGATCCCTGCTGTCGGCCTCGCGCATGACGCTTGTGCGGTAGAAGCCGGGGCAAGAAGGTGTCCTTTGAACAGGTGCCCAGAGCGCAGATGCTGCTTCAGTGCCGGGAAAAGAGCGCGGGAGGAAGGATCCTCCTGCTTTGAAGGGTTGCTCCCTGTATCAGCGAAAGGCTGTTGTTCCTTTCAGAGCAAACTTTGCCAAGAACTGCTCTATCCATCAGGCACTGGATGAGTGCGCCACGCGGGGACAAGGAAACACAGGCTCCTGGCATTCGCTCATTCATCCACTCATTCAGTCAACACTTAATTGGCCACGACCATGAGCAGCGCTGTGCCCAGAGTGTCTTACCAAGGGTCACTTTGCATCATCATCACTGTGTCCCCCCCCCCCAGATATGTTGAAGTCCTGATGCCAGTACCTATGAATATGACCGTATTTGGAAATAAGGACTTTGCAGGTGATTAAGTTAAGTTGAGGCCATCAGCCTAGGTGCCAATCCAATATGAAGTGTGTCTTTCTAAAAAGGGTAAGTTTGGCCACAGATGCCCACTCAGGGACACCGTCACATGAAGAGGAAGGCAGAAATCGGAGTGATGCTTGTACAGGCCAATGAGCACTAAAGATCGCCAGAACCCCCCCCAGAAGTTAGGGAGAGGCAGGAGCAGATTCTCCCCCGCCAGCCTCAGAAGGAATCCACCCTGCCCACACCTGGATGTCAAACTTCCGGCCTCCAGATCTGCAAGAATAAATTCCTGTTGTTCAAAGCCACCCAGTGTGAGGGACTTTGCTATGGCATTCCTAGCAAATGGATGGGTCAGGCTGGTGAAGGGCAGGGGGAGCCCGTTGTGTCAATTGCACAATAGAAGTATGCAGGGAAAGCCTCAGGTGCAGGATGGGGGGCAACTTGCTCTGTGTGGGGACACTGGGAGGGCCTCACAGGGAGAGGGACAAGGACCTCTCCACTCTCCCTTAACATCTGGGAAGATGGTGGCCATCCAGCAGGTGCACCCAGGCTGCGAGTAAGGACCAGGAGAAGGATCTGAGAAGAGTGGGTACATGAGGACCAGGGTCCCCCTTTGACCTGTATCCCCAGCAGCGGGAGTGCCAGCAGAGAGAAAAGTCAGCCAAAATGGCCTCTTCTCAAGGGACAAGAATGGAGGCATGTTGTAGGATACACAAGCTCAGAATCTTTCTAACCTGACCCACCTTCCCCCAAGTTTTTTTCAGTAGGCCTTTCCAAAATCGTGGTTACCTTTCTTATTAGTTTCATTAAAGTCACTAATTTCAAGCTCCCTTAAATCCAATACGTGCTTTCATTTTTCTTTCCTTTTCTTTCTCTTTGAGAAAGAGTGAGAGCGGGAGAGGGGCAGAGGGAGAGAAAGGGAATCTCAAGAAGTCTCTACTCCCCGTGCAGAGCCTGATGCAGGGATTGATCCTGCAGCCCTGGGATCAAGACCTGAGCCAAAATTAAGAGTCAGACACTCAACTGACTAAGCCACCCAGGCAGGCACTTTCATCTTTGAAAGGCAACGTCCGGGATCATAATGACAGCGGTGAAACCTGGGTCCGAGGGCAGAGTCAGGATTTGCCAAGAGAAGGGCAAGAATGTAGCTTTTCTTGGAGGTTCCATGCGACTGGTAGATAGGCAGTGAAATTGACTTGTTTTTGTGGCGGCAGAAACTAGCAAAGGAAAAGGAAACATACTTGGCCATTGTCTGCTGAGCTCACCAGTGTGTCTGAGGTCAAGCAGCAATTCCAGGTCGGCGTCAGGTGTGGGGTCTGCATCCTCTGCAGCCTGGGATATTTTATTGCTCAGGAAATTTTTGTCCAGCCAGGCTAGATACCTGAGGTGACACCCAGGACTGTGCACGCTCTCTATGCACAGTTGCACACAGCTGTGGGTCTGTCTTGTCGCTGAAGTTGAAAAGTCGGGGTCACCGTCAGCTGCAGGGGCAGTGGTGGCTGGCATTCATTGCCAAACCCATGGTCATTGGTTTTAGATTTTATGGGTCGCCAGCCTTGAGTCTTTAAGACCCAGCTGGGACCCTGGGGGGCTTCGCCTTCCCGCCCTCTCCTCCTGGAATCTTGAAAGATGGCTTCCGTTTCTATTTTAGTACTCATGTAATCAGGTGCTTATCATATTTGTTATTGAAAAATAACTAATAATTATCAAATATGTATTATGTGTTGGAAATTCTGAGCGTTTTATACACAATTATTTGTAAAAATTGCCATTTACTGACCACAGTCCCACACACCAAGCTCGCATTGGTCAAGAGCCCTGGCCTGTAGGGACAATTCCTCATGTGATTCATCTAACAATCCCATAACAGATATCGCCCCTGTTTATGGATGAGAAAATTGGTCTTCAAAGGGGCTCACTAGCTTGGCCTCATAGCGGAGCCTCAAAGCCACTGCAGTCTGGTCCACACGCGTGCTACCTGTCGCTGTGCCCTTCTTTTTTTCTCTAGGAGGCTGCCTTGGGTGACGCTGCTTAGGCATGCTATGGCCACAAGCGGATTTCCAAACTCAGGCCCCGAGAGGAGAAGGGGACTGGGCCATAGCAGCATTCACTAGGGGTCGAGGCAGTCGAAGAACTCTCCAGTATTTTTGAGGATAAGAATTAGGAAATGGTGATATGGGGTTTGCACACCCCAGTCACCTCTCTGACCCTCTGTTCATGGTGAGCCAAGACTTTGGGGAAGAAAAATCTCACCCACAACAGCTAACGTACAGCCCTGGGGATGATTCCAGAAAACAACTGCTTGAATAATCTCTGGACACACTGCAGGAACCTTCTGTGTGTGTCTAATTTCCATACACTGCTGGATTTCTAGCCAGCCCATGTGGGCAGCCCAGCAATGTAAGCTGTGCTGTGTGCTTGCTATTTAATACCTAGCCTTGTTCCCAGCTGTGTTCTGCAGACCTGCAAACATTGAGCAAAATTCCAGGAATGTAGACAAGGAGAAAGCATCCAGCCCTGCTGTGTCGTAAGCATGTCTGTTGCAGCAATGGGATAAGAGCTGGAGAACTGGGTTTGACCCATGGTTCGGTCACACACCAGCTCTGGGATCTTGGAGAATGGCTTTATCTTCCCCGAGTCTCGACTTCTTAATTTACCAAAGGGACATTTACCACACGAGAGTCCCGTAAGGGTTAAATAAGGCAGTGGGTGTGAAATCCAGGCTTCCAAGCTTCGGTGACATTTCTCGGGCACATATAGCTAACCACCCTTCTTGGCTTCCTCTCTGTCTTGCACAAGTTTCTCAGGGCTCTATTTGGGCACATAGCACAGCAGTTGGCAGTGACCTGTTTCCCAAGATCCTCTGTTCCTGCTGCTGGCACGTGGGCAATCAACTGCCAAGATAAATAGGTAGGCGTCCCCCAAAGGTGCTCCGACGTAACATGAGAAATAGATGTACACATAGATATTATCAGTGTAAGCGTCGATGCTGGGAGTTGTCATAGATGAAGGAACAGTGACTGGGAAAAGCCAAGAATAGGAAATGATTCCCTCTGTCTAAGAAAGTCTGGGAAATTATCTCACAAAGCTGACACTTCTAAAATAAGAGAAATGCGAACTGGGCCCCGAGGGGTGAGCTGAATGCGATAGTCTGAGAAATATAACAAAGGGTCCTGCCCAAGCCACTAAAGGACAGAAAGAAGGAGCACAGAGGAAGGAGGAGCCATCTTGAATTCATCACAAGGAGGTGCGTTGGAGTTAAGCCTTGGAGGGTTAAGGGGCCTCATGTTGGGAGATGAAACACTGCGTTTCTCACCAAAGACTGAAAAACAGTGGTCATTAGAGTCCTTGATGGTCCAGATCACAGAGATGTGAAGGGCACTGAGAATCTTGGACTTCTTTCTGGAGAATGTGTTCTTGTTCAAGGGGAGAAAAGGAAAGTAGGTTGGGCTCTCGCAGGGAGACCAGACAAAAGATGATGGCGCCTCGCCCTACGGCATGCCGAGTAACAAATAATCCTCATTCATGTTTGCTGCACAGAAGGATAAAGAAGGCGTGTGTGTGTGTGTGTGTGTGTGCACGCACGCACGCATGTGTGTGTGATGCAATATTACTCAGCCATAAAAAAGGAGAGTCTGCCATTTGTGACAACATGGAAAAAACTGGAAGGCATCAAGCCAAGTGAAATAATCCAGACAGGAAAAAAAGAAAAAAACAAATATTGTATGATCTCACTTAAATGTGAAATTGAAAAAAAAAAAAAGAAAGAAAGAAAAAAGAATAATTTGAACTCATGGAAACAGAGTAGAATAGCGGTTGCCAAGGCCTGGGGGTGGGGAAAAACGAGTAGATGTTGGTCATCTTGTAATCTTCCATTTGCAAGATGAATAAATTCTGGGCATCTGATATGCACCTTGATAATTATAGTTAACGATACTCTATCGTATATTTGAAATTTTCTGAGAGAGTACATCTCAAGCCTTCACACACACACACACACACACACACACACAAAATAACTGTGTGAAGAGATGGCTAGTTAATTAACACGATTGCGGTGATCATTTCACAATGTATATGCATATCAAATCATTTAGTGTTCACTTTAAATATACACAATTTTATTTGTCAATTAAACCTCAGCAAAATTGGGTGGGGTAGGGAGAGTCAATTGTAATCAATCATGGAAACTCTGTTCTTCTGGCAGGTGATTGATGAGACGGGTCTCTGTGACCTAATGTTGGCCAATGACCTGTGAGAACAGTACTTGTTATTTCTTTTTATTAAGTTTATTTCTTTATTTTGAGAGAGAGAGAAAGAGAGAAAGAGAGAGAGACAGCAGGGGAAGGGGCAGAAGGGGGGGGGGGGAGAATCCCAAGCAGGCTCTATGCTGCCAGTGCAGAGCTTGATGTGGGGCTTGAACTCATGAACTGCAAGATTGTGACCTGAGCCGACATCATGTTGGACGCTTAACCAACTGAGCCACCCAGGTGCCCCAGTATTTGTTATTTCTAAGAAATATTTCCTCTCTTCTTAAAAGTGACACAGAGAGGAGATACCCCTTGCTATGGGTTGAATTGTGTCCTCAAAACAGCACATTGAAGTGCTGACTCCCAGTACCTCAGTGTGTTGCCTTATTTGGAAATAGTGCCATTTTGCAGATGTAATTCATTAAGTTAAGATGAGGTCATTCTGGAGTAGGGGGGACATCTAATCCGATATTTCTGGTGCTCGCATTAAGAGAGGAGGAGAGACACTGAGAGGAGACGGCCATGAAAGACAGAGATGCATAGTGACCAGACAGCCATGTGGTGACGGGGGTCGGCTGGAGTGAGGCAGCTGTAAGCCAAAGAATGCCCAAGACTCTTGGCAAACCCCAGAAAGGAGAAGAAGCGAGGGGGGATTCTTTGCTACAGGTTTCAGGGGGGCTATAAGTCCTAGAGCTATGAGGCCATAAATGTCTGCTCTTCTAAACTACCCCATGGATCGTCCTATGTTCTAGCAAATCCACGACACTGGCCCATCCCTCATTGTTGGGTCTGCGTGTGAGGCGGGCTTTGAAGCAGGTACGTTAAACCTGGAGGGAGACTGGCCTGGGGCATTCTACATATGATAACGGAAGCAGCCTGCATCCTTGGTTCTTTCACTGGGTTGATTTACCTGAAGCGTCTCTCCCACTGGGCTCCTTGGGGTGTGATGCAATATATCACCTGGTCCAGTGGAGTTGGGCTTCCTATTATTTTCTGGTGAAAACACCCTGATACAGTCATGTTGAAGTTGCCTGGCCCAGCGAGCTGTGTGTCACACGGTCAGGAGGGACTTCCTCACCTGGTACTCTGTGGAGACAACCAAAGAGGGTGTGGGGAATGACATATGCTCTCATTACGAGGATTTCGTGTGGTTTCTCAATGTGCTGATACATCACGAGTTCAATGTCACTCTCCATTTCCCCTCCTAAAATAACATGGGCTGCCAGGGATTTGTGTCCGTGCTGAGCCACTCTGCCTTCTCCATTGTCTTCTGGTCTGTCCTGTCCCCTTACCGTGGAGCTGGGCTAAAAAGGGCACTCTTGCTTCAGTGCCCCCATTTGTATTAAGCCACATTCTCTACTCAACACTTGGCTAAAAGGAAGGCGTTAATAAAGCGAATTTCTACATACAGCCTCACGTTCCTCCTTTACCCTCTGCAAACGGCCAGCCCTCTGCTTGACGTGTTGAGAACAAAGGTCCTAGGAGAAACTCAGCACCCACGTGGCTGTGGTGGCACCATTGTCTTGAGATGGCAGGGTAACTGGAAGGGCAGTATTAGCCCCTCTGGAAGGGAAGGAGCATCTCTCGCTTGGAGCTATAGTGGAAAATGGATTCTCCATTGAGCAAATCAGTAGCACTGCCTGGGTCACACTAGTGACCCGCTGTGTGCCAACACCAACTACTATAACACAGAAGTGACTCAGACATGTGAATGTTTCGCCCTTTTGTGTGCAATTTTATGTGGGTTCACACAACAGAGTGCAGCGAGGGTATCGATACTTGTTGAATGTGAACGTGGCATGTGCTTCTTGCTAAGGAACTTACACAAGTAACAGAAAAGAAAATACCATTACAATAGAAAAAAAATAAGGTAGGCACCATCCGTATCCACAATTCACAAGTGGCAAGCCTGAGGCATAGATATGTTGCCCAAGATTGCACAGCTGGCATATGGTTGAACCCCGTGTTCGTATCTCTTGGGTATGTATTTTAGGTAAGTTGGACCAGAGGAAGCAGAGGTGATGGAAGGCTAGGGAGGGAGGGAGGGAAGCCATTGTAGGCCAGGAGCTCCGGATGGAGTGTAAGGAGGAGAGAAAGCTGGGATTTCTATTTCTCTCATGAGATGAAGACTCGCTTTATTCATAAATTAAAGGGCAGGAATAAACTGGGACACTGGGGATCCCAGGGGTCCAAGTTTCACAAACCTGATCAATGTTAATGGGAAGTAAGAAATGCCCACTGTGTCAGAGAGCACTCTGGGTGTCCTGTGAACATAACCTCATTTCTCCCCCACCTAACCTATCTCAGGCAGAGAGGTGAGGGCACAGGAGGGTCCAGAGAGCTGCTCCAAGAGTCAGAGGCAGGAAAGCACAAAGAGGGGGCTAAAACCCAGGCTGGCCTGATGCCAGGGTGGGACCTGTCCCCACTCACCCAATCACCGACCAGGGAAGTGTTTGCCATGGCTCAGAGGCTGCACCCGGCTGCCTGGCCATGACTTATCTAGGGGCCTGCCTGCTGAGGGCAACAACTTCCAGAAAGAGACTTTGGCTCCCCATGGGGAGCTCTTAAACCCCGAGTTCTTCCTGGTGCCCATTTTCTCTGGAGAGTGACTGCAATGTGGGTCCTAGGGTCCGTGTGTGTGTGGGAAGATCCAGGCAATCTCGGCATCCAGACAAGTGGTCAGGGTCCACAGTGTGGGGAAAAGCACACTCACCCAGTGTCACTGGCAAACACTAGGGTGCCTCTGCATGGGCTCTTTGTGTCCAAGGAGAAGATGCACCACTCTTTCTCTCGCTCTGACTTCTCCTTCTTACTGTCTCAACCTCCCTCTCTCTTTACCTCCACACTCAGGAGACTCTGGAGAAAAACATGCCTTCTCTAGGGGCACCTGGGTGGCTTAGTAGGTTAAGCGTCAGACCTCAGCTCAGGTCATGATCCTATGGTTCATGGGTTCGAGCCCCATGTCGGGCTCTGTGCTGACAGCTCAGAGCCTGGAGCCTGTTTCAGATTCTGTGTCTCCCTCTCTCTCTGCCCCTCCCATGCTCATTCTCTCTCTCTCTCTCTCTCTCACTAAACATAAATTAAAAAAAAAAAAAAAAACCCTGCTTTCTCTCTTTCCATTTCTTTTCTTTTTTTTTTAATTGTTCTTTGTGTTTATGACATATGCTGAGGACATTAGAGGAGAAAAACACTGTCCAGCTTCCTACAAACCTGCCAGGAAGGCGGGTAGATGGACAGATAGAGATACGGGTGCATGTATCTCTCTGCCTCACTCTGTCTCTGTCTCTCTCTCCCCTCTCTGTCACCATCTGGTATCCCGCAAGCATCTATCCTCGACAAAGGAGGGAACATCTGAGAGTCACCTTTGTCACATGACCCGCTTCTCCGCGTGCGGGTCAAGCCGAACCCCAGAAGGTCTCCGTCCCCGTGAAAACTCTGCGGGGCGCAACCCTCACTGGGCCCAGCGAAAGTGTTCTCACCGGGCTGCTCCTCATTACTTTTATTTTTGTGAGGCCGAGTTCCACACTGTTGGTGGCACCGAAAGAAACCCCTGCCACCAGTTGAAAAGTTAATTATGGATTGCCCCTTGAAATCAAACATAAGTTTTATTGGAAGTGGAGGGCTAAATCAAAACAGCTGGAAGGGTATGGCATGAAGCTGCTATAACAAAGCCCACGATGTTCCACTTACAGTAAACATTCCTTTTATTTCTCTCTCTCTCTCTTTTTTTTTTTTTAAAGCCCGAAGTCTGCTGTGTAAAAGTCATCATCCCTTTCATGTGGGACAAAAGAGGATTTGGAAAGGGACTTTTCTTAAATCTGTGCATTGAAAACGCAGCTTATGGGAGGCTAAGAAATTACATTTTGCCTTTTCTTACAGTGGGCTCCTCTTAATTGTGACTTTTATAAACCCCTTCTGTAGCCATCATAACCATTCAATTAACTAACTTCATTTTTGGATGATGAAAAGAGCCTTTCTCCCTGAACATACGGCAATTATTAGACTGTCTCTAAAGTCTTTTTTTGTAGTGATATGAGAGTCTTCTAGATAAAATAAGGTTCGATTTATAAAACCCGAAACTATATGTGAAGGTGAGATCTATAAATAAACACTCTATAGTAGATGCAAAATCTCATTATAAATAACAATTTTATTAGCATATCCATTGAGCAAAGGGCCTTATGATGTTAATGTTAACAAAATTAAACCCTGGCCGTTTTATTCAATGAATAATTCCTGAGCTCTAAGGGCCAGGCACCGCGCTAGGTACTGAGGCTGTACCCACACCTTTCAGTATGCCGGCTTCTGTTCCAGGCGTTTTGCATGTAGATCACCGCATTGTATCAATTTACATCCATGATTGTCACCAAGTGAGCACTGGTGTCTTTCCTCGGTAGCTGAGCTCGGAAAGCGGGCAGGGAAAGACCGTCCACGTTCACCTAGAGAGAACCCGGGTAGCTGGGTGGACAGTAACGCACATGGGTCAAAACATCCGGTACACATGAGCTAAGGGACATCGACGGAGGTGTCCGACCCGTCGTGTAAAAAGCCACTGATTGTATTTTGAAGGACCGAGAAACCCTTCCCTGAAGAGGAAACTCTCAAACAGGCCCCTGAGAAGATAAAGTTGGAGGGAGGAAAGTGTTCCGGGGAAAAGAAACGGAGACCAGAGTTTGCCAGAAGACAAGCGCTGGAGTGTTTTTGTTTTTGTTTTTGTTTTTGTTTTTTTTTATAAAATCAACAGCATTGTAAGACAGCAATGTAAGAGCCTCAACCAGAATGACAGGTGAATGGCAAATTCTTCTGTAGTCACAGTGGACGGTTGGTCATAAAAAGTTGGGTTTTAAAATGATGTGAACGCTTGCATAAATGTCTGCGACACAAAACTGAGTGGAAAAAGCCCACATAAAAGTTGATATTCAGTACAGTCTCTATAATGTAAACAAACACAAGCACACATAGAGAACTCTAAAGGACAAATAGTATGTTCTCATACTTGTGAGATTATGGGTGATTTGTATTTTCATCTCTTTATTGTTCTGAAGCCCAAAGTTTTTTTTTTTTTCCATAATAGTCAAATAGTGCTTTTGTAATTCGAAAACTCACGAAAATTCACAGTTAGTGAACAATCTATAGACCGTGTCTATTTTGCCATTCTTTTCCTGGCTTTGACACGCAAGAACCTTACACCATTCAGAAAATATGTATTCTGTAGCCAGAGCACGGGCTTGGGCACAAAGGATCAGTCTGACTCATAAAATGAGCTTCCCTTAGCCATGGACAGATTACAGTCCAGTTGTCTGCAGAATGTGAATTGCAAATATCATATGACCCAGTACGCCCACTATTGAGTAATTCAAAAAGATATACGCATTGCCATTTGAAAAGATATATGCATTCCTATGTTTATTGCAACATTATTAATAATAGCCAAGATACGGACGCAACCCTAGTGTCCACTGATAAATGAATGGATAAGGAAGAAGTGGTATATACACAATGAAATATTACTCAACCATGCAAAAGGATGAGATCTTGCCTTCTGGACAACATGGATGGGCCTAGGGGGCATTACACTAAGTGAAATAAATCGGGCAGAGAAAGACAAAGACCGTATGACTTCACGTCCACGTGGAAACTAAACAACAGAACAAAATGAATAAAGAAACAAAAAACAGAATCAGACCTATAGATACAGAGATCAAACTGAAGGTTGCCAGAGGAGAGGGCGGTGGGGAGATAGACCAAATGGATGTAGGGGTGAAGGAGATACAGTCTCCCAATTATGGAACGACTGAGTCACGGGAATAAAAGACACGCGTCGAGAATCCAGCCAGTGGTGTTGCAATAATGTTGCATGGTGACAAAGAGGCTAGCCCTGTGGTGAGTGTAGCATAATGTACACAGTTGTTGAGTCCCTAAGTTGTACACCTGAAACGAATGTAACATCGTGTGTCAACTACACTCAAATTAAAAAAAAAAAAAAAAAAAAAAAAGAGTAAATTAAAGCTGTTTTCTGCCTGCGGTGTTTCAGTGGGTGGAGATGACTAGGCAGGTATATTGAATGTGACTGTGACTGTAACCACAGGTCAGTAGAACAGAGCTCTGGAAGGGGGTGGGGAAAATGGGACATTCCATAGGTTCCCACGGCTGGTAGGATATTAGCATGTGATTACGGAGTTTACAATAGGACCCGGAAGCAGAGATAGGACTTTGAGCCAGGTAGATTACCTGAATTACTTAGGCTTTCACTCACCACCCACCTTCCCTCCTCCCTCCCCCTCCCTTCCCGGGACCAGGTCCTTCCCCCTCCCTCCCCTTTTCCTTCTCTCCCTCTTCCCCTCCCTGCCCCCTTACTTCCCCTCTCCTTCCCTCTCTCTTCCTCCCCATCTCCCTCCCAGCCTCCCATCCATCCATCCTAAGATGACTTTCTGTTGGTCAGAGATTTGTCGCAAATCACACAGCCAGTTAGCGGGTAGTCTGGCCTCTGTTTCTTCTCCTGTTTGTGCTTTCTACACTCCACAGATGATCCTGGCAACCCCCTTCTTCCTTTGTAGCATTTCTTTTTATTCTTCCCTTGCTTTTAATCCATTCATGTCCTACAGCGCGTATGCCCTTTCGGAGCTCGGTTTCTGCACCATTTTTCAAATTGCGCGGAACACCTTTTTCCCAGGAATACAAGGCGTCCCTGAGTAATGAGTGAGAACAACTTTCCTGAGTCTATTTTTCCAATTAAATAGAAGTTAGGCCATGCAAACAATAACGACTTATCTGAAACCGATTCTTGCCCGTTTGGGGAAGACTCCAGAGAGAATTGTATCCAATACCTGGAACTGAATTCGGTGTTAAGACAAGCAGGCAGAGCACTTGGTAATTTAAAATCCAGCCTCATATTCAAAATTCACTATCACTAGAGGATTTTTTTTTTACTCTTTCTACAAGTGTACAGTCTGAACCAGTGTTAAAACATGAGCATAACAGAAAAGGTGAATAGTAACCTGGCAGAGAAAAGACAAACCACCAACCAGAACAGACGTAAAGCAAAAAAAAAAAAAAAAAAAAAAAAATTAATTTATATGAATTCCAGATTACATTAATTATAATAGTAGCAGTTTATTCTTGGTGATAATCATAAATTTCTTGGACATTTTCAGACAGCAATCAAATGATCAAGGTTAAAAAAAACACAAATCTATACTATGCCTATATCGTACATTACAATTCTCCAAACACTTCAGTTTTTGTAAATTAATTTTTTTCCTCAAACTAAAATATGAGAGAGTATAAAATTAATGTTTAGATTCACATTTAACCAAAGGGAACGTAGGTTATAAAAATAGGAAATATAGTGAGCTTAGATAATTTGGATAATTAGCTAATTTCTAAGGCTTTGCCTTTTCATAAATTCCATCCATCCATCCATCCATCCATCCACCCATCTTTCCATACATCCATATATCCATTTTTTCCTGTGTCTGTGTAACTGTATATCTTTTCTCCCTCTGAATAAAAGCGCCTATACATGTGTATGTGATTTCGAATATGCATGTATAAAAAATACTAGTTCACTGTACAAACAAGTGAGGTCTTGCCCTCATGGATCGTGATCTAATGATCTAGCGGTGGGATCATGCTAAGATGAACGTGAATGTGGGTACCGCTGCTGGTGTTATGGTCTTCTTTCAATAATGCAGGCCTGGGGGAACAGCTTCAACCTGATAGCTGTAATCCTGTGACGGTCTCACAGGGAATTGCATGCAGAGGACAAGGTCAGCCCAGTGTGGATACCTAGGTGAGAAAGAGAACAGTCCCGGTTCTGAAGGAAAATGCACCGACAGAGGTCAAACATCAACAAAGAACTACCAGTCTCTTGAGAGACAGAGAGACACAGAGCGTGAACAGGGGAGGGGCAGAGAGAGAGGGAGACACAGAATCCCAAGCAGGCTCCAGGCTCCGAGCTGTCGGCACAGGGCCCGAAGCCGGGCTCGAACTCACGAACTGTGAGATCATGACCTGAGCGGAAGTTGGACTTGACCTGAGCTGAAGTCAGTCACTTCACGGATTGAGACCCCCAGGCTCCCACCCTGTGGTTTTCAATAGAACAATCTATTATCCCTTTTCACAGAACTGAGCCTGTGTCTCCATCTGTCCATCTACCCACCTTCCTGGCAGGTTTGCAGGGAGCTGGATGGTGTTTTTCTCCTCTAATGTCCTCAGCATCTGTCATAAACACGAAGAACAATTAAAAAAAAAAAGAAAAGAAAAGAAATGGAAAGAGAGAAACAGGGTTTTTTTTTAATTTATGTTTTTTCATAATTTATGTTTTCATAACACTTTTTCAGAACACTTTCTCAGCCCTTATTCATTCAATCAGTGAGTCACTTGTTGAGGACTTGTAGAATGCAGGTACCGGGTACAATGATCAGGGTTTGCCTCGTCCCTGCCTCGCAGAACTGAGTTCAAAGTTGGGTGAAGTCTGGGGCACCTGGATGGCTCAGTCGGTCAAGCGTCCAAGTCTTGGTTTTGGCTCAGGTCATGAGCTCATGGGTCATGAGTTCGAGCCCCACATCCTGCTCTTAGCACGGAGCCCGCCTGGGATTTTCTCTCTCTCCCTCTCTCTCTGCCCCTCCTCTGCTCTCTCTGTCTCTCCGAATAAACAAACTTAAAAACACAAAAAGGAGAGTGAAGTGAAGGTTCCACCTGTGTTGTTGGTGGAGAAACAGGAGGAAAGTATCACGATGCTGGATTTGGGGCACGGGACCACTGGTGCTCAGGCTGAGGCCCCACAGTCACAGGTGGTGAGAACCAAGAGTGACCTTGGCCCTCTCGCTGGGTCCTCAGGCACCTGGAGCCCTGTGGCGAAGCACTCTGATGTTAGTAGAGACAGAGAAGGGTTAGATCATCCCTTTCACGTTCAACGCCTGGATTCATCTAGCCCTTGGATGAGTTAGAACACAGACTCTGAATAGACAGAGCTGTGCGACTCCTACCACGCGCACACACGATCAAGTATTACTCAGCCACAAAAAGAATGAAATCTTGCCATTTGCAACGACACGGAGGGAGCTGGGGTGTATTATGCGAAGCAAAATAAGTCCGCGAGAGAAAGGCAAGTACCATGTGATCTCACTCACGTGTGAAACTTAAGAAACGAAACAAGTGAGCGAAGGGGAAAAAAGAGAGAGGGAGGCAAACCAAGAAGCAGACGCTTCATTATGGAGAACAGACGGATGGTCACCGGAGGGAAGGTAGGGGAGGGGGTGGATGAAGCAGGTGATGGGGATTAAGGAGGACACCTGTCGGAATGAGCCCGGGGTGTTGTATGGACCTGTTGAATCGCTATATTGTATACCTGCAACTAACATTGCACTGTATGTTAAATAACCGGAATTCTAATCAAAACAACAACAAGAAAAGAAAAAAGTTTCCGCAGACCAGGGGTTGGCAAACCATGGCCCTTGGGCCAACCTGGCCCACAAAATATCTACGTCAATAATGCTTCATTGGAACGCGTCCATTCGTATGTTCTCTATGGCTGGTTTTCTTCAGGCAGGAGGGGCCTCTGGCCTGGAAAACCAAACGTCTTTACTGTATAGCCCTTTATGGAAAAAGTTTGCCCATCCCTGAAGAGGAACAATTACCCAGGTAGGCGTCTCAGCTTGGTAGATGCCTTCACGTGTCAAGTTCTGAAGGGACACTAGATCCGGTTAGTCTGCCAAATAAATAAAATATTACAGACCTTCCCAGTCAAAGGCAAAGAGTACAAGCAAGAAAGAAAAATAATAATAAAGGTAATCCCATGAGATTGATCGTTTCAGCCCTGAAGCAAACCAAGTACATCTGAAGAGCCCTTTCTCATATGAGCAGTGAGACGGTTGGGGACAGTAACCCACCCGAGCTGACAGGTAAGCCAATTGGGATGCGAGCAGCTGGGGACTCCGGAGAGGGGGACCCTGGGACACACAGGCTCGGCCTCTTCCAGGTAAATGTCAGGAGGGAGACCCTGGCTCTCTGAAGACGGGCCTTCATTTGTGAGTGCTTTCTGGATCCCCGAACCCCACTTAAATCTGACGTGGGGGGGCTCCCTACTCCAGAAGGATTTGCAATTGAAATATGATCAATGCATTATTAATGCCAGGAGCCATTCTGGGGCAATTTTATTTACTCTCACGCGGTCGGAAGGTTCTCACAAGGGAAAGGGCAAAAGGAAAAAGAGAGGACAGGGAAATGGTAGAAAAGAACGCAGGAAGGAAGAGGGAGAGAGGCCAACGGGAAGCAAAAGTGGGAAAGAAAAGAGAGGCTTGCTTTCTTTCTCTTTTCTTTCTTTCTTTTTTTTTCTTTCTTTTTTCTTTCTCTCTCTCTTTCTTTCTCTTTTCTTTTCTTTCTTTTTTTTCTTTCTTTTTTTCTTTCTCTCTCTTTCTTTCTCTTTTGATGTGTTTGCCTTTGCGACTTCGAAGTTCTTGCTAATTCTATCTGTCCACAACAGAGCCATCCACGGCGAGAAAAAGCGTTTCCTTATGTGCAAATTAGCATCGGCCTCCCTTCATGCCCTGGTCCTCTGAAGTCAATGGCGAGCACCACTGCCAGACCCACTAATGGCATCTGAATAGAGGCATTATTGGCTTGAGCCGCTGTGGGCCGCTCTCCCCTCCAACTCCGAACCGGCCCTTCTCTCTAATTTCCACTCTGTTCTGACGGCGTCACTTTGCTCGACTTCCAGTAAACACGAGGCTGCCAGAGCGCCACTCCCTTAAAGAAGGTCCGCTTCCCTCCAGACCTGCCCGCCTCCCTTCTGATGAGAGCAGGCCCCACAGAAGCAGGGGCATCCCCGGCTTCCACGGGGGCGCCCGCCGGCTTGGCCACGCGGAGCCCATCCCGGATCACAGGGAGCCGGGGACCCCGGCATCCACGGCGGCCGCGGGCCCCACACCTCTGCTCTGGCTCCTCGTCCAGGTCTCAGCCTGATCCCTCTCCCCCCGCCCCCTCCTGCTTCTTGGCAGTTCGTCCCTGCGCTCATTTACTCAACATGTATTTGCTGGATTCTCACTAGGCGTGAGGAGACCGCAGAAGGTAGACCGGAGTCCTTTTCTCTCGCGGATTTAGCGGATGGAAAAGAGCTGTCAGAAGCTGGGTGCGGGGAGGGGAGCATTACAAAGCAGCTGTGCCACCACCCCCCCACCGAGGTAGGATTGTGGTTTCCTAGCTTTGATGGAGCCTGTTCTTTCACCCACCTTCTCAGGCCCCCCTGGGTGGGTGGTGGCCCCTGTCCCAGCTCTGAGCCCCAGGAACCCATTCCCGGCACGGCCGTCTCCGCAGACTCCCAGCGAAATGCTCCCGTCCCGGGTGCTGTCATTCCCTACAAACCCCTTTGGCGAATGTCCTTCTGGCCATCTACTGTGGAGTGCGTGGGGCAGGGGGAACAAATGGAAGGGACGGGCCCTTAAGGTCACGGATCTGACAACCTCCTCCCCCCCCCCCACCACGACCACCAGATTCGTCTCTGCAGCAGGTGGGGGCTCCCCACTGCTGTTGGGTTTCCGCACTGTTTTTGTTGCAAAAGCGCCCAGGGTGCATCGCGGTGGAAAGTAAAACATCCCCGGGGCGCCTGGGGGCTCGGTCAGTTGAGCGTCTGACTTCCGCTCAGCTCATGATCTCACAGTTCTTGGGTTTGAACCCCGCGTCAGGCTCTGTGCTGACAGCTCAGAGGCTGGAGCCTCCTTCAGATTCTGTGTCTCCCTCCCTGCCTCTCCCTCGCTTGTGCATTCTCAGTCTCTCTCTCTCTCTCTCTCTTTCTCTCTCTCTCTCACACACACACACACACACACACACACACACAGTTTATGAGTTTGATCCCCACATCGGGCTCTCTGCTGTCAGCACAGAGCCTGCTTCAGATCCTCTGTCCCGCTCTCTCTCTGCCCCTCACCTACTCGTGCTCTCTCTCTCTTTCTCTTTCTCTCTCTCTCTCTCTCTCTCAAACATAAAGAAACATTAGGGGCGCCTGGGTGGCTCAGTCAGTTGAGTGTCCGACTTGAGCTCATGTCATGATCTCACAGTTTGTGAGTTCAAGCCCCACGTCGGGCTCTGGGCTGACAGCTCAGAGCCGGGAGCCTGCTTCACATTCTGTGTCCCTTTCCCTCTGCCCCTCCCCTGCTCGTGCTCTGTCTCTGTGTCTCTCTAAAAAATAAATAAACATTTAAAAAAATTAATAAACACTCATTTGGTAAATATAGTTAGGAGAAGATTCTACATTCAAAACAACTATCTTCTCAAACCCTCATTCCCAAGTACCCTCCCCACACCTTGCAATACTCAAACTGATCTGCAAATTGTGTCACCTTTCTTGTATTCTTGACTAGACCATGAACAGAGATTTTGAGGGCAAGACCTGGGACTTATATACCTTAAAGAGCTTTGTCCCTGGCACAGTGTAGATGTTAAGGAAAGGGAAGGGAAAGGAAAGGAAAGGGAGAGGGAAGGGGAGGGGAGGGGAGGGGAGGGGCGGGAAGGGAAGGAAGGAAGAGAAGAAGGGACGGAGGGAGGGAGGGAGGGAGAGAGAGAGAAAGAAAAGGAAAGAAAGAAAGAAAGAAAGAAAGAAAGAAAAGGGAAAGGAAAAGGAAGGGAAAGGAAGGGAAGGGAAGGGAAGGAAAGGAAAGGAAAGGAAAGGAAAGAAAGGAAAGGAAAGGAAAGGAAAGGAAAGGAAAGGAAAGGAAAAGAAAAGAAAAGAAAAGAAAAGAAAAGAAAAGGCCAAACTTACTAGAAACCTATTGCCTTAGGATATCTGCCTTTTTTTCGCTCCCATTGCCCACAAGACTTTGGCCCCTGGTCCCAGGAGGTAAGCACACCTGGTGACCTGGCCAGCTCAGATGTGAGAAGGTCGCTGGGGTTGCTAATCTTGGCTTGCCTCGTGGTGCCGGCAACAAAACCACAGCCTGGTGAGCGTAGCAGATTCCATATGCTAGCCCCTAGTCTGCTAAATCACAAGCCAGCCTAAATTTGAAACATTTCTAAAGTGTTATACAATGTGGCGATAATGTTTTTACAAAACAAAGGCTGAGTTACTGGAAGGCATTTTCGACCAATCAGCATCTTATTGAAAGAGGCGCCCTGATGGTACCATTGGTGACACAGGGTAAAAAAAAAAAATACGTACACGTGTCACAGTCAAGGCTCAGCCAGGACACATCTGCTTTGGAAGTAGGGGAGGCGTAGTGAGGGGCTGTGGCTGAAATGGAGCAAGGGAGGGGACAAGGAATGTGGGGGGAAAACGGTTCTAAGCGAGGAAGTTGAAAGCATGTCTGAGTCAAGTAAGGCTCCAGTCTTGGGTCCTAGGGACCAACTGTACCGAGACAAGATAGTAGACAAGACCCAGGGGCGAGTTAGGAATATTACTTGGTATCTTAGTTCACATTTAGAGTCTATTCACACGGTAATCGCACGGCTCGCAGCACTTTGTGTTCTCGGGCTATATTAACAGAGATAGCGTCTCCAGAAAGGGAGGTGACAGCTGTGCTCTAGCCTGGGCCAGCCCGGGCCCACTTGGCATTTTGTACTGCATTCTGAACACCGAGCTTCACAGAGGACACGCAGGAGAGAATCCTCAAGAGGAGTGACGAGCTGCAGACAGCCTGAAAACTCAGGGCATGTAAAGGACAAAAACAAAAAAAACGAAGAATATAAAAGTCAACTCAGAAAGAAAACACTTACTTTTGGGGATGTGGGTTATCTTCAAACAGATAAGGGGGGACCTGAATTTTATTTGCATAACATTTCTTTTCATGGGGATTCCAATTCAAGCTTCAAATACTCATGTTTAAATAGGTAACTGTAATCAACAGTTAATACGGCAGTGATACCTCCCTGCCCTCGATTTCTGTAGCTCTTTGCAACTAGATGGAAACCAGGCATGAGGGTGTGCACACATATGTTTTTTGAGTTATTTTTACACAGGTGGGAACATACCAGGCACCTGTACCCCTGAACTAATCTCGAATCCACTTTCCTTTTTTTTTTTTTTTTAATGTTTATTTATTGTTGAGAGAGGGAGAGACAGAGACCGAGCGTGAGTGGTGGGGGGGTGGGCAGAGAGAGAGAGGGAGACACAGAATGGGAAGCAGGCTCCAGGCTCCCAGCCGTCAGCACAGAGCCGGACACGGGGCTCGAACTCACGAGCCGTGAGATGGTGACCTGAGCCGAAGTCGGATGCTTAACCAGCTGAGCCCCCCAGGTGCCACACTAGTCTACTTTTCAACAGGTGGAACATTCCATTTCAGCCTGCTGTGTGTGTCTGTGTGGCTATATACGTGCACACGTATAGACTTAGGCCGTGTAAACATATACACATATACTTGCATATGGAAGGAAAGACAGGTATATGTGATATGTATGTGTCTATACACAGAGAAGCCACGGAGACTGAAATACTCATGTCTTCATTCTTTTTAAAACCTGTCCACTATTCGGTGTGTGTGTGCATACGTGTCTAACACGATCCCACTCGTGAGAATCTGGGGCATTTGCTGCGGTTCCATTCCACACTCAGCTGGCTTCACACTCATTTTTACGCCACAACATCGCTGCGACAAGTGCGAGCGTTCGTGCTGCACGCGCTGCCCCGGTGGCCCGCCCGTCCCCTGTGCTCCCCGGGGGTGATGAAATCCTGCCCGCAGCTCCCACCTTCTGCCTGCGTCGTGTTTCGTGAGACCCCTCGGTCTCTGCCCACCCGACGGATGAAAATATCTCACAAGAGCGGCGATTTGCACTTCTCTCATGGCGAATAAAGTCTTCGTGTCTCCCGACGCTTAAAAGACATCCGTAAACCACCTGCTCGCAGCCTCTGCCCGTTTCTCTCCTAAGCTCTTTGCGATTCCTTAAGTGACCAAGTGCCGGAGAATCTGGCCAAGCCTCTTGCTCCCGCCCTTTAGACGGTGAAACAATCTGGGATGTGTGCAAATGTGAGACCACGCCTGCCTCTTCTCTTTGCCGTGGACGCACTCCCAGGAGGGGATCGTGTGCTTGTCCTCTCATCTGCACCCCAGATCTGGGCTGGGATTGAATCAGGCCACGGCCGCTCTGGGGCTCCCCCCACCCCCACCAACCCAGGATGGCCGCTGCCAGTGGCAGCGTGGCTAGCCTCTCGTGACTGCTGGGGAGACTCTCAAGGGAGGGTGGGTGTGCATGGGAATGTTTGCGCACTGCAGCCCCGAGTGTGCTTCTGGGCTGAAGCTTGGCCGGTTGGAGGCAGGGGCAGAACGGAAGGTGCTTCACCTATTTCCATTCCTTCGGTGCTCATCAGTTGCCTCCCAGACGTCTGACAACAAAGGTCCCGGAAAAGGCAAAGGCTTTGACTTTCGGACACCAGCCGGACAGCTGCACGGGCCAAATCCTTTGCTCCAACGTGCGTCTCTCAGAGCCGGTGGCCCGCGGGCGGGGTGGTGACGGGACCCGTTCAGTAGCCCTCACCCCACCCCTCCCTGGCCTCACCCCTGAGTCTGACCCCTCGAACCCCAGTCTCCTAGGAATATTGTTTAAACCCACCAACGTGAAGTCATGGGAGGGCTCCTGTTACCTGATTACCCCAGGCCTCCCTCACTGGGCGCCGGTGGGCTCAGAAGGCAACAGCCAGTCGTGGCCTGAGTCTGAATCTTCGTTCCAGCTTTTTCCCTGTTTCAGGACTTATGAATTATTAATGAGCCCTCTGTTTGTAATGCCGGGCTCTCCGCTTCCTCCAAATTAAATTACCGAGGGATATATTTGATTATAAACATACTTAGTAAATGTTTTCATTGTTGCTTTCTGTAGCTTCCTTTGTACAAAAGTGTTATAATGTCAAAAAGTCAACCGCAAACATCTACAGCCTGCCGTGGCAAACCAGTTAAAGCCAACGCTGGGCAAACTAAGTAATCAGAAATGAAAACCACTTTAGGACAATAGTGAATATAATTTTTCATCTCTCAAAAACGGGGTCGGCGGGGGAGGGAGGCCTTCTTCCAGCAGCTGAACGCTTCTGGAAAGAGGGCTGAAACTGACATACGAAACTGGAGGCAGGGTCCACAGCGTTTCCTCTGTCTACGTTTGTGACCTTCAACAAGGAGGGCCCCTCTTGACTCATCTCCTAAGTTGGGACAATAGGGTGGCCATACCCACTCCATGAAGTCTCTAAGAAAAGCAGTTCTGCTAACTGGAAATGATCACCAGTGATGAGTGCTAAGGTTAACTGCGGAAAGCTGGAAAGATGCAGTGGGCCAGGGGACAACGACTATGTGCTAATGGGGTAAGGGCTTCATAGGTTCCACGGATGAATATCACATGCCCCCCGTCTTCTTGAAGCTACCGCATCACGGAGAAGCACACACATAAAACGATCATCGGCATTCAATTGGGAAAGTCTCGCCGCGTATATACAACCAACCATCCTGAGCAAAGCAGATGGTGTTACATTAATTATGCTGGAGAGGTGCCTCTGGGACAGGGCTCCACCCCCCGAGTTGATGGTGAAGAGAAAGATAAGGACGCTCTTGGGTGGAGAAGGAAGGCGCCAGAGTGGCAGGATGGGAGAGCAGCACGTGCACAAGCCCAAGGGTCCAGGAGAGGCCGGAGTGGAAGCCCGACTGGCACGGCAACAATGTGCAAGGGTGGTGTGGAGAAGGCAGAGCTGAGCGAGACCACCGGGCGCTGACTGTGAGGGCCTTGAATGCCAACCCCAAGTTTGGATCGTCTTCTGCAGCTGATGGGAGCCACTGGGATCTTTAAGGAACAGATTGTCTTCCCAGCTCCGTCTCTCAGAAACACGGCTCGGCGAGAGGTAGCAGCCGAGGGAAGAGAATGGGTTTGAGGGTGGGCGAGACCGGAGTTTAACCTCGTAGCAGGTGTGAGGCCTGGGTGGAGCCACTCCGTGTGTCCCTTTGTTCATCTGTGCCCTGGAAAGACGGTGCCACCCTTCTGAGTTATTGCGGGGATAAATGAGACCACGTGTGTAAAATTTCTAGCCCTGCGCCTCGCACGGAAATAGATGACTCTGCCTCGCGTCTTCCTTTCCCTGTGGAAATTCTGATCTTTTGTTCCCTGTCAAAGCAGAGGAGGAAAAAAACAAAAACAAAAAAACAAAACTAAGAACAGACAGGAATAGGGTGGGACCGTGTGGCCACGCATAAATCACGTTTACTCTCTCAGCCTCAGTTTCCCCACACGTAAAATGAGAGGTTTGGAGCTGATTCATTTGAAGGGCCCATCTAGCTTTAATCGCCTGTCATGACAGCACACGGACATGTGGGGGGCAGAGTTTGTTTCATGGGACCAGAGTCCGGGGGCCCTTCTAAGACCATAGCATGACAAATGGCATTTAATACGGGCTACAAAGGCACCAGATGCAGACTTTAATGAAAAGAAAATGGTGTCTCCGTATCATCACAAATTAACTCCATCTATCTGCACAGCCCGTGGTGCTGAAGTCATAGTTTGAAATTCAGTGACACTTATGGTTAACACATGCTGTGTTATTCATTTTTTTTCTTCATCAAACATTTACTGAGCACCTACTAATGCCAGGAGCCATCCTGATCCCCGGGAATCCCAGGATAAAGACCTTGTCCCTTTTTTTGTAGTTTATTTGCTTATTTTGAGAGAAAGTGTGCAAGCCCCCACAAGTGGGGGAGGGGCAGAGAGAGAGGGAGAGAGAGAATCCCAAGCGGGCTCTGCACTGTCAGCACAGGGGGCTCCAACTCACAAACCGTGAGATCATGACCTGAGCCTGATGCTTAAGTGACTGAGCCACCCAGACACCCCGAAAGATACTGTGTTTTTCTTTAATTTTTTTTTTATTTATTTTTGAGACAGAGACAGAGCATGAGCAGGGGAGGGGAAGAGGGAGATGGAGACACAGAATCCGAAGCAGGCTCCAGGATCTGAGCTGTCAGCACAGAGCCCGACGTGGGGCTCGAACCCACAAACCTGAGATGGTGAGCCGAAGTCGGACGCTTAACCGACTGAGCCACCCAGGCACCTCATTGAGTGTCTACTTCCTAAGTCAAAGTAGCGGGTACAGACTAGAAAGGGTAGGAGGAAGTTTCTAGTGCAAGCCCATTTAGACACGGGTGACATTGGAGCGGGTTCCTTTATCTCTGAAGAGCCTCAAGGTTTTCTTCCACAGAATGGGGGTAAGAGGCCTACTGCCTAGGGCATTTCAAAGCTTCACTATAATGTTGTATATACAGCCCCAAGCCGCCTGACACAGAGAGGGTGGATGCTCAACGAGGTTTTCCGACTTCTTCCCCATCCCTCACTGGATCACTTTAGTCTTTAGCTCACCCATTTGGAAAACTGGCGAACCGTTACTAGAAAGAGGTTCCTCTTCCAGCTCAGGAGTAGAGATACCAAATGGACCAGGAAAATCTAAACTTTCCATGTTTGCTACCTTCTTACACTTTCTCTTTCTCTCTCTCTCTCTCTGGCTGGCTGTCACCCTCCACCCTGATGCTATGTCCTGCATAGCTGTGGGGACCAGAGCATCATTTCTCTCTGCCACTCATGATGTGAAGGCAGTGAGGGGGTGGTGCCGATTGCCAGGGTCAGAGGAGAAGGGGAGATGGGCTTCCGTCTTACCTGGTGGGAAGAGTTGAGACTCAGAATGCATTTGTCCTTTTTCCCCAGGGAAACCATATTGTAAGTGATAGTGAGAGTCCCAGGATCGCCCCCTAAGGCCGCTCTCATCCACCGAGTCACCAAGTCCCCGAGATACAATGTAAACAAGACTGTTCGTTTAATCTAACAAGTGCCGAATCCAGGTTGATTTAAATAAAATAAAATAAAATAAAATAAAACAAAACAAAATTAAATTAAAAAAAGGACCTTTTACCCCTACAAGTGATTGCAATGCTGTATAACACGCATCACAACAGAAAGAGTGGTCATGGTAAGAGAGGAACCTGAATGTAGGGGTGATTTTAGGGTGTGGGAGCTTCCAAGATGCAATTGTATCTGATAAGGGTTTTAAATGTTGAGGGCAGGTGTGGGGAGGAGTGATCTCCATGCTTGTAACAAAAGCAGTAAGTGTGGAAGGTCTGAGCACATCCTGGGAAGGAGAACAGAGCTGAGTGAGGAAGGAAGCATGAGCCGAGTAGGGATGTGGGAGGGAGTCAAGGCGAAGGCACCGCTGGGTCAGGTCATGGGAGACTTTGGATTCCGTGCAAGATGCATGAGCATTTTGTTCAGGAAGCACATTTCACGAAGATGTTCTGCAGATCGTTTACACCTAAGAAAGCTTTCTGGACGTGCAGAGCCATGGCCTCCCCAACCTTCCAGATCAATCTTGTGTGAGGGCAGAAGGAAATCATATTTCTGGGCCACCGCAACTCTCACAGACCCTAACTGGATGGGCCTGCCTTCTGAACAATGGTGAGCCTTCGGAGGCCATTAGGCAGGGGAACCACAAGGTTGGAGGTAATTTACAGTAATTCAGCTCAAACTCATTTACACGGCACAATGATCTTTTAAGAGTCTTCTGGGACAAGGGGCGCCTGGGTGGCTCAGTCGGTTAAGCGTCCGACTTCAGCCAGGTCACGATCTCGCGGTCCGTGAGTTCGAGCCCCGCGTCAGGCTCTGGACTGATGGCTCGGAGCCTGGAGCCTGTTTCCGATTCTGTGTCTCCCTCTCTCTCTGCCCCTCCCCCGTCCATGCTCTCTCTCTCTCTCCCCAAAAAAAAAAAAAAAAAATTAAAAAAAAAAATTTAAAAAAAAAAAAAAAAAAAGAGTCTTCTGGGACAATACCCAGAGAATGGACTTGGGGTTAAGATTTGAGTTGAAACATCCTTTAATTCTTATAGGAATCTGGGGTGCCTGGGTGGCTCAGCTGGTTGAGCACCTAATTCTTGGCTTCGAGTCAGGTCATGATCTCGCGGTTCGCGAGTTCAAGCCCTATGTCGGGCTCTGAGCTGACAGTGCAGAGCATGCGTGGGATTCTCTCTCTGCCCCTCTCTCTGCCCCTCCCCCACTTTCTCCCTCTCCCTCTCTCAAAATAAATAGATAAACTTAAAAAAGTCCTTATAAGAATCTACTGAGGGACGAATTCTAATTTCCATGTTACAAAGGCAGAAAGCCGGGTCCAGTATTCAGGGTCTGATCAAGGCTAAGCCTCATGAGGAGAAAAGCCAGAGTCCATGAGCAAAAGTCACCTAGTAAGTCATTGGCAGACACAGAACCAATCCCCATGTCCCTTTGCTCCCTGCCCTCTGTTCCTCCACTCTCCATGGCTGCCTCTCTGGGGCGTCTCCTCTGCTTCAGGGGGAGACTTCCCTCTACCACTGCCTGCTGACTGAGTAGCAACATGCCTGGTGACAAACAGAAGCTGATCACGGTTAATTCATCCTCATGGTCTCAGACAGCAGGAGAAAAACAAAACCCAAAACCAAAAAACGAACAAACGAAGAAAAATCATGGCGTCTACAGTCCCTGTCATTCTTCTCTTTGACTTGGTGTCTTGGGTTTCAGGATGAGAGGATATACTTTGACCAGACTTCTAAAATGAACATGGTTAACTGTAAACCCATGGATGCTCGTAAAATGTGTCATTTAAAGATGTTTTGGCTGGCACTTGGAACTCTGAAGGCATACCCCCTAAAATAATGTAATTACAAGTAGAGAAAGCTAAGAAAGACAACGACAACAACAACAAACTCAGATAAAGCAGCTTCACTCAAGCCTCCAAGTGAAGAAAAGAAGCATGATGATCGTGTGGCTTCATGGAAACCACAAGGGGTCTTTCACCCCAGTGCCATTTAGCTCCTGCTTCTGATGTGTGAGAACCCGCCTTCCAAACTCTTGGGTAAACAATGCCTGTTTTCAATTTGGATGAATGTGCCCGTCCGGCCCCTACAACTGATCAGCCTGTCAGGGAAACATGATGCATTTCAATAAACCCAATATTTGGCCAAATACAGCAAAATCCCATAATAACATTTTTTTTTTTTCCCAGAGAGTGGGGAAATGAAAATACATTAAGCGGGAAATATCGTGTGTGTGACCACCCAACCATGTCTCGAAGAGATAAATGTTACATACGGGAAAAGATTATAAGTGTAATAATTAAATGTGGACGCCCACATGAGAGCCCCTTGGAGGAGGAGGAGAAGGGCGGGCACTAATCCATGCCTCTCTCCATGCCTGTGACAGTCCTGATGATTTTATTAGTGCCAAAGACAGTCAAGGCATTTGGAAGTGAGTGGTAGGGTGAGGTAGGGGTGCCCAGTGCCTAATCAGCCATTTCTCAAGCCCTGTCACCGTGGACGCGTCATCTGAGGTCCCCGAGCTTCCTTGGCACACACGTAAAGGGGTCTAAAATACCCCACTTTCTGGAAACAGACCGTACCCCCAAAAGCAGATTGTCTGTCATTTACCGCAGATACCTAGATATAAACAGCGAGATGCATTTGTGAGTAAGCTTGCTCTATTCTTCCCTCCAGGAGCAGTTGGTACTTAAGTATTACTATGTAAATGTGCTTTGCTAGTATTTGCTGGGCAGCATGAAGAAGTCACAGGTGACTTTACTTTGTGGCAAAGGAAGGCATTTGAGAAAGGTGGCTGCTAGAAAGACTGTCAGGACACTGGTGCATGGGAACAAACTAGGTCTATGAACTTAGCTGCAGGCTTACCCTGGCATCTGGGACAGCAGACTGCCGTTAAATCCACAGGCTTTGGGTCCTGAACCCACATCACACAGGAGCCTGCCCCCCTGTCAGTCTGGAGTTAGCCGATACCGCTTCCAGAACACACCGTGCCTCTTGTCTCCTAAGAGCCACATCACTGACCTCTCAGAAACCAGTTCTGTGCATCCTTCTTGCCCCCGTGCTCAGAAAGGTTTGGTAGGTTCAGGCCAAAATGGAGACCCACTTTCACTCTGACACAGTCCCTGGTAACCAGCCCGTGTGGGAGGAGAAGCAGTGCCCGCCTCCCTGGGATCATCGGAGCCTGCTGATATTTACCAGAAGAAACCAGGAACAACGGAGGGGCCAAAAAGTCTCAGTGCCGTTCGCACATCCCTGCCATCGTGCCTGGGTTACCGGCTCCCTTCTCCAAAACTGCTCTCTGGTCCCCTGTCTCTCTGGCTCAGTAAAGACCACGTGAAGCCCCTGGGCTTGTCATTCAGGACTTTGGTGCCACAGACAACATCTGGTACTCCCCCACATTAAAGGATTGCTGTTGATATGGAGGGACAGTAATTTTGAAAGTCCATGTCTGAAGTCACTAGCCATCTGCATATAAGGGCAGGAAGTCCTAACAGGGGTGCATTTGGCAATTTCTAGAAATGTTTTTTTGTTGCCACGCCTTCGTGTGTGGGGGGGGGGGGGGGGGGGGGGGGGGAACGGTATTGGCATTAGAGGCCAGGGATGGTGCTGGCCATCCGTCAATGCCCAGAATAGCCCCCCATGACTCCAAAAATTATTCACCCCTTACACATATTGCCAAGGTTGAAAAACTAGGTCTAAATGAATGATTACTTTTTCCCCCAAATGCTTAAAAACTATTTTATCAAACAAACAAAAACTTAGAATTTATACAAAAATGAACCAAAGTGATTTTTTCTTACTCTGTGTGTGCTATATTCGTTATAATATAATATGTGTACTATCATTGTATGTATTTTATGCTATAAATACGTATTGTGTGTTATACATGTATGCTTTATGTATAATTAGGAATGTAATTATTAATATCATATATTATAATACAATTATATAAATAATAATAAAATGATACCATGAGATATAATGATTATATATACACCTAAATGGAGTAAGGAAGACATGGGATGTAAAGGGTTAATAGATTGTTCTATTGAAAACCACAAGGTGAGGGGCGCCTGGGTGGCTCAGTCGGTTAAGCGTCCGACTTCGGCTCAGGTCATGATCTCATGGTCCGTGAGTTCGAGCCCCGCGTCGGGCTCTGTGCTGACAGCTCAGAGCCTGGAGCCTGCTGCGGATTCTGTGTCTCCCTCTCTCTCTCTGCTCCTCCCCTGTTCATGCTCTGTCTCTCTGTCTCAAAAATAAATAAACATTAAAAAAGAAAAAAAAAAACAAAAGAAAACCACAGGGTGGGAGCCTGGGTGGCTCAGTCTGTTAAGTGGCTGACTTCAGCTTAGGTCAAGTCCAACTTCAGCTCAGGTCACCATCTCATGGTTCATGGGTTTGAGCCCCACTTTGGGTTCTGTGCTGACAGCTCAGAGCCGGGAACCTGCTTTGGATTCTGTGTCTCCCTCTCTCTCTGCCCCTCCCCTGCTTGTTCTCTCTCTCTCTCAAAAATAAATAAACGGAAAGGAAAGGAAAGGAAAGGAAAGGAAAGGAAAGGAAAGAAAGAAAAGAAAAGAAAAGAAAAGAAAAGAAAAGAAGAAAGGGAAAGGAAAGGAAAGGAAAGGAAAGGAAAAGAAAGGGAAAGGAAAAGAAAGGGAAAGGAAAAGAAGGAAAGGAAAGGGAAAGGAAAAGAAGGAAAGGAAAGGGAAAGGAAAAGAAGGAAAGGAAAGGAAAGGAAAGGAAAGGAAAGAAAAGAAAAGAAAAGAAAGGGAAAGGGAAAGGAAAAGAAGGAAAGGAAAGGAAACAAAAGGAAAGGGAAGGGAAGGGAAGGGAAGGGAAGGGAAGGGAAGGGAAGGAAAGAAAAAAAGAGAAGAAAAGAAAACTACAGGGTGATCACACAGGCTATACCTGCAAAGGAGAGTAAGCATCCTTCCTGGTGGCCATGACTGTCCAACTACCTGTAGTTTTTCCTGCCCATAGGAATCACCTAGACCAATTCCTGGTCCCCACCCAGACCCGCCGAATTGAATCACTGGGGCTGGAGTCCAAGATTCTGAAGAAATTCTTCAGTAAATTGTTATATACCCCAAAGCCTGAGAACCATAGGACCAGCCCTTCAAGAAATAAAACATCTTTGTGTCTATAATCCCAGCTGATGCCAGACCCAGCTCTGAGCAGTCGGCAGAGAAGGTCCAATGATCAGATGCATGGATCTCACTCACCAGGATTGAACAGTATGTTTTCAGTGCTCCACCAAGGACCTGTGCCCATTGTGTTGCCCTCTTTTGCCACAGAGCCTCCCGTCTGAAAGATCATGAGGTGGCACCCTACACCTCACCCAAATGTGGCCGCCATCTTCCAAGAAGACACACGGTTGACTCTCCATGAGTATTTGCCTATTGAAAGATGGCCATATGGGGTCTTAGGCTATGGATGGATCAGGCAGCCTTAACTCTCTCCACTTCTGACTGGGGTACGAAAATCAAATCAATTACTCATAAACACTTGTGATAAGATTAATTTAATTTTTTTCTTAAACAAAGAGGGTAAATTAAAAGAATCAGCTTGCCTCTTCCCACACTGTAGTGACAAGATTAAAAATTAAATTTATACATATTTCATTTCTACATAATAAAGCCTTTTTGCAAAAAGAAAAAAAAATACCACAGTTCATCTAATTAAATCAAAGAAAATTGCCTGCAGGGATGTTACAGTATTACAATTAAGCCACTGCCAAAACCAGCCCTCAGAATTCTTAAACACTACTCTGGGTTTAAAATCCAAATCAGCTTTTGGTCTGAGTGTGTGTGTATGTGTGTGTGTGTGTGTGTGTGTGTGTGTGTGTGGATTTTGGGGGTGACTTCAGGGAAATGTGGAGTCTTTTCCTGTGTTGGTACATAAGGGTGGAAAAGGGATTTTCAAGCTCTCCCGAAGTAACTGACACATGCAGGAAAGCAGGAAGGTCTAATTTGGATTAAAAAAAAACAAAAAAAACTCAGCCCGAAGTTTGGGAAAAGAAACAAATCAAGAGTTCTCACCCTTTTTGTTTTCACCTCCCAAATACTAAAACCATTAAAAAATTGAAATATGCTTCCAATAAAATCCCTGAAGTGGTATGATTTCTCGAAGTCTGCAAAGATGGAGACGTGGACCGTGTGTGGTCCCAGCTTGTTCAAGAACCACAATAGCCGACGACCATCAGGAACGACTCGCTCCACCACTCTGGCTCAGCCTGGGGTCTGATAAGAGCTCGCTCACACCCCTCTCACACGGACACGTTATCAGGAGGCTAGACAGACTGGTGGCAGTGGCCGTGGCCGTGGCCGTGGCCCCTACAGGGACAAAGACGCCTGGCGCATGACCCCCCACCTTCCTGCAAACAATATGGTCTTCAGGAAGTTCCTGATTTGGTTTCTGACATTCCGGCAGGATTGAATTTTGTCCTTGGAAATCAGGCCCCGGAATGAGGAGAGGCTCACGCAAGTACTGGCCTGAATCCTGGTTTCGGCGGATCATTCAGGCCTTCTTTGAGGTCAGAAGGATGTTCCATGACAGGTGCTGAGCAAATGTTTACTGAATAGACGTTTCTTTCAGCGACAGCTTGGCAGGCAGTGTCATGGGCCCGGAGTAGCTTGTGGGGGTCACCACATTCTTGGTTCCTTCTGCCTGGTGGAGGGCAAGCGTCTGGGCTTGAGGACCACGTGTTTACTTAGAGGCCAGGCCGATAGTTCACTGTCAGGTACAGCAGGAACGAGCTACCACAGGGCTTTTCCTTCTTTTTTTTTTTTTAAGTATGTCCCTCAAGCACCTTATCCTTTGATCCTGGCAACGTCCCTCGGGATGTGCAAAAAGTCCACGACCGTTTATCTGAGATCTTCAAATCCAGAAAACTCTGAAAGCCAGATGTTTGTTCATAAACGTGGCATAAACTAACGAGGCAGCAAAGTCTGAACTGAACAAATGTGATATTATTTATGACCTTCAGTACATCCCACAGAATGAAAACAAGCATAGATATGGGTGTAGAATATGGATGAGTTTAATGATGGGGGGCTCTCCCAGACCCCGCTGGAAGATGGCACATAATATATTGCATCGTATATGCACATGTTACCCGCATTAGTTATCGGTCACTACGTAACAAAGCGGCCCAAAGCTTAGCAATTAAAATGGCTTGCACTCATCATCCTAGTCCACGTGGGGCCAAGAGTCTGCATGGCTTCGCTGGGTGAGTCCTCTGCCCAGGTCTCTTAAGAGGCTGCAGTCATGACATCTACCCAGGGTTTTGCACACGGCTGCAAGGAAGTTCCCCCGGGGGCAGGGGGGGGGGTCACGGACATCTTTGACTGGGACTGGATCCTCTTCCAAGGTGCCCCACGTGGTGATGGCAGGATTCAGTCCTCAGGTGCTGGACTGGGGGGCCTCAGCTACCGTCTGGCTGTTGGCCAATTCCTTCCCAGGTGGCCTTCTCCATCAGAACACGCGTGGAAGACAAACCAGAGAGAGAAATACCAGGAAGACAGGAGTCACAGTCTTTTGTGACCTAATCTCAGAAGCGACATTTCTTCTCCTCTCCGTAACTTTTTTTTTTCATTAGAAAAGAGTCCTAGGTCTAGCCCGCACCCAAAAGGAGATGACTTCACAAGGACGTGAACACCAGGGGTGGGGGACTGGGGGAGTCAGGTCACAACCTGCTGACCACATTGCCTTTGAAAATATGATCTTCTCAGGCCCCGAGGGACCCGCATTATCACACCCCGCTTCACAAGGGGAGATAAGTTTTGAGCAGCTCATGTTCTAGGTCTTACGACCGCTGAGGCATTAGGGCACCTGCGTGGTTCAGCTGGTTAAGCGTCCGACGTCAGCTCAGGTCATGATTTAATGATTCATGGGTTCGAGCCCCATGTCAGGCTCTGTGGTGACAGCTTGGAGCCTACTTCGGATTCTCTGTCTCCCTTCTCTTTCTGTTTCTTTGCCCCTCCTCTGCTCTTTCTCTCTCTCTCTCAAAAATAAATAAGTAAACATACAATGAAAACACTGATGAGGGGTGAGTAAATTCTTGAACTGGAGTCCTCCCAGGCTGACCTTTTCCTCTCCTCATGTGACAGGCTCTAACTCCTTCCTCCGTGTGGTGAAAGACAGCCTAGGAGAAAAGGACCCACCACGGAGTTCCCATAAACATTGGCTCGACCCTGGGTTCCATCAACCACAAGCTGTGTGACCTTGGACAAGTCGCTCAGACCCTCTGAGTTGCAGTGTCTCCATCTGTAGAATTAAAGATTCTGCTACTTTCCTGGCAGTGTTGTTGGGGGGGGGGGTACGTGAGCACGCGTGTGGGGGTGCCGCGTGTCCCTGTGGGTGGCAGGTGCTCCGTGAGTGGAGACTCCTTCACCTGTGCGGTCCCCCTAACCCTTGCTCTCTGTTTCCTGCGACCATCTTGAGACTGGCAGGGAAGCATCATCACCCCATTCTACACACGGGGCACTGGAGGCTCAGAGGACGTTAAATGGCCCGCGAAATACCACGTGTCCCGGCCACTGCCTGATGACATTTTACAAATCTGGTTGTGAACTTATTTAGCGTTTCCACGACTGGAATATGGGCTCCACGAGAGAAGGGACCTCATTGTCCCCTTTACTGCTTCTCTCCCAGCACCCTAATTCCTAGCTGCACAGAGTCACTGCTTTGTGAAATCAGTGCATGAGCCCAACTTTCCTTCCCAGACCCGTTCCTCAGACAGGACCCAGGCTGCTAATCAGCGGTAGACACTGAAGCCTGCAACACTTAGTGGCCTTCCTCCCTGACCTGGTCGCCTGCTGCCAGCCCTTGTCACCCTCTTGGGCCTGCTGCCTGCACACAGGTTCCTTCGGGGACCTTAATTTGGTTCCAAAGTCGGAAGCCATACTAATAGGCGATTCCCAGGCAACCTGTCCCCTGGGCCAGGCGGTTCAGATGTGGGAAGGAAGTGCCCGTCACTCTCAGGCCTTTGGTCCAGGGGCCTTAGGGCAGGGTTGAGGGCAGCCACCCAGCTCCCACCCCCACTAACCGGAAACGACTCAGGCAAAGCATCCAGCACCAATTCTTATGATTATTAAAAACAATAAGGGCTAAATTGTGAGTGTTTAACATGGGGCTACGTGCTTTTTTCCCATGACCTCAATACTCCAATCAACCATCATTAAATCTGGGGCACGTGGGTGCCTCCATCAGTCAAGCGTCTGATTCTTGGTTTCAGCTCAGGTCACGATCTCACGGTCTGTGAGTTCGAGCCCCGCATTGGGCTCTGCGCTGTCAGCCCAGCTTGGGATTCTGTCTCCGCTCCCCACCCCCACCTCTCTCTCTCTCTCTGCCCCTCCCCTGCTCACTCTGTATCTGTCTCTCAAAATAAATAGATAAACAAACAAACAATAAATAAATGAAAATAAAAATCATTCAATTTCATATTGTTGGCATTGCTAACCTATCGATAAGAAAATCAGCTTCAGGAACTTTTCTAAAATCAACAAAGGCAGTAAGGATCAGAACCTAAAACGTGGGCGTTATGATTTTAGATCCGTGTGCGTTTTTAAGCACACTGTTAGCCTTGTCTTTCTTCTTTAGAGGGTCCGTGGTCTATTGATAGAAACATTCCATGAGCAGAGACAACTATGTTATAAAACACAAAGTTTTGAATGCCACAGGAAAGGGCAAAAAAAAAAAAAAAAAAAAAAGAAAAAGAAAGAAAGAAAAAGAAGAAAACCTGCTGTCAGGATTCACAGGACACAAGAGGAACTTCTGGGTGGGAATCGAGGAAGGCTCTCTGGTCGATGGGGCATCAGCTCTAAAAATCTGTAACATAGTACCTTGAACACCTGGGCCCTGCAGTATCCCCAGCTCCCTCCTTCTCCTCCTCCTCCCCCAACCCCATTTCACCCATATTTTTTTGTCAAACAAAGATCTTATATTGGAAGTCCTCCGAAAAAATGCAAGAATTTCTGCATAGAGGTAGGTCCATGTGTTTTGAAATATTATTAGAAGCCACACCTGTCCGTCTGGAAGCGTGTGGTTACAGTCCACGGAGGCATCACAGAGAACAGAAAGGTGTAGACGGCCAGCGGGCTGGTGCCCTGGAGGGGCGCCCGTGGGTAAAGGCCTAAACGATTCTCTGGACAGCAAGAAGAAAAATAAAATGAAAGAGGCAGGCATGCGGACAGGTCATCAGTGACGGCTGGTCCCTGCACGAGTTGGGGATGAAACCTGGGGAAGTCGCCCTCCACCCCCTGGGTGAGGCCATGGACGGCTGCCGGGATCACCATATTCTACAAGCATAGCACGCTGCGTATCGCCTTCCTTGCGAAACTCCGTGTGGTCAGTTACACTCTAAATTCTTTCCATTTAAGATGATTTTGCGACGTTCCGTCCGACAATGAAGTCTGTTCTGGAGCAAGAAGGTCGGTGGCCTGCTTCAGCTATGCTTAGGAGCCCGGGTGTCTGAGTCAAGGAACCTCGGGTGCACAGACCCAGATGCGATACGACGGGATCTCAGGCTCGAGTGTGTGGTGATTATACTTAAAATTGTCTGATGATAAAGTCTCTGGAGCAGCTGGCTCGTGTTGGAGACACAACTGTCTTTTCACTATGAAAACTGAACTGTTCATTCACAAAGAGGCGAGAGAATAGGAAAAGAGTTCCAATGGCTATTTGACCACACTATCTAGCTAAGGGAGGCACAGCGATCCAACTCATTTCCCCCACCCAGGTCATGCCACTAAAATAGAACATTCTGGCCAACTTGCTAAAGCAAATCACAGCAATGAGTTTCGGAACTTTGCTGCCCCAAAATGGCTAGCTGCAATCGTGATCCCTGCTTAACTGATTTAATTTTCTAAGGAACGTAATTGTGAGGCCATTTTGCCCAACATTACCGAGATACGCATGGGGAAACTGAGGCCTGGGAAAGGAAGAGCCTTGACTGAGATCCCAGGGGCCGGTCAGTGGCCCGCGTTGTCACAATCACCTGCGCTGTATGTTTCCCTAAAGGGGATGATTGGTTGCGAGTCACTGAGCAGAGTGACAGTTGCCAAAATGGCCCAGGCGGGACGTAGACAGACAGGGGCTGGAAACCACTTGAGGAAGCCATGCGTGGCATAGAAGAAACCAAGACAAGGACCGGCAACAAGAGGCCCGAGACACAGCTTTCTGGACTTGATTTACCACGAGAAGGCGCACTAGGTATTAGGAGATACCACACAAATTATCATTGTGTTTGACGGTTTTGCACAAACTACTGTCCATGGAACCAAGTACATGGTTTTCTTCACTTGCCAGCAAGTTAGGAGTTCTTGCTTCCAGTTTGTGGTTGAGTGTCGGGGTTCTTAGGGGTAAAGTGACCTTCTGTGACCACTGAGCATGACGTTGGCAGGGCCAGCATTCAGACCCAGGCTATTGGGCGCTTTCCACCACTCTTCCCATGCTGCCACACGGCTTCCTTCACCGAGGTCGACACATGCACAACTCGGAGGTTATGAGAAAGGAAGTATGACGCTTTGTGAAAATTTGGGGACCAGAACAATTTAGCTTCTTCAGAGAGTGACAATTTGCTGGAGATAAATGAAGACTAAAAAATCCAGACAGCTTGAATATTTCTCATATAAGAATAGGTCACCCAGTAGTTTGGCTATGAGAAGTGTTCATTCGGTACTCAGACCCTTGCCGAGTACTTATTGTACATTAACCACATCGCTAGACCATAGAGAGGTCAGAGGGGGATTGTTCCCCTGTTCTGTTTCCCAGGAGCTCATGACCAGGTATAGAAGACATGTTGATCATATAATCGTTCTTGAAGATTCCATCATACATCCCGGCTCATTGCCACGTGGCTTGCTTCCTCCCCCTGTGGAAGCTGGGTAGTCCTTACCTCATTGATTCTGGGCTGGCTCAGTAGGATCTGTGAGACATACAGGACATTATGGCCAAGCCAAAGCTTTAAAATGCATTCCACGTTTTCCTCCACCCCTCTTCTGCCCTCTGCCGTGACGACGGTAGTTCCCAGAGAAGTGTCGCTCTGCGAGCCTGGGATCCAGAATGGGAAGACATATGGAGTAGGGCTTCACCTCACAAAGCTGCATCCTGGAGCAGAGTCAACAAACATCCTACACAGGACACAAGTGAGAAATGAACATTGCTCTCCGTCGCTGAGACGTTGGGGCTGTTTGTTACAGAAGCCGAGCTGACAGTGAGGACGTGAAACCCTATACACACAACCTTCTAATACAAGGTGGATGCTGACGAGGTCTAAGAGAAACACAAACACCCTTTTTGAGTCTCTAGACAGAAATAGGTTAGGTTGCTTCCGTTGATAAAAATAAGGGACGCCTCGTGGCAATGGTGGCACGTGGTACATAAGCTGGACACTGAACATGGGAACGGAACATGGAAATAAGGTGGAGAAGCTTCTAACTCTCCCATTATTGGGGGCTGGGCAGGCAGTTGGGGAGGAGGCAGCAGGGTTAGAATACTGGAGAAAAACCTTTTATTTCTGTTATCTTGGGAATCTTTTAGGGCTGTACTCATTGTGGTGAGCTACTGTCCATGTGTGGAATCTCAGGAACACTAACCATAATCGACTAGCCTCCCCCCGCCCCCCCGAGACAGTCCAGCGACTGGAGTGCTCAGTGTGATACACATTTGATGGAGATCGCGGGTGGGGCACTGCAGATTTAGAAGTGAAAAAAAAACAACACTATGACTCAAGACATCAGAATAGCTGGATTTATTGCTGTTCTTGAGGTTAAAAGGCTTTGTGAGCCGGGATTATGTTCTCCCCCTACCTGACCTCAATTCACCCCCCTCCGCTTACCAAGGGGACAGAATAAGAATCTCTAACGACTCTTTCAACTCTCAAAAATCTGAGCCGCGAAGGATTCATTTTCATGAAAGACGCCAGTGTTAGCTTTGATTTCAGCTGCCAATTAAGTGTCACATCACACACACATGCAAGGTGGCTGTGTTGACCCAGACAATGGAAAACATCAGCTCCGTCTACGATAAAGGTCTCGCAGTTCATCGCCAGTCTCCTCACTCCCCTGGGTCTTCGTCTTTCTCGTTCATGTTAACCTTACATTTCCCTCTGTCTAGAAAGATTTTCTTTCACTCTCTCTCTAAATCTTAACTGATTATAAACAAATGCCGAATCCCACATTCGAGTTCATCCATTTCCTCCCTCTCTTTCTCCCTCCAATTCTAATAAAACCTTAAGTTCCTCATTCTGGGACTTTTTCTGAGATGTTCAAGCCGAAAGCCTGAGCTATTCCTGTCTTTTATCGCTAAAATTTAAGAAAATCCTGTTTGGGGCCCTATGTTAAAAGTACAGCCAAAATCTGGGGTACCTGGGTGGCTCAGTTGGTTAAGCATCGGACTTAGGCTCAGGTCTGCTGTCAGCGCAGCGTCTGCTTGGGATCCTCTGTTCCCCTCTGTCTCTCTCTCTGCCCTCCCCCACTCTCCCTCTGTGTCTCTCACAAAATAAATAAATAAACAAAAAATTGAGTTAGCAATTATGGGGTATTAAGAATGTCCTATCAAGAAACGGGAACCCTCTTGCACTGTTAATGGGAATGCAAACTGGTGCAGCCACTCTGGAAAAAACTGTGGAGGTTCCCCCCCAAATTAAAAATAGACCTACCCTATGACCCAGTAATAGCACTGCTAGGAATTTACCCAAGGGATACAGGAGTGCTGAGACATAGGGGCACTTGTACCCCAACATTTATAGCAGTGCTTTCAACAATAGCCAAATGATGGAAAGAGCCTAAATGTCCATCAACTGATGAATGGATAAAGAAACTGTGGTTTATATACACAATGGAATACTACTTGGCAATGAGAAAGAAGGAAATCTGGTCTTTTGTAGCAACGTGGATGGAACTGGAGAGTGTTATGCTAAGTGAAGTAAATCATACAGAGAAAGACAGATACCATATGTTTTCACTCTTATGTGGATCCTGAGACACTTAACAGAAGACCATGGGGGAAGGGAAGGAAAAAAAAGTTAGAGAAGGAGGGAGCCAAACCATAAGAGACTCTTAAAAACTGAGAACAAACTGAGGGTTGATAGGGGGTGGGAGGGAGGGGAAAGTGGGTGATGGGCGTTGAGGAGGGCACCTGTTGGAATGAGCACTGGGTGTTGTATGGAAACCAATTTGACAATAAATTTCATATTAACAAAAAAGAAATGTTATTAAATTATCAGAAGCACTTTTGCCATATAGAAATCAAGGATTTCTTGTGTCCTAATGCAAGATTCTGTGATACGGGATTTGCCTGTTTAAAATATTAAAATATAAAGAGGGGCCCCTGAGTGGCTCAGTCAGTTGAGTGTCTGACTCGGGCTCAGGTCATGATCTCACGGTTGGTGAATTTGAGCCCCACGTCGGGCTCTGTGCTGACAGTTTGGAGCCTGGAGCCTGCTTCAGATTCCATGGCTCACTCTCTCTGTCTCTGTCTCTGTCTCTGTCTCTCTCTGTCCCTCCCCAACTCACACTGTCTCTCTCCATCTCTCAAAAATAAACACTTACAAGATTAAAATATATATATATAGTCAAAATTTGAGTTCTTCTCACCAACTCTAACACGATCACTGTACCCTGTCATCAGTAATGACTGTAGCATAATGGGCATCCCTACTGGCCCCTGTGTCTGCTACAAGTAAATTTGATTTTGTGGCCACGAAAATGTGCTGTTCAGGTGTTCTGCTACAGGGAGCAGAGTTGATGGAGAATTCCAGCTGTTGTCCCTTCAGATCCACCACCATTTCTGTGCCAAGGCTGTGCTTCTCAAGGGCTGTCCCCAGCCAATGACCAAGCATGGTGGAGGGACTAATGCAGGACCACTCCTGCAAGGTGTGGGACTCCACTGACGGGCCACTGGTTTGGCCAAACTTTTTTTAGAGTAGCCCAAGGCTCTTCCTATCCAAACCTCCCTCCTTCTCCTCCTTCTCCTTCTCCACCTATTCCACCTTTTTATGGAAACTGGATCTGCATTGAGCGCCAAAGATTCTCCTCACCTACATGGGCCTCCTCAGGCGTGTCCGTCACATTTCTAAATGGACTCCAGTGGGCCTCATTGAAGACATCCATTCTCAGACACATCAAAATCAAACTGTTGAAAATGTACGACAAAGAAAAAATTCTGAAAGCAGCCAGAGAAACATGGCACGTGGCTTCCAAAAGAACAATCCTGTGGAAGATGGGAAGTTTGGCACAGGAAGTGGGCAATATTTTTACATTTGTTTTTAATGTTTATTTATTTTTGAGAGACAGAGACAGAGAGTGAGCAGGGGAGGGGCAGAGAGAGAGAGAAAGACACAGAATCTGAGGCAAGTTCCAGGCTCTGAGCTGTCAGCACGGAGCCCGATGTGGGGCTCGAACTCACAAGCCGTGAGATCGTGACCTGAGCTGAAGTCCAACTGGGCCACCCAGGCGCCCCAACGTGGGCAATATTTTTAAAGTGCTGAAGGAAAATAGTGGTCAGCCCAGGAATCTATAGTCAGGGGAAAATACCTTTCAGGAATGAAGGTAAAATAAAGACATTCTCAGAGGAAAGAACACTAAGTGAATGTGCCAACAGCTGACTGTCTTTAAAAATAACATACTAAAGTAAGTTCTTCAAATGGCAGGAAAGTGATCCTAGAGAAAAACCTGGAACATGGCGAATGAAGGAAGAGCGACAAAAATAGTAAGACTTTGAGCAAATAGATTAAAAATTTCCTCCTAAGATCTTTAAAATATATATGGCAAATGAGTGCAAAACATATAACATTACCTGATGGGGTTTCTCAATGTTTTCAGATACAATGTATATGCCAGCAACAAGAGGAAGGGGAGAGCCATAAGAGGACTCACATGACGGTAGGTTTTCGGCATTCTGGGTGAAATGGTAAACCATTAATTCTAAGTTGACAGTGAAATGTTAAGTATGAATATTGAAATCCCCTGGGCAATCACTATCAACCCATAACAGTGATACAGTCGAACACTCAGTAGATGGTTAGAATGTGGTAAAATATTATTTAACTTATCCAAAATGGGGCACAACAGGGGGGAAAAAGAATAAAAAAGGTAACACATGATAACTAATAAAATGGCAGACTTGAGTCTAAAACAAACAAATAAAAACCCCAGATAATGGCTTTAAATGTAAATGATTTAGGCAAGATAATTATAGGAAACTGTCAAATTTGACAGTAATAAAGTAAGACTAAGACGTGCCTATCTACAAGATATCTACCTTCTGGCTACAAGAATCTCACTTTAAATATAAAAACATAAGTAATTTAAAAGTAAAAGAATGAAAAAAGATATACCTTGATAACCCTCATCAAAAGAAAACTGGAATGGGTATATTAATATCAAACAAAATAGACTTAAAATCAAGGAAAATTGCCAGATATAAAGAGGGACGTACATAATGATAAAAGGATCAAGTTTCTATAAGACACAATAGGCCTCAATGTGCATATACCTAGTAACAGACACAAACATATAAAAGCAAACAAACAAACAAACAAGCAAAACAGAGCTAATAGAATGGAAAACAGAATAGCAAAATAAATGAAATCACAAAGTAGTTCTTGAAAAATTATGATAAACCTCCAGCCAGGCAAATAAGAGTAGAAAAAAAAAAATACATAAATAAACACAAGTTACTGACATCAGGGGGGAAAAAGGACATTATTATGGACTCCACAGTTTTTATTGAAGTATAATTGACGTACAGCATTGCATTAGTTTTAGGCATACAACATAATGATTTGATACATGTATATATTTTGAAATGAGACTCCATAGATATTAATAATAGATTATTATGACTAATTCCACATGCAGAAATTTCGACCATTTAAATGTAATGGTCCAATTTCTTCAAAGAAACCACAAACTTCAGCGAACCATAAAAGCTTCCCCAAACTGAAATTCACAACTTAAATAGTCCTTCTGTTAAAGTACTTTAGATGATAGTTAGAAACCTTCTGGGAGAAAAGAAAAAAAAAAAGCAAAAACAAACAAACAGACAAAAAGAAACCCTCCAGGCCAAAAGATTTCACTGGAAAATTATGCCAAACATTTAAAGAAGAAATTAAAATTTCTCTACAACCTATTTCAGAAAGTAGAAGACAAGAAACACTTCCCAACTAATTTTATGAGTCCAGCATTAACCCACTGCCAAAAGCAGTCAAAAGAAACTACAGAACAACATCGTTCATAAATATAGAACCAAATCTCTGCAACAAAATGTTAGCAAATCAAATCCAGAAATGTGTGCAAATGTACAAATATGTACACCCTGATTGATTCCACCACTTTAATATAGGCAAAAAAAAAAACAAAAAACCCTACATGAACGTATTAATTTATACTGAAAACAGCATTGGACAAATTTCAACACTGATTCATAATTTTTTTTAAAAAGCTCAGCAAACTAGGAATAGAAGGAATCCTCCTTAATCTGAAAAAGAGAATATAGGAAAAAAAAAGCCTGCAGCTAACTTCACACTTGTGCAAGATGGAATTCTTACCCCACTGATAGGAAGCAAGGCAAGGACGTCCACTCACCACTCTGTTCAACAACATACCGGAAGCCTACCCAGTGCAATAAAGCAAGAAGAAATAAAGAGGACACAGCTTGGAAAGGAAGAAATGACAGTTTTCTTTGCAGCAAAATCCAACAGAATCTACAAAAAGCTCTTCGAGGTATTATCAAAATTATAAAGGCATTTCAATGGACAAAGTATAGTCTGTTCAATAAATAATTTTGGAAATATTGTACATCCATATGCAAAAAAAAAAAATTTTGACCTAACCCTCACCCCTTTCACAAAAATAAACTCTAACTAGATCAAAGTTCTCAATGAGGGGCGCCTGGGTGGCTCAGTCGGTTAAGCGTCCGACTTCGGCTCAGGTCATGATTTCACGGTCCGTGAGTTTGAGCCCCGCGTCGGACTCTGTGCTCATATCTCAGAGCCTGGAGCCTGCTTCAGTTTATGTGTCTCCCTCTCTCTCTGCCCCTCCCCTGCTCGCACTGTCTCTCTGTCTCCCAAAAATAAATAACTATTAAAATTTTTTTAATAAAAAAAGATCTAAATGAAAAACTTAAAATGATCAGAAGAAATTATAGGAAGGACACCTGGGTGGCTCAGTCTTCTAAGCATCCCACTCCTGATCTCGGCTCAGGTCATGATCTCATGGTCATGAGATCAAGCCTTGCGTCAGACTCTGCACAGAGCCTGCTTATGATTTTCTCTCTCTCCCTCTCTCTCTCTGCCCCTCCCCTGCTCATTGTCTAAATAAATAAATAAATAAATAAATAAATAAATTTTTAAAAAGAGGAAATCACAGGATTAATTCTTATGACATTAGGCATAATCATAAAATCATGATCTATAAAAGGAAAAAGGATAAATTGGAATTCATCAAAAATAAATGTTAAGAGAATGAAAACACAAAAAATAGGCCGAGAGAGATACTTGGAAATGGGGTAAAATAAAAACAAGACTTGTATTCACAATATGTAAAGATTTCTCAAAACTCAACAGTAAGAAGATAAACAATCCTGTTTAAAAATAGGCAACAGACGGGGACAGTCACACAACAGGACACTCCAATGACAAATAAGCCCATGAAGCTATGCTCAACACCATTAACCAGCAGACAAATGTAAATTAAGACCACGTGAGACCCTACCACACGCTTACCAGAATTAGAACAATACCAACCACTGGGGGGATATACATTACAACTGGGACTTTCCCACATTGCTGGGGAGAAGGCAAAAGGCTGCGGTCATTTTGGAAAACACTGAGGATCCCTTATACAGTTTTATATGTACTTGCCATGTGACCCAGCAACCCCACCCTGAAGTATGAATCCTAGAGAAATCAAAACATCTACACAAAAGCCTCTATGCGAATGTTTTCAACAGATCTGCTCGTGATTAGCCAAACTGGAAACTACCCAAGTGCCCTTCAATGGGTGAATGCAGAAGCAAACTGGTAAATGCATTCATAGTGGGATTCCACTTGGCAATAAAAAGGAGTGAAACCCTGATACACACAACACCAGTGTATCTCCAAGGCATTAGTCTGGGTGATAAAAAGTCATTCTCAAAAGGTGATACAGTAGGTGCATGAGATGTAAATAGTAAAGCTGAACACCCATACGTGATACACACACACACACACACACACACACACACACACACCTCTTTGCAAACAAGGAGTAGAAGGGAATTTCTTTAATGTGATGAAATATACCTACCTAAAAGTTATGGCTGATATAGAAGTGCCTTTCAAATTGTGAACAAAACAAGAAGGTTCACTTCCTCTCCTTCTGTTCCACGTTGCACTGTAAATCCCAGTCGACAGAATAAGGGAAAAATTAACATATAGAAAGAAAAGAAAGGAGAAACATTACTTTATGGCCCATGATTGTCAATATCGTGAACTCTAAAGTATCTACAAATTGTTAAAAATAAGAGTTCAGGGAAATGGTTGCACACGAAATCAATATATTTTTAAATTACATTTCTAGATTCAATCTGAAAAAAACAAAGGTACTATTTATTTTCAATAGCAATAAAAGCATATGGTACATATAAATACTTCTATAAAAGATGTGCACCTGTATTAAAATAAAGCTTAACTGAAGCTTTTTTAAAGACCCAAAGAAATGGATAGCTGTAAAAATAAATACAAAACATTTTTAGCAATAGAAAGGCCTGGTATTTTAACTGTTAAATCTTCTCAAGGTAGTCTATAGATTCAATGCGATCCAATCTAATCCCCAATAGGTCGAATTTGACAAGCTGATACTAAAATCTATATGGAAGTACAAAAGCCTGAGAAAATTTAAGACACTCTGAGAAAGAGGAGGTCAGGTGGGGTAGCTTGACCCTCAAGATTTCTAGTTCTGTAGCAAAGGTATAGTAACTGAGACCTGTCGCGTCACAAGGCAGGAAAATCGTTCCACGTAACAGACGAAAGAGCCCAGACAGCAAACCTTATGTTAAGACTTGGGACTTGACAGAGAATGCACTTTGGATATGGGGTGGGGGGGTTTCCAAGGCATAAATCGTCTTGATTATTTGATTATTCATATGGGGGGGAAACGCATCCCTACTGTACAAGAATTCTGCATGTGCTGAAGACCAAAATGTAAGCAATAACATTAAAAATGTTAAAATGATGCAGAGCCTGGGTGGCTCAGTTGGTTAAGCGTCTGATTTCGGCTCAGGTCATGATCGCACGGTTCGTGGGTTCGAGCCCCGCGGCGGGCTCTGTGCTGACAGCTCGGAGCCCGGAGCCTGCTTCGGATTCTGTGTCTCCTTCTCTCTCTGCCCCTCCCCTGCTCACACTCTGTCTCCCTCTCTCTCTCAAAAACAAATAACCATTAAATTTTTTTAATGTTAAAATGATTTAATAACATTCAAGCAGGGAGGGGTTTTCCTACGTAAGCCTCCCCCCAGTCTCCACTAAGAAGGACATAGTGACAAAAATAAATAAATAAATGAAAAACAAACACATAAAAAAGTAAAAAAGAAAGACATAATGACATAAAGGATGCAACTGTAAATTCAATTACATGACAACCAAACACTTTTATTCATCCAAAGGCATCAAACAGGTTATGGAAAGACAAGCCTCAGACTGGAAGAGTTGAAACACAACAAACCTAACAGAAGACCCACATCCAAAATGTATTACACCTGGGACGCCTGGGTGGCTCAGTCGGTTAAGTGTCCAACTTCGGCTCAGGTCACGATCTCGTGGTTCAGGAGTTCAAGCCCCACGTCGGGCTCTGTGCTGACAGCTCGGAGCCTGGAGCCTGCTTCCGATTCTGTGTCTCCCTCTCTCTCTGACCCTCCCCCAGTTCATGCTCTGTCTGTCTCTGTCTCAAAAATAAATAAATGTTAAAAAAAAATTAAACAAACAAACAAACAAAAAAAAACCAAAATGTATTACACCCGAATCCAGGTCAATAAGAAAATCTGAAAATTCAGCAGAAATATGGATGCAAGCATTGAACAGGCCTATTAAAAGGAAATACTAAATTAATTAATTCATTCATTCATTAAAATACAAAAGACCTCAATAGATTGTAGATAAATAGATACTTCCATTTAATTAGTAATATGTATAATATATCCACATATAATTATATGGATGATATATACAGTATGTCACTCTCTATATAATTAATAACATATTATGTTAATACATAACTATATTAATAATTAATAGAGAGACCAATCTATATCTTTAGATGCTCTAATTAGACACCAGTTAAATATAAATTAGACCATTTACAACTACTAGCTGGATAAAAATTAAGATACTCAGCGATGCCAACTGTTGGTGATTACCCTCCTATCTTACCATTAGGGGCGGTACTGGCCCAACCCCTTTGGTAAGAAATCTGGCGCGATCTCATGAAACTGGATATTTCCACGTCCAAGGATACTACACGTTATTCTCAGCTATATACACTCTGGCACACGTGACCTAGGACATGTATAAGAATGTTTATTCAAGCACGGCTCACAGAAGCAGAAAAACTGGACCCAATTCAAGTGCCCATCAACTGGAAAATAAATAAATACGTGGAGGTAGATTCGCCCAATGAATTATGAAGCACAAGTGAAAATGAATCACTGCTACACACATAGATACATCTCTTTTTATTGAAGTCGAGTTGGCATACGATATTATATTAGTTTCAGGTGTACGAAATAGTGATTCAACATTCCTATACATTATGCAATGCTCAATGCGGTAAGTGTAGCTACCATATGTCACCATACAACGTTACTACAATATTATTGGCTATATTCCCTCTGCTGTGTTTTTCATCAATGAGATTTCTTTATTTTAGAACTAGAGGTGGGTACCTCTTAATCCCTTTCACCATCTTACCAGCCCCCTCCCTTCTGGCCATGACCATTTTGTTTTCTGTATTTACGAGTCTGGTTCTATTTGTCGTTGCTGCGGTTGTTTTGTGCACCAATAGTGCACGAGGGCTCCATTTTTTTCTACATCCTCACCACCACTTTTTACTTCTTGTCTTTTTGACGCCAGCCATCATGGAATGGTGTGAGGTAATAACTCTTTGTTTTGCTTTGCATTTTTCTGATGATGAGTGATGTTGGGCATCTTTTCATTTGCCCGTTGGCCACCTGTATGTCTGCTTTTGAAACAATTTCTGTTTAGGTCCTCTCCCTTTTTTTAATTGAATTATTGGTTTCTTGTTTGTTTGTTTGTTTGTTTGTGGGTTTTTTCAGTGTTGAGTTGTATAAGTTCTTTATATATTTTGGATATTAACCCCTTATCATATATGTCAGCTGCAAATATTTTTCTCCTATTCATTAGGTTACCTTTTTGTTGTGTTGATGGTTTCCGTCCCTTTGAAAAGCTTTTGATTCTGGTGTAGACCCGATAGTTTATTTTTTCTTTTATTTCCCATGCATGAGGAGACAGATCCATAAATAGTTTGCTAAGGATGTCCCAGAGATTACCATCTTTTTTAAAAGATTTTTATGGTTTCAAGTCTTCCATTTAGTCTTTAATCCACTTTGAGTTTATTTTTGTGTATGGTGGGAGAAAGTGGTCCATTGTGCATCTTGCTGTCCAGTTTTCTCAATACCACTTTTGAAGACAGTGTGCCCTCTGTCTTGTGTACTCCTGCCTTTTTTGCCATAAATTAATTGACCGTATATGAGTGGGTTTAGTTCTGGGCTCTCTCTCCAGTTCGATTGATCTATGTATCTATTTTTGTGCTGTACCTTACTGTTTAGATTACCACAGCTCTGCAGTATATCTTCGCGTCTGGGATTACCTCCAGCTTTGTTCTTCTTTCTCAAGATTGCTTTGGCTATATGGCATCTCTTGTGGTTCCATACAAATTTGAGGATTATTTGTTCTAGTTCTGTGAAAAACGCTATTGACATTTTTATAGGGATTGCCTCAAATCTGTAGGTTGCTTTGGGTAGTATGGACATTTTAACAATTTGCTTTCTTCCAACCCATGAGCGTGAGATGTCTATAGCATAGGTGGATCTTACAGCGTAAGGTGGGTTGAAAAGTGATAGGTGTAGACTATTATGGAAAGAATGATTGCGTTTTCATGATATCCACAATAATTCTAAAGAAACCTTGCTTAGGAACAAATGTATATAATTTTTGAAAAAGGATAATAGATCCAAAATTCTCCTGGAGGGGTGTTCACAGGGCAACGGTGAAGTATAAATCATGGCATTGGTAATGTTCTGGCTCGGGATTGCTCATTTTTTATTATACTCCTTAACATGCATATATTAAATAAATGATTGCATCTGAGTCCAATAATATTTATTTAAAAGAATAAAAAGATGAGAGCATGGGCGGAAGACAGACCAAGAGCATAAGTGCTTGAGGTACGCAGGGCTGCTAGAACAGTGAAGAGAATGTGTGGATGATTTTATGTGAGAACATGGCCTGAGTTATTCAAGATTGGTTGGGCCGGTTGGAGGACTGTTTATCTGCTGTAGAATGATGGAAAGAAGGGGCAGAATGTGGTCTCTGCTTATCCATTGCTACATTAAAAACCATTCCAAGAGCAGACGAGCAAACAAAAACAAACAAAAATAACAACAACATTTCAAACTCTAGTGGTTTAATCAACAATAGCTTTTATTTGGCTCACCAATCTTAGTGAGGACAGGGCTCAGGGGGTCAGTCTGTGTCTGCCCTGCTCAGGGTCAGCAGAGCCAGGTCGGTATCTGGAACTAGAATCCTTAGAAGGTTTGCTCACTTGTACATCTGGCCAGGAGACTCCAACAGCTGGTTCCTGCAAAAGATGAGGCACTTGGGGCATCCAATCCTCCCTCCACCTCTGTGTCGTCCCTCCAGCAAGTAGGCTTCATGGCAGCCAGGCTTCTTAGATGCTGACCCAGGGCTCCAAGGGTATATGTCCGAAGAGAGAGAGTCAGGGGGAAACTGTCCCTCCTTTTCTACCTCGGCCTTACAACCAATGCAATAGTCCCTCTTGCCACATTGAAAGTAGCCACAAAATCCCGCCCACTTTCAAGGGGAGGAACATATGTTTTGCACCTTTTCTTGGGGGAAATATGAAGTTTCCGGAAGCACATGTAGAACTGCAAATGTTGTGGAAATTTGGGAAAACCACAAGCTGCCCCAGTGTGCTCTGTGGTCCCCAGCGGACTGAAGGGAAAGGGGGAGGTCTAGGTAAAGAGAGGAAGGAAAATCAAGGTAGAAGGCAGCGAGAACCCTTACTGTGGACTGTGCTACTTGGGTTTACCAACAGGAGCTCAGGAGAGTCATGGAAATGCAGGGTTTAAAAGGCGAGGAGGAGAAAATACCATGGAAAAGGGATACTTTGTACCAACATGAGAAGGAGACCGGGAAGGAGAGGCTGGTGACAGAAAGATTCAGAGGATGCCTTGCCCAGCCAGGCAGGTGTAACCGGACCTAGGGGATTATGGGGAAGAAAATCAAAGGCAAGGACATGCAGCCCAGACACGGGACGTCTCCAAGTAAGCAGCAGTTGTCAAAAGGCTGCGAGGACTCAGGGCGGCACCTTCATCAGTAAACGTCCTCATCACAAGGAAGAAATCCTAAGACGCCAGGCCTCCGATTCTCAAAACCGTCTCACCGAGCAACCCAGCACCACTGCATTGCAGGCAGAACGTGATGTCCTGTCAGAAGGGGACCTGAATAATTTAGAGTGATGTCGCCCATAAATATTTAATCATATGAAAAAATGTTCATGAGACAATGTTAAGTAAAAGAAAGAAAGGAAAGAAAGAAGGAAAGAAAGAAAGAAAGAAAAGAAAAAGAAAGAAAGAAAGAAAGAAAGAAAGAAAGAAAGAAAAAGGCAGATTGCAAAATAGCATAAATGCATAGGAAGAAAGAAAAGGTGCTTGCTAAAATATTAACAGAATTCATCTCTAGCTGGGGGGGGTATCACTTAATTTTCTTTTATCTTGACTTTTTTATATGTCTAAATTTCCATAATAAAAACGTGTTAGCATTTTAATAAATAAAAGATAGTAATTATTATCATTTAAAAAAATATATCCAGTCTTACTCTAAGAAAGCCCAGAGAGAAGGTGTTTTAATGAAATGTATTCAATCAATCTTTTAGTATGTAATGTTATTGCCTCTCTTAGGAGGTATCCTTACATGAAGCTGGTTCCTCCTGCCGGTAACATACAGGGCGGAACTCAAAGTGTGACGCCTCCTGGCTTTGTCGGCGGCACGATTATGTTCCTGACACTAAGATGCTGTTTCTCTCTGTCACCGTGTTGAAATGTGCACTGAGGTTGCGGGAGACACGGAGGGTAAAACTGCGGGTGCCGAGCTTGTTTTCCTTCAGCACGTCTTTGATGAAGCTGCAAAAATTAACCGTATAGGGTCTTGACTCTCAACGAATATTCTGCGTGACAAAATGGGCGGTGTGTGTAGGGCCCTTCTGCTGCATTGCCCCGTGAACTGGGGAAAGTATGGATGCGGTTGACTCACAGATCAGACCAGCTGCTTTTTCCATGGGTCACCATTTGTGATTCAGAGAATCACCGAGAAGCTACAGCTATTCAATTTGAGTATTTGGCAGCTATTTTTGTGAAAATGACCAAGGTGAGTCTTCTGCTTTTGAGCCAAGCAGCTGATAGTATTTGTTGCCAATGACAAAATTTGAACTTTTAAGAAAAAAAAAAAAGAATTGTTTTGCACACTTGTGCCTTTTACCATGAGCTTGACAGTTTCCCGATGATTAAAGACTTTTTTTTTTTTGGATGATATGAGCAGTGGCTTGATTTTAAATATTGTTTAATGAAATATGTCAACATTTAGAAGTTCTCCATAACTCAATAAAGCAGTATTTTCCAAACAACCAATGCACGATGTTACAAGATTGTGTGTAGGTAAAATATCCAGTCAAAGTGCAAGGGGGATAATGAAACAATATAAGAAGTTCATCAGTATGGTTTCAGAATCCACATTGCAACTTTTCAGATACTGCCACTTGCTGAGTTTTGGTGTAGTAGAAAAGAAAACTATCTAGAATCATCCGAAAAGACTACTAAAATATTTCTCCTTTACTCGCTTCCATATCTGCATCAGGCCAGATTTTCTTCATATGCTTCAACCAACACAGCAATCCCATGAGTTTGCAGGCAGAAGCTGGTATGAGAATCTGGCTGTGTTCTGTTGAGCCAGATATTAAAGAGGTTTGAAATAAAGAAAGAGAGGAAGGGAAGGGAAGGGAAGGGAAGGGAAGGGAAGGGAAGGGAAGGGGAGGGGAGGGAAGGGAAGGGGAGGGGAGGGGAGGGGAGAGGAGGGGAGGGGAGGGAAGGGGAGCAAAAGGGAGGGGAGGGGAGGGGAGCAAAAGGGAGGGGAGGGGAGCAAAAGGGAGGGGAGGGGAGGGGAAGGGAGGGGAGGGGAGGGGGAGGGGAATGAAAAGGAAAGAGGTAACGAAGGAAAGGGAGGGAGGGAGGAAGGAAGGAAGAGAGAAAAGCAATACCACTTCTCACTTATTATTTATTTAAAAACAACAATAAGAACCTATAGTTTTTGGTTTAGAAACTATGGTTGTTTGTTATTAAAATGTTACTTTCATTAATATACAGTGGGTTCACTTTTATTATTTTCAAAATAAATACCTTTAAATCATCAGTTTTAATTTCTATTGCAGTAAATTATATATATGTATGTGTATATATATATATGTATATATATGTATGTATATATATATATGTATATATATATGCACGTGCATGTGTGCTAATGTATATCACATAAACACACACACGTATATAAATAACATTCTGTTAATAATAATATGTGCATAAATAAATGCACAAAATAATATGCTCTTCGGGGTCCTGGGTCCAAAACCCTTGGGAGCCACTGCATTATGGGAAGATATATGAGACATGTAGGAGGAAATCCCCTTCTCCTGGCGTCGTGGTGCAAGGACACGATGTGTGCAGGTGCCCTGGCGATCTTCAAGTGCAGTTGACAGATGCGGTCAACCGGCTTCAAGGGGCTGAGCAGAACCGCAGAAGAAGCCAGGCTTTTGCTGACATCATTGAGCCGCTGAGTCCATCAGTTCTATTCTCTTAGCTTTGGACTGATTACGGGAGATGCTAAAGGTGTTCCGATCGTTCAGGCCACTCTTAGTTCCTCTGCTGTTTGTACTAAAGCCACCCTCACCGCCGCATGACCCAAGTCATCTCCTAAAAGGAGGGACCAGACATTTATTCAGCTATGTCTGCTGCTTTGCTGAAGGACTTTCCACGTATTAACCGACACAAGCCTCCCACCCGACATGCTGAGAGAGGTTGGATTTTTCCCACTGACCACACCAGGTTATCTGAGGCACAGAGTAGGTCTCTCGATTACCTGAGGTCACCCAGACAAAGCTGCGGCCAAATAGTCGAAACATCATCTGGTTGTCTTCCACAGTCTGTTCTCTTTCTGTTAAAACCTTCGCCACATTTAACACCCCAAGTCTGTATTTGCGAGCGTACCCAACATAAACATCTCAGAGTGCTTTTCAAGCACTGTGCTCATCTTTCCAATTTAACAATCAAATATAACTGAGCACTCCTTGTTTTTAATTTTTGGTTTTACTTCATAATTACCCAGGCAGTTGCTTTTTTTCTGGTTGCACTTGTAGAGTTGTTTCCACACTTCACACATCTTTTGCCTCTCTGTACTGCGATCGTATCTTGCCATGTCTGTGCGCCCAGTGGGTTGCCGATTCCCGCACTGGGTTTGACACCTCGTGGGGGTTTCCCAACAGTAAGTGTAGTGATGATAAGTACATCGCACATTCACTAAGGACTAGGTACTTGATATATATCACACTGGTCCTGAAGCCAGCTCCTTGATGTGATTATTATTATCCCCATTTTGCGGGTGAGGAAACTGACGTTCACCAGGCTGATGGAGCCAAGGGCGCACGGATAGTGAATCTGTGAACCAGATTTCAAGCCCACCTTCTTCTGGCAACATTAAGGAGCAAAATTTGAAAAGTGATTGACCCTTCTGTCACTTAATACCCGTAGTGATTAGAGAGCCGCTCTTTGCTGGGGAATCCATTCTTTCATAGACAGGCCTAATAATGATAAAGTTGTGTCTGAGGATGACTCGCATTTCCGCGCATGATTCTATGATGACGAGAATGCAGATACTCAGAGTCTATGTGAAGCTAACTGAGCCCCCCCAGATGCAGAACAGCTACGTGTGTGTGGTTGTAGGGTAGGGTCCTGAATGGAAGGAAGGGGGCCATGAGTAAGACTGAGAGTATCTGCAGCTCCTGAGTTACGGGATTTCTCTCTCTCTCTCTCTCTCTCTCTCTCTCTGTTTTTATCTTTCGTCACATTCCTACTACCTCACATGCTGGCTCCCCAGTACATGTCCATCACTAGCCCTTTTGCGTGACCCCCTCTAATTCTGCTGGGGAAGGTGAGGCACAGAGAACCGCCCCCCCTTATCCAAGTCTGCACAACTACCGGGTGGCAGAGTTCAATGCCAAAGGTTCATCTTCACAGCATGTCGTTTCCCCAAACTGGACGCCAGTCTTTTTTCTATGTCCCTGAAAATTCAGGGAGGGAAAAGGGGCAAATCATACAAGACCCCTCTCTCCCAGCATATTCCAAGTACAGACCTAATGAGAAAGTTTAATTTTCCCTTAGGTGTTCAGACTGTCTTTGATCCTTTTAGCAGATCCTGGAAAACAAGAATAAATACATCTTTAGGAAACGAATGGACTTTGATATGCATTCCTAGAAGCTTTGGCCTCCCTTATTTATTTTTTTTTCCTATTCTCAGCTAATCACGGTTGAGGTGAGAACTTAAATCATCACCGTCAACTTTTTGGGATGAGCACTGGGGGTTGTATGTAAGCGATGAACCACGGGAATCTAAGCCAAAAACCAAGAGCACACTTTACATGCTGTATGTTAGCCAATTTGACAATAAATTATATTAAAAAAAAATCACTACCAACTCCGTGGTGCTTCAGCTTTAATTTGCATACAATGAGATGCACAGAAATTTATCTTATTTATCTTAAATTTATCTTAAAAGTAGAGTTGGATAAACTCAGATGAATATATATACCCATGAAACCAAAACTTCAACTGTCTTAAGTGTTCTCCAAAAATCTGCCAACAGTCTCTCCTGTCCCTATATGTACCTGCTACCCCCTACATCAAAAGATGAACTCTATTTTCCTTCCTCTGGATCTGGATGTGATTTCGTTTGATCAGTAGAACTTGGCAGAAGTCAGGCTGTGATTGTTCCAGACCCAGCCCTCAAAGACCCTGCTTCCGTAACTGTTATGCCGGAAGAAAACAGTCCAGACATCTGGTAACCCCAGTACATGTTACAGAGTCAAAGAACCACCTTAACAAGCCCTGAAAACGTGGGAGAATTGCATCAATATTATGTAGGCTACTCATTCCTTGGTGGCTTGTGCCCCACCAAAAAATAATTAATGCACCAAAGAAGATGTGGAAATTTCATCCTCACAGAGCATTTTCTCATGATCATTTGCCATCAGTCCCCACGTAGTCTTACAACTAAAAGCTGCCAGGGCACCTGGGTGGCTCAGTGGGTTAAGCGTCTGACTTTGGTTTGGGTCATGATCTCATGGTTCCATGAGATTCAGGGTTCAAGCCCTGAATCGGTGTCTGCCCTGGCAGTGCTGAGCCTGCTTGGGATTCTCTCTCTCCTCACTCTCTCTACCCGTCCCCCACTTGCACATGTGTGCGCTCTCTCTCTCTCTCTCTCTCTCTGCCTCTCTCTCTCAAAATAAATAAGCTTTAAAAAAATAAAATAAATAATAAAATAAAATAAAATAAATAAAATAAAATAAAATAAAATAAAATAAAATAAAAGCTACCCTTAGGCTTATTCCCAAATGTAGCTGTGCCCATTCTTAAACTTTAAATGAGCTTAACCTTCAGGTAAATTTTTATATGAAGGAAATGATAAGTTATTCACTTTTTCATATCTGGCTTCTTTCACTGAATATAATGGTTTCTGATAATTACCCATAGTAGTATGTCTTTCTTCCCTTCCCTTCCCTTCCCTTCCCTTCCCTTCCCTTCCCTTCCTCTCCCTTCCCTTCCTTCTTTCTTTCTCTCTCTTCCTCCCTTCCTCCCTCCCTCCCTTCCTCTCTCCCTCTCTCTCTCTCTTTTTTTCTTTCTTTCCTTCCTTCCTTCCTTCTTCCCTTCCTTCCTCCTTCCCTCCCCCTCTTCTTTCTTTCTTTCTTTTCCTTCCTTCCTTCCTTCCTTCCTTCCTTCCTCCCTTCCTCCCTTTCTTCTTTCTTTCTTTCTTTCTTTCTTTCTTTCTTTCTTTCCTTCTTTCTGTATTACTCTGTTATTTTTATCATCATAGCATTCTAAGAGTATACCAAAATCAGTTTATCTACTCCCCTGATGATAAACATTGGGGTTGCTTTTAGTTTTTGAGTATAATCAATAAAACTGCTTGGAAAATGTTGATACACATCTTTTTGTAGGCCTATGTTATCACTTCTCTCTCATAAACCTCTAGGAATTGTGGCTGGTTCATAGAATAGGTGAAAGCTTAACAGTCAAAGATACTATTCAACAGTTCCCCAAAATGGCTGTGCCATTTTATATTCCTCCCAAAATATACACAATCCAGTTGCTACTCATCCTCTTGCTATCTGGAGTTGTCAGTTTTATTTTATTTTATTTTATTTTATTTTATTTTATTAGTTTATTTTATTATTTTATTATTTTATTTTATTTTATATTTTATTTTTTTATTTCAATTTTTCTGTTAAAGAAGAGCTTGATTTCACATTTTTTCTTTTTCTTATTTTTTATATTTGGGTTAGTTAACATACAGTGTAGTCTTGGCTTCAGGGGGAGAACACAGTGATTCATCTCTTACATATCACACCCAGTGCTCATCCTGAAAAGTACCCTCCTTAATGCCCGTCAGCCATTAATCCATCCCCCCACTCACCTCCCCTTCAGAAACCCTCAGTTTGTTCTCTGTATTTAGGAGCCTCATATGGTTTGCCTCCCTCTCTGTTTTTATCTTATTTTTCCTTCCCTTCCCCTATGTTCATCTGCTGAGGTTCTCAAATTACGCACATGAGTGAAATCATATGATATCTGTCTTCCCCCGACTGACTTATTTCACTCAGCATAATACCCTCCAGTTCCATCCACGTTGTTGACAATGACAGGATTTCATTCTTTTTCATCACCAAGTAGTATTCCATTTGAGTTGTCAGTTATTTTCATTTCAGTCACTCCAGAGTGTGTGTAGAGGGTTTTATTGTGGATTTAATTTCTGTTTCTTGGGTGACAAATATTTTTGAGCACCTTTGAATGTCCTTTTTTTTCATTTGCTTATCTTCTTTTGTGAAATAGATATTTGTCTCTTGCCCATTTTCTTTGGATTGTAATCTTTTTATTTTGATGTGCAGAAGTTCTTTATATATTCTGGGTATAAGTCTTTTGTCAGATACGTGTATTGAAATGTTTTATTCCCACTCCGTGGCTTGCCTTTTTATTTGCTTAGGTGTCTTTTGGTGACTAGAAGTAATTCATTTAGATAAAGTCAAATTTGATGACTTTTCCCCTCTGTTTAGTCCTTTTTGTATTCAAAGAAAGATGACAACATTGTTCTTTTGTTTTCTTCCAGAATCTTTAGAGTTTTGTCTTGCATTTTGTTCTATGGTTCATCTCAAAATAATTTTTGTGTGTGGTGTGATGTAAGATCCCTTAATCATTTCATGTAATTGTCTGATTTCTCTAGCATCATTTCTTGAAAAGACTTTCTTTATCCCACTGTATTGTGCAATGACTTGGCCAAAAATCAGTTAACCATATATTTGTGGATCTGTTTCTGGATTTCTTATTACATTCTCATAAAATATTTTTTCTGTTCTTACTCCAATAACACAATAATCAGAACATCATAGCTTAGAAAGACTTGCAATTATAGACTATGGGTTCTCTAACTTCATTCTTTTCTTTAAAGATTATTTTAATTTCCATATAAGTTTTAGAATCAGCTTATCAATTTTTATAATAAAATCATATAGAATTCAATTGTATTAGATCTGGCAGTCAATTTGAAGAGAATTGACACATCAATGGGTCTTCCCATCCATGAGTATAGTACATCTCTGCATTTACTTAGGTCTCTCAGTAATGTTTGTCAGTTTTCCAAGTAAAAGTCTTGCTTGTTATTGGAAAATATATTTGCATATATTTTTTATGTTGATGTTATTATAAATGGTGATTATCAAATCTTATTTTCTAATTGTTTCTTTCAAATATATAGAAATCCAAATGTCTTAGTTTGACCTTGTACCCTGAGACCTTGCTAAATTTTCCTATTAATGCAAGTACTTTGGGGGTTCCTGGGTGACTCAGTTGGTTGAGCGTCTGACTTCAGCTCGGGTCATGATCTCACTGTCCGTGAGTTCGAGCCCCACATCGGGCTCTGTGCTGACAGTTCAGAGCCTGGAGCCTATTTCAGATTCTGTGTCTCCCTCTCTCTCTGCCCCTCCCCTACTCATGTGCTCTCGCTCTCTCTCTCTCTCTCTCTCTGTCAAAAATAAATAAACATTAAAAAATAACATTAAAAACTTTTAATGCAAGTATTTTGGGGTTTTTATTTGGTTTTAGATTTTTTAGGATTATTTATGCCAAGAATCAAGTTATCTATGAATTAGGACAATTTAACTTCTTTTGTGCTCATCTTAAAGGCACTCATTTATTTTTCAGGCCCAGTACATGCAAGGACCCACAGTATAATGTTGAAAAGGAGAGCTAAAAGTGAACATCCTTATTGTATTTCTAATCTTAATAGTAAAACAATCAATAATTCATTAAGTAAATATTACCTTAGTTATGTACTTAGTATGGAAGTATTTTCATAAAAGCCCTTTATAGATTAAGGAAGTTTCTTTGTATTTCTAATTTGTTGAAGGATTTAAAAAATTAATCATGAGTGCCTACTGAGTTTAATTAAATCCTTTGTCCTGCATGTGGTAAATTTTATTAATTGGTTCTCAAATATTAAACCAACCTTGCATTCTTAAAATAAATCCCTCTTGCTCGTGTTGTATTGCTCTTTGCTGGATTTTATTTTCAAAAAAAATTGTTATGAATTTTCGCTTCTATGCTTCTAGGTTAATCACTCTTGTTTGGTAATATTTTTGCCTGCTTCATTTATCAGATTAATTCTGAGATAATAAAATGAATTGGCAATGTTTGTTTCTCTCCTATTTTCTATTGAGTTGTTAATTGTAAACTTAATGTTTGGTAAAATTAATCAGTGCAATAGTGTCAATCCAGAATTTTCTTTGTGGAAATTTTGAAATATTTATTCAATAGATCTAGTAAATGTAGACATAGTCAAGTTTTCTGTTCCTTCTTTTGTAAGCTTTGATAGTTTTTGTCTTTCTTTCTTTTTTTTTTTTAATTTTTTTTTAACGTTTATTTATTTTTGAGACAGAGAGAGACAGAGCATGAACGGGGGAGGGTCAGAGAGAGGGAGACACAGAATCTGAAACAGGATCCAGGCTCTGAGCTGTCAGCACAGAGCCTGACGCGGGGCTCGAACTCACGGACCGCGAGATCATGACCTGAGTTGAAGTTGGATGCTTAACCAACTGAGCCACCCAGGTGCCCCTAGTTTTTGTCTTTCAAAATACTGCCTATCTCTTCCAAATGTCAAATGAATTGTAATTAAGTTGTTCCATTTATTTTCTTATTATTCTCTTGATGCTCATAGAACTACAGGATATTTAACATTTCTTACTTTTTATTTCTGATATTGGTATTCATATATATTTATCAGCTTTTAGTTTTTACTTCTTTGTTTTTAACATTTAGCTTTGAGAGACAGAGAGAAAGAGAGAGAGAGAGAGAGAGAGAGAGAGAGACAGAGCATGAGCGGGGGAGGGGTAGAGAGAGAGGGAGACACAGAATCCGAAGCAGGCTCCAGGCTCTGAGCTATCAGCACAGAGCTGACGCGGGGCTCGAACTCACAAACTGTGAGATCATGACCTGAGCCAAAGCCAGACGCTCAACCAACTAAGCCACCTAGGCACCCCTAGTTGTTACTTCTTACTTTGCCTTAGTTACTCTTCTTGTTCTAGTTTTTTTTTTAAGATGGAAGTTTCGATCACTAATTTTATAACTCTCTTCATTTCTAGTATCAGAATTTGACCCTAAAAATTTTCCTCTGAGCACTACTTCAGCTGTCATTCACATATTTAAATATTTCTGTTTCATTTTCGTCTGTTCTCTCTATTTCCTTTTCATCTATTAGCATCTTCATATTTGAAATGTTTCTTTGTCAGTATAAAGTTGGTTTTTGTGAGAAAACCAACTATATTTTTATATATATTATCTATTTTTTATCTATTATGAGAATATCTACTTTTTATTTGGTTTGTTGGTTTTATTTGTATTTATGTGTAATTATCAGCATGGTTAGATTTTTTTAATGTTTATTTATTTTTGAGAGAGAGAGAGAGAGACAGGGAGAGAGAGAGAGATGAAGCGCAAGTGGGGGAAGGGCAGAGAGAGAGACACACACACACAGAATCCGAAGCAGGCTCCAGGCTCTGAGCTGTCAGCACAGAGCCCGATGCAGGGCTTGAACTCACAGGCTGTGAGTTCATGACCTGAGCCCAAGTTGGAGGCTTCATCGAATGAGCCACCCAGTCGCCCCAGCATGATTAGATTTAAATATACTTCTATTTAGGGGCACCTGGGTGGCTCGGTCGGTTAGGTGTCCAACTTCGGCCCAGGTCATGATCTCGCGGTTCATGAGTTCAAGCCCCACGTCAGGCTCTGTGCTGATGGCTCAGAGCCTGGAGCCTGTTTCAGATTCTGTGTCTCCCTCTCTCTCTGACCCTCCCCCGTTCATGCTCTGTCTCTCTCTGTCTCAAAAATAAATAAACGTTAAAAAAAAATTTAAATATACTTCTATTTGTTTTCCATCTGTCTCATCTGTTTTGTTTCTCTTCTCCAGACCTGTTTTTTTAATTAATTGAATATTTGTTATTATTCCATTTTTCTAATTAGCATCTACTGACCTTATCTCTATATTTTATTTTTTATTATCTTCATTGGTCTTGCAATAACTTCCCCTGGTCTATTTTAAAATACTGTATAACTTTAAATATAGGGTAAGAACCATATAATGCCATAGTCTGTGTTCCCTTTCTCATTCTTCTGCTGCTGTTGTCATACATTTTACTTCTGCCTGTGTTGTAAAATGTCACATTATTTATCTCATTTTTGCTTTACACATTCAATTATTTATCGAAGTTATTAAAAATTGATTTAAATTTTTCAGTTTTATTTTGCCACATATATACTAGTTCTGGCATTCTTCCTTACTTTGTGTAAATCAGAATTTCCACCGATATTATTGTCCTCTGCCTGAGGAAATGTGTTTAGCATTTCTTATTCTGTGAGTTTGCCAGTGATGAGTTTACTCAGATTTTTTAAAAATACAAAATATCCTAAATATACTTTTATTTTTGACTGATATTTTTACTAGATATGGAAATCTGAATTGACATCTTTTTTCGGCACTTTAAAGATTCAATTTCAGAGCCTCCTGACCTCGATCATATCTAATTAAAAATTGGTCTTGATTATTGTATTTTTTCCCCTGTAATTAGTATTTATTTTCCTGTGGGCACTCTATGATTTTCTCTTTATTAACTGTTTGCAGCAGTTTGACTATGCTATCTGCTTAGGATTTCCTGAGCTTCTTGCACCTGTGAATTCATTTTTTTTCCTCCAAATTTGAATATTTCTGGCCTTTATTTATTTCTTCATTTATTTTTCCACCTTTCTTTCTCCTCTTCTTTTGGGACTTTAACTACATCCATAGTAGACAATTTCATATCATTCCACATGTTGCTGAAGATGTGTTTAAATATTTTAATATTTTCTTTTTTCTGGGCTTCACATTATACTGATCTGTTCACAGGTCTTTCCCTGATGTATTCAAACTGCTTTTAGGTCAGTTATTGAGCTATTGCTTTATATATTGTGTTTTTCTATTCCAAAATTTTCATTAGGTTATTTCTTATAGTTTTTATGTGTCTCCTCAGAATGCTAAAGTGTTTACTGATTCTTTTACTCTTTTCTTTTTTGTAATTTCTTTAAGATCGTTGTAACATCTGTATTAAAGTCCTTCTCCATTAATCTAATACTCTAGTCATCTGTCAGTCTGCTTCTCTTGTCTATATTTTCTCTTGATTATTAACCATATTTCCCTCTTCTTGGTATATGTTCAGTGAATTTTTATTGTATACATGATATTGTGGATTCATGTAGACACTCTGGATTTTGTTATGTTCCTCATAACAATGTTGAAATTTTTGTTGTGGTTTGGTTTGATTTGGTTTCCGTGGCAGACAATTAAATTACTAGAAGATCACCTTGGAATGGATTTATGCCTTTCTAGGGCCAGTTTATTTTTGTTGTTGGTGGTGGTGGTTTGTTTGCTTAGTCCTTAGATGTAGTCCTTATTCTTTTGGCATAGTGCTTCTGTGTTTTCAGTAAAAAGTTCATAGCTTTTACTAAACTCTTGATCAAAGATTTGGGGCTTCCTATATTTGGGTCATTTCATTCCATTCAAATTCCCATCAATTTCCAGTCCTAAGTTCACACTTCTTTCTCTTTGGCGCAGTAGCGCTATTATTCTTTTATGTCTGAGTTTTCTTCCCCAACATCTATGCAGAAAAAGCTGGCTAAATGTAGAACTCATCTAATTTATCTCTCATTTCACGATGCATATCTGCCTACTTTTGCTTGCTGTCCAACACTGCAAAACATTGAATTTTTTCTTCCAGAGTTGTAATTGTTACTGCCATTAGGGTAAGTCCAAGAAAAGTAACTCAGATATTACCAGAATTGGGCCTTTCTTCAAAATATCAATAGTAATAGAAAGTTTTGTGTGGATTTGGTCATCATAGTCTAGAAATGTTCAATTAATTTTTTACCAGAGATAAAAACTTAGCCCACACCAGATACAAGAGTAGCTTATGGTAGAAAATAACTGATATTTATCTATACTCTCTCGTACCAAAGTCTTGGCAAACAATATCACCTAAGACCACATCTGTGGGTAGGTAATATTTTTTTTTTCTTACCATCATATGAAACAACTGAGTCATAAATAATTGCCTTGATTTACTCAAAGCCATAGTGTTTAGATGTGAGACAATCAGGATTCAAGTAATTATCTAATTCTAACACCTGTAATCTTTCCACTGATCTTTCCATTGATCCAGACATTTCTGAAATCTCTGAGACTTCACCAAATCCAAGATGTGAAGTGCCTATCCTCCAGGCCCATCAGTAAGTACTTCAACATATATAGGAAATTTGTTGTGTGCTGGTTTGCAAGTGTCCATTGGCAGTAGTCAGTGTGGAGCTCTGTGTTAAGAGATGTTGTGGTTTCTTCAGGATTTTGTAGAAAATATTTTTGTGGAATATTAATAATGTTTACCATAGACAGGTAACTAAATGATAACTAAAAATGCTTCCTGAGAGAAAATAACTTACTAATTCAAGTAATAGAAAAGGAAGAAGACGGCAATTGTCCTGAGTGGGGGGGTGATTTCCACAACAAATGTTGTTCCATTTTCTACACCTACTTTCCAGCTGGAATGAGCCAACTTTATGACCAATAAAATAAGGCAATTGAAGCACAAATGTTTTCCAAAGCAATCCCGGGACAAGTTGCATAGATTACCAGAGTGAGGAGCTTCTGCCATTTCTCAGTGCAAAGTTTCTTCCAGGCAGTCATGCTTCTAGACTACTCAACGTGGATTTGCAACTAGCGTCACGTAGCTCACGCTAACTTTGACAAATCCCTGGAGGGAACTCTGGAGAACATAGGCTCAAGTGCAGCCTTTTACATGGGATTAATCCTTCCACTTACAATACCATTTTACCATGCTAAGCACCTCTGGAGGGCTTGGAAAACCGGATAGTCTTAGTCAGGGTGTATTGTAGGGACATTTATGTGTATATGTGTGTATATATGTAGTTATGCACTGAATGTTTGTGTACTCCCAAAATTCATATGTTGAATTCCTACTCCTCGGTGTGATGGTATTAGGAGATAGGACCTTCGAGAGATAGTTCATGAGGCCGGAGCACTTGTCTGATAAAAATTAGTGCTCATATATCAACAGACAGAAGAGAGCTTCCTCTCTCTTTCTCTCTCTTCCCCACCCTCAACCCCCACCCTCTGCCATGAGAGAGCACAGCAAGAGGGCAGCCATCTGTAAGCACATAAAAGGCTCCGAGAAAACACTGAGTCAGATGACAACTTGATCTTGGACGTCTAGCTTTCACAACTGGGAGAGACAAATGTCTGTTATTTAAGTGACTCAGGCTATGCTATTTTGCCATGGCATCTCAAGCGGACTAATATGTAGGTTTTGGTGTTACTAATAATTACATTAATTGCTAGGATTTTTTTTAATTTTTTTACTTATTAACTGTTATTATTTGTCATATGTCATGCAACCTTCTAAGTGTTTTTGCTTATCTCCATTATTTTACTCCAGACATCTCAACTCACAGAAATCACATGAGTTGTGTGTGTCATCTCCATTTTACAATGAAGGGAACTGAAGCACATGATGAAGCTAATAAAATATATGCATAAGGCTCAAATTCAGATGACTCTGGAAGGAGATTTGGCTACCAACTAGCGAATGCATTGGTACAATAGGAGTTTGGGCATTGGATATGAAGTATTCCCTCCGGGCAGTGGTGTCCTTAGTATTCATCCTTCTGGCTCAGAGCATAGACCTTCTGACGAGAGCATGTTCCCAGAATCTTGTCCTAATTATCAAGAGCTCTGGACACCTACCTGGCTCCTTTCAGACTTGTTCTGAGAAACATTGGTTCCTGCAACACTAGTCAAATATGGGACTCCCCAAAACAGCCAAACCACCTGCAGGTCTGACTTTGAATGTTGAGTAAGACCTGCCATCTAAAGCCTTGTGAATGCAACTCACCTGCCCAATCAGGCCTACATGCTCACACCATTGGACACCACCCTTGGCTCTGGCACTGTGGCCCACAGGGTTTGCCCACTGACAATCCCCAGCCCACACTCAATCCCAACCGATGACACCCAGGTAATGATGATATCTTAGCAGAAAGAAACAGGTTAGGCTGTCCCATAGGACAGAAAGAAAACTTCCTCCTTCTTAAAATATTACTAGCCTCAGGTACCAAGAGGTCCAACTTCGGAATGAAATCATAAGTCTGGAAGCTTCTTTAAAAGTCGGGCATGAAAATCTCCATTATGTTTGACTTCAGTTGAATGACTCCAGTGATCTTCTTCCTCTAATATCTGGAGGTTAGCCAACCACAGGACACTTGTTTTCTGTTCATTTGTAAATTAATATATCTGGAAGCAAAGATTGTCTCTGAAAAAAGCAGATTCACTTTTCTCCAAACGTAATGAAATTATGTTTGAGGAAGCCTCTGTTGATGTCCAAGAATCTTTATGAGCCTTTTAAAGTCATTGTTTTCTTCTCACAAATGAGAACTTGCTGATGCCAAGGAGTAATGAACTGGAAAACCACATGGTGACAGTTGGTTCTTAAGCTGGCCCGGGTGCATAGCGAGGCCTGCTGGGGAAGGAAGCTTGTGACTTCCTTACTTCTTGCTTGTTCTCCGTCTCTTATTTTTCCCTCTTTTAGTCCCCCTCCTCTCTTGCCCCCTCCCTACTTTTTCCCTTATGCGATAAATACAAGCCTTAGAATAGACCGAACTGTCAATCTAACATTTAATCATATGGTCAATTACTATTGTATGAACATGATGTGTAATCTCACTGGGTCTCAATTTTCTCATCTGTGAAATGGTGATGATATATCCCTTCCTCGCTTCCTTCTTTCAAAAAGAACCCGTCTTTGATTCGAGTATCCAGATCTACCCCATGCAACTTCTGTAACACGAAGGGGCAGAGAAGACCCCCCCACATACAGGAGCACTTGAGCCATCACAGTAAATAATGGTCATCTCGTCCCTGTGTAGAGCAAGGAGTTCAAAAACCCAGAGCTCGAGGTAGGTAAAGGCTGGCTGTGACGTAGGGTAGTAGCCCTATCCCTTGCCTCCCCTGAAAGCCAGCTGCCTCAGAAATTCTGCAATCTATCAAATGACCAAAGATGTAGCTGCCCTGAGGATGAAGCTGTCACACCAGATAGGGCCAAAAGAACAGGACACAGCTAAAGCTCAGTCCCTGATCATGCTCTGTACCTACCCTAAACCTGGACTCCCTGTACATGAGATAGATTCCCCTATTCGTGAAGCCGGTTTGTAGGACATTCTTTTTATTTCCAAAACCATCTTAGCCGCATGTATGTGAAAATCAAATGTGATCATTTACACCCACAATTAATAGTATGTGCCAGGTCCTCAAGATGTTCATTAACTTCCCCCCCCCTCTAATTCAGATTTTCTGTCTTTATTCATTGTCTCTACTTCTGTCTGTAACCCAAACATATCTTGGTATTACCAAGCCTGAAAACCCACATAAAGCATGAAAGTGTTGTTAGGATTTCTTGGTTTTCAAGAAACAAGAGACCCTTTCAATTTACTCAAAACATGGAGGGTTTCGTGTAGAGAGACACATTATGTAAGGAAAACTGGATTCTCAGCCATTTGTACAAGCTCTGGAGGGTTTCAAAAAAAAAAAGCTGGAGGAACCACAGTACCTCTGGGCCTCATGACCCAATGCTTTCCAAGCACTGAAACTCTTGGGTACTCTTTTTATGCCCTCAGCAGAAGAAACTTGTACACCCACACTCTACTGGGATCTAGAAATCGCTTTTCCGCAGATACTCCCTGTCAGTGGCCTCTGTCTCAGTATCTCCCATTTCAACCCAAAAGACAAAAGATGTTATGGGTACCATAGCTCCAGTGAAGCAAAGCTCTCAGGCCACCAACCACCCTATGGATGGACTGTAAGAAGCCATGATCACTTCTTTAGCACAGTAGTCTTTGACCCGAGTCCCTGAGTCACATTGCATAGGACACAACTATCTATATACATGAGAACCACTATCATTTATCAAATAGCTAGGTAAGTATATTGTGTTAGCTACTATGCTCACAAACAAAATAAACACAAAACTTTCCAGATAAAGTCATCCTAGAAATAGGTAGATGGTGCAAATAGATATAAATCAAGTTGTAATGTGAAAAGGAAGCCAGGAGTGAGAGTGTAGGGATATGTTTTATGGGGGAGGAGAGTATACCTGACACATGCTGGGCAGGGAATGATGCTCTGGGCCATGCTTGAGTCAAGATCTAAATACACCGTGTGAGTGAACTACTTGAATATTGGTGGGGGGAGAGTATCAGAAGGAAACTGTTTGATGCAAATGTCCCAGGTCAAGAATGTGCTTGATTTGTTGAAGGAACAGGCCAGTATGATCTCAGTGATGTGAGAACAAGGAAGGGGTACGAGACCTGGACAGATGGTGGAGTTGGTGCCCCCCTTTCCTCAGGAGTGTTCTTCATTTAATGGGGGGCAGTTGTCCCCAGAGGGGTCCAAGCTCATGTGGGCATCCTGCTGTTTGGCTTTTCTGGCAGAGGGAATGGAGATCCAAGTCTTGGACATCCAAGTCCCACAGTGAGGTCGCTCTAGGTCCCATTAATGGATCCGGTACCTTCTCTTTCAGTTCCTGGCACTAAGCTATGGCTCGTGCTCCTCTCACCCACCCTTTCCTTCTGAGATGCCTCACCCTACAGCTGGACGGATTCTCCTAAGGCAACCTGAAGACACAGCACAAGAATTGCACGCCTCCTGCAGCTAGAACCCAGCTGCTGGAGGACAGGTGCTTTATCTTGTTCCCAGGTATAATCTCGCAGCTTTGACTAGCACCTGGAATATAATAGGACAATAATCCCTCAGGAAATCTTGGAGACTGACAGTATCCCTGTGTTCACCACAATTGTGCTTCCCTCAGCTAAGCCCCTTGTTGGTTCCTGCAGCCCCAGGGTCCTGCAAATTGGGGAAGTATTTCTCCTCTGACCAGTGACACAGATTCCTCTCCGGAATCTTGGAGATTCAACCTTGTAATTCACCACGAGTTTAAATTTGTATTAGGTTCTTGTGGTATAATATTTTTTTTAATTAGTCTCTGTCCCAATATCTGATACAATAATGCTCCTAAAGCCTTCCTGAGTGATGAGAGTGCCTTTTGTATTTTATTGAGATAACTCATGGGAGGAGGGAAACTACATAGCTTTGAGACGGGGGCTGGTTGCCAGAAAGGCCAAGCTGGTATCTGAGGACTGGAATCTTCAGCCCTACTTTTTGACCTCCCCTGGAAAGGACAGAAGCTGGAGATTGAGTTAGGTCACAGTGGTCAAAGGTTCAATTAATCACATCTCTAAAAACTTCTACAGGCTTTGAGTGTATAGATTGCCTTGGGTAGTATAGACATTTTAACAGTATTTGTTCTTCCAGTCCATGAGCATGGAACGTTTTTCCATTTATTTATGTCTTTTTCCATTTCATTCATAAGTTTCCTATAATTTTCAACATACAGATCTTTTATCCTTTTGGTTAGGTTTGTTCCTAGGTATCTTATGGCTTTTGGAGCAAATATAAATGGGAAAGATTCCTGATTTCTCTCGCTGCTTCATTATTGGTGTATAGAAATACAACCAATTTCTTTATGTTGATTTTATACCCTGTGACTTTTCTGAATTCATGTATCAGTTCTAGCAGATCTTTGGTGGAATCTTTCGGGTTTTCCACGTGGAGTATCATGCCATCTGCGAAGAATGAAAGTGTTACTTTCTGCTTGCCAGTTTTTGCGCCTTTCATTTCTTTTTGTTGTCTGATCACTGAAGCTAGGACTTCAAGTACTATGCCGAACAACAGTGGTGAGAGTGGACATCCTTGTCGTGTCCTACCAAAATAATGCCAGCATTCTTCACCGAGCTAGGACCAACAATTCTAAAATGTGTATGGAGCCAGAGAAGACCCTAAATAGCCAAAGTGATGTTGAAAAAGAAAACCAAGGCTGGACGCATCGCAATTCCAGACCTCCAGCTGTCTTCCAAAGCTGTAATCATCAAGAAAGTATGGCGCTGACATAAAAACTTCTAACGGTGGGGTTCTGGGAAGCTTCTGTGTTGGTGAACACACGGGTGTGCTAGGAGAATGGAGCATCCTAAAAGGGCATTAAAACTCTATCCTGCACCCCTCCCCCCAATACCTTGTCTGATGTACCTCTATCTGGCTGTCTTTATGTTGTATCCTTTACAGTAAACCAGTAAACGTAAATGCTTTCCTGAGTTCTGTCAGTTGTTCTAGAAGATTGTGGAACCTGAGAAGGGAGGTTGCGGGAAGCCCCACATTTGTGGTTGGCTGGGACAAAGTGTGGTTAGTCTGGAGATCCTGCTTGCAGCTGGTGTCTGAAAAGAAGACAGTCTTGTGGGACTGAGCCTTTAACCTGCTGGATCTATATTAACTTTAGGTAGTTAGTGTCAGAATCGAATTGAATTATCAGGCACCCCAGTTGGTGTGGAGAATTGAAATATTGGCTGTGGTTTGTTTGGGGGAAAAAAACACATAGTTCCCGAAAGGTACTCTATTAGCTAAGAGGTCTTAACTTTCACCTTGTCAAAGATTTAGGATCCATTCTTGGAAGAGTATTTAGATGACAGTTGGGAGGTGTTATCTAAGAAAATCCCGTCTGTAGGGATTGGGGGCAGAGAAAAGTGGGCCAGTGGCTGGGGTTGGGTTCTGAGTTGCTGGGCCCAGTTGGGAGGCTGGTATTTGGCTCAAAGCAGCCAGAAGCCGAATAAACTAGATAGAGATTTGGGACTGAGCCAAAAGCCACATATAAAGTGATAAGAATCAAAGCCTGTGAAAACAAGAGCCAACATGCATGGCCACGGAGCCATACAACGTTGCCTCATCCAAGGGTCAGGATCTAGGCCAGGACTTGAGCCAGCAGCCACCGCCTGGGACTGGGGAGAGAGGGTCTAGGGCAGCAGTGCTGGAAGGTTCTGCGGAGTCTTCATCTACTGTTTATCTCTTCATGAAGGCAACTGATAATTACTTAAGGAAATAAGATCCTCAGACGGGCCAACCGCTGTCCTGCTCCACAGTAATGGGGAGAATTGGGATTGTTGGGGAGTAGAAGACCAAGTAAGCAGACAAACAGAAGTCATAGATTTCCTGTAGGAGAAATACATCCAGTAGTTTCTGTTCTCCGAATTATGCAAACCAAACTGCAGACAATATGCCTGTGCGTTGCCCACATCTGAGAACACTTGCCATGGCTTCACTTGGGGGGTGGGGGGTGTTTCTCGGAGGAGGACCTTCCTCTTCTCCAGCCTTGAGGTGTAGAGTTATGGAAGGAAACCAGTAATGCTAAGAGTGTCTAAAGAAGCAGAACTGGAAGCAGAAAGGTTCTACCTTAAATTGTAAGGATAAGGAAGCTTTATTTGTGCTGTCAACTCTGTGTGTTAATCCTACCTTTCCACCGGTGCACTGCCTCCCCTGATTCCCAAACATTATCTTTAGCTCACCATGTCTATCGAAACAGGAGCTTTCTGTGGAGTATCTGTAACCCAAGTGTAATGCATCAGTGGATTCTTCTAAGCACTCAGAGACTAAACCTTCTCAGAAGGAGCTCAACAGTGATCTGTGTTAATAAACAGGCATGATAGAGAGTGGACACCCCAAAGTGTGAAGTTTTGCTTCTCTAGGGTCTGGAAACTGAATACGAGGGAAGAAAATGTGTCCAAGACACAAAGTTGGTCAGTGAGTTGGCAGACTCTGGAGGAAAAGCCAAGCATCTCAATCCACTGTTTACTTCACCTTACCAAGCTGCTTTTCTATCATCAGAGAATAAACAGAACATTTTTTTTTTTCAAGGAAAGAGGGAAAAAAAACAACTAAAGCATTTCTGGGTTTTTTTTTTGTTGTTGTTATTCAATACTATAATTTTAGCACATAAGTACTTCAGAGAGGGGGGAAAATGGAAAATCACATGCCACCCATCACTCACCCTCCCCTAGGTGGTATTTATATGCCCTCATCAGAGGTAAAATGTGGCCTATTGAGTCAGAGTCAGAATAAAACCCTTGCCATTCTCTCACTCGGTTGTCACGAAGGAGTTTTTCTTCAAATGCAGGTTGCATTAGGCAAAAGTGGTTGTGTGTTTGAAATTAAATCACTCAAATATGATTAAAAACAGGATGCATAAGCTTCCATTGGGGCTCCTACTTGAATGGGGTGCCATACAAAATCAAGTTGTATTGTATTTTACGGAATGGCTTTGTATTAATGTTCAGAATAACAAGGTCCCGCTGAGAACCCTTCACGTTTCTGAATGGTGCTTGGAGTTTGTCAAAATTTTTCAGGAAGGGATCTGCACCGCCCTGGCTGCATAAACCACGGTTTGGGGGTGGGGGGGGAAGATTGGTGAATTAAAATGACATTTTTTTATTACTCTTAAGCTTTTGAGCTGCAGTTAAATGAGAGCCTAGGGAATCTTACTCCTGTTCATTTACCTTCTTCCTATTTGCGTGAGGGTTTTACTTAGCGGTGCAATGTAGCAGGAGGCATTTGCGCCGTGTGGCCACGGGTTGGAGGCCAGCCGTCCTGCTCACCGGCCGGAAGAGTGTCTTTATCGATAAAATTAGACATAAAATTACCAACTTGAGATGCTGTTGCGAATAACGGAGAGCCAAGTCCTGTGGAAGACCACTGGCATGTAGGAAGATAAATACTAACAGTACAGGCACTGAGCCAATGGGCAATGAGCAGGAGACAAGGCAGATAGAAGGCACTCTTCTTGTTTCAGCTTGCTAGGGTGGCCATAACAAAGTGGCACAGCCTAGGTGGCTGGAAAAACAGGAGTGCATCCTTTCATAGCTCTGGAGCCCGGAAGTCCAAGATCAAGAGGTCGATCGGTTTGGTTTCTCGAGGCTTCTCCCCTTGCAGAGGGGAGGGTCATTTTGCCCCTTCACGTGATCTCTCAGCATAGGCACATCCCTTGTGCCTCTCTGGGTCCAAATTTCCTCTCAATCCAGCCCAACTGGATTAGGGACCACTCTAACAGTCTTATTTTAATTTATTCTCCTCTTGAAAATCTCCACCTCCAGATACAGTCACATTCTGAGATCCCGGGTGGGGGTAAGGGCGTCAACATATGAACTTTAAGGGGACACAGTTCGACCCGTCACATCTCTGTCCTGTAATGTTTATTTTGGGGAAAGATTTTATATACTTAAAAGCAAAATTAGATCAAAACTTCTCAAAGCAATTCTTAACCATAAAATAATGATAAAAAAAAATAAATCTCCTGGTGTTGGCCAAGATGGAATAAGTCAACCGTCGTCTGATAGCAATTCAAATGTTTGAACAGAATACAAAATAAAACTAGCCGAAGATTCTGGAAATTGGACAATAAGAGGTCGTTATAAACTGAAGTAACCACGTGAGTAACTTTCCATGACAGGAATGGTGTTTGCAGGTTTGGGATTATTTCCGCCCCACCCCCTTCACCTCCCTGCTTTGATTCAAGGATGGGTCACATCACCAAGTGTGCAGTGGGCATGGAAAGGAAAACTTCTGTGGAAATCCTCTATTTCTAGCCCGAGGATGGAGACAGTAAATCCGTACATGTCAGAGAGTCTGGGAAAAATTTCCCCTCCCCTTTTTAGAAATCTGTTTTTCTCTCTCAGTCACATTCTGAGGGCAATCCCTGGAGCGGAACTGATATCCCACAGATATCCCAAACCCTGAGATGACACCCTGCTCTCTGCCCAGGGGGTGCCAAAAAAAAGGGGTCCATGTAGTTTGGAGAAAATCTTTGGTTTCTTTTCTCACTACAATACACCGAAGGTGGCCCCAGTTACATGCAATTAGCCAATGGCCTGGCAGGGCTAATATCTATAAAGAATCCTATCTTTCTGGCCAGAGGGACTGGGAAAACCGGCCTCTGGAAGCTCGTGTTGAGAAAAGTCTGGAGAGCTGAGGTCTGAGAAGGGGACACCTGGTTTCTACATATGCACTTGCATAAGTCCAAGATTCCCTCCTGGCTACTGCTTAGACAAAGCGGAGCCCAAGAAGCATAGCCCAAGCTCTCAGAACTGGCCTGTGAAATAAACCAGAGACGAAACCCCAGACTAACCCCTGGGTGATACAGGCACAGACAGACCAAACACCACGGCAAAGACTTTAAAGGCTGAAAACTTAACTGACATTAACAACACCAACCACAGAAGGTCAGATCGAACTTGCAGGGTCAGGCAAATCAGGTGATTGCCTGTTAAAACAAAATCAATATTGTCCAGGGGATATTAGCAGAATCCAGCATCTCACAAAATAAGATTCAAATATCCAGGATACCCTCCAAAAGTGCTTGATGTACAAAAACAACACACACACACACACACACACACACACACATCTGACCAATCTCAAAGGGCTAAGACAATCAACAGATTCTGACTCCAAAATCAGCCAGATGTTGGAATTACCAAAGTCTTTAAAGCAACTATTGTAAAATCATCCCTGAAGCAAAGATGAACACTTTTTTTAAAAATATTTTTAATGTCTATTTATTTTTGAGAGACAGACAGAGTGTGAACAAGGGAGGTGCAGAGAGAGAAGGAGACACAGAATCCGAAGCAGGTTCCAGGCTCCGAGCCGTCAGCACAGAGCCCGACACGGGGCTGGAACTCACAGACCGAGAGATCATGACCTGAAGCCGAAGTCGGACGCTTAACCGACTGAGCCACCCAGGTGCCCCAAAGATGAACACTCTTGAAACAAATGTAAAGATAAAAGTTCTGGGGAAGGGACGCCTGGGTGGCTCAGTAGGTTGAGCGTCTGACTTCAGATCAGGTCATGATCTCACAGCTTGTGAGTTTGGGCCCCATGTCAGGCTCTGTGCTGACAACTCAGAGCCTGGAACCTGCTTCGGATTCTGTGTCTCCCTCTCTCTCTGCCCCTCCCCCGCTCATGCTCTGTCTCTCTCTCTCTCTCTGTCAAAAATGTACAAACATTATAACTTTTTTTTTTAAGTTCTGAGGAAAAAAATGAAGCAATAAAAAGGTACAAAATGGACATTTAGAACTGATAAATTCAATACAGAAAATAAAAGAATTCACTAAACTGTCTCAGGAGCATAATGGAGATAAAATAAGAAACAATTAGCATACTTAAAGATGACTAGAAATCACACAGTCCAAAGAACAGAGAGAAAAGTTTCAAAATAAGCAGAGACTCAGGGACCCATGGAAAAGTTTTAAGGCTGTGATTTCATGCCATCGGAAGCCTAGAAGAAGAGAAATAGGTATGGAAATAAATGTTTGAAGAAACTATGGCTCTAAAGTCACGCTCAATTTTGAGACATCGATTTCTAGATTCAGGTAGTTCCGCAAAACTGAAGCAAGATAAGCGGAAAGAAAACCATGCCGAGAAATATGGCTTACAGTGTTGAACACAGAACACAAACTCAACACCCCAAAAAACGAATAATTCAATTAAAACTGAGCAGAAAACATGAACAAGCATTTCTCCAAAGAAGACATCCAGATGGCCCATAGACATTTAAAAAAGACGCTCAGCATCACTCACTATCAGGGAAATGCAAATTAAAACTACACGGAGAAATCACCACACACCTGTCAGAATGGCCAAAATCAACAACACAGGAAATAACAGGTGCTGGCAAAGTTGTGGAGAAAGGGGAACCCTCTTACACTGTTGGTAGGAGGGCAAACTGGTATAGCCACTGTGGAAAACACTATGGCATTTCCTCAAAAAGTTATAAATAGAACTACCCTACAATCCAGCAATCACACTAGTGGGTATTTACCCCCAAAATACAAAACACTAATTCAAAGGGATGCATGCACCTATGTTTATTGCAACACATCTACAGTAGCCAAATTACAGAAACGGGCCAAATGTGTGTGCGTGTACGTGTGTGTGCTGAATCACTAAATCACCCCTGTAATTAATACTGCATTGTATGTTACCTAACTGGAATTTAAATCAAAACTTGAAAAAATCGTTAACAAAGCAAGTTCAAAAACAACAAGCCAAACAAAACAAAACAAAATGCTGAAAACTGAAGATAGATGACCAAACCAACAAACAAACAAACACAACAACAAAACTCTAGAGCAGTTAGAGAGGGAAATAAGTACATACAAAAAAAAATTCAAGAGGACTGGATTTTCCATCGATCATGGAGCAACTTTTTTTTTAATGTTTATTTTATTATTTTTGAGACAGAGAGAGACAGAGCATGAACGGGGGAGGGCCAGAGAGAGAGGGAGACACAGAATCGGAAGCAGGCTCCAGGCTCTGAGCCGTCAGCCCAGAGCCCGACGCGGGGCTCAAACTCACGGACCATGAGATCATGACCTGAGCCGAAGTCAGACGCTTAACCGACTGAGCCACCCAGGTGCTCCTCACAGAGCAACTTTCAATCTTTAATTTCAAAGGTACAGGGTTCTATATACTTCATTATGTCACACTCAGGAATTACGTTGAAGCTAGAAAGCAATACCACAACATTTCTTACGTGTTGAAAGAAAAGAACTATCTACCTAAGATTTTACATCCACCAGAAATAAAGACGAAATAGAGACATTCCCAGATAAAGGTAAACTAAGAGAAGGTGTCATTGGTAAATCTTTTAAAGGATTGCTAAAGGAAATTGTTTATAGGAACAGCCAAAGATTGATGTTAGAGGAAAACTTGGAAGGGCAGAAATGGCAAGTATTTCGGTGTATAATACAGTGTTCTTATCCATTTAAATGACTTAAAACATGAATAAATGTTGAACACAGAAATTGTGATGTTATTTCAAGATATAGATGTAATGCATACAGCAAGTCTAAAATAAAGTGGGGAAGGTAAAAGGTTAAATATGATCATAAGTAAAATCTCCAGGTACTTAGTAATTATGTTGCCGGTAAGGGTGTAGGATTTGTCTTTCTGAGAGTATTGTATATGTGTGATATGAGATCAAACAAATGAATAATTATTTTGGTCTATTTGGCAAGTGGCATTTTCATCACAGGACAAACTACCAAAGAAATTCAGTAAACACCAATCTACTAAAGACCAAAAAGTAGTTGACTGATAAAAATAAAGGTTCAGGAAACAAAAAGAACTAGATACACAGAAAAGAAACAGAACATGTAAGAAGGAACCAAACATAAATTATAAAAGTAAGAATTAGAACTGTGATATTCTTCTTTATTTTTTTTAATTTTTTTTTTAACGTTTATTTATTTTTGAGACAGAGAGAGACAGAGCATGAACAGGGGACGGTCAGAGAGAGAGGGAGACACAGAATCTGAAACAGGCTCCAGGCTCTGAGCAGTCAGCATAGAGCCCGACACGGGGCTAGAACTCACAGACTGCCAGATCATGACCTGAGCCGAAGTCAGACGCTCAACTGACAGAGCCACCCAGGCGCCCCTAGAACTGTGATATTCAAATCTCGAAGGAGAAGTCAAATAGCAGACTCAAGTCAGGTGCATTGGTGAGCTGGAGGACAGATGTTATATGACCTGTGTAATTGGCAATAACAACAGTCAACTGAGTCAGAGCAGAGAACATGTCTTCAGATTGCAGGACAGAGGAAGAATCTATCAAGAATTCTATAACCAGCCAAACTGGCATGCAAATGTGAAGGTGAAATAAATGCCTTCCAGACAAATAAGAATATAATAGAAACAGAACCTTGTTGAATGAATAACTAACAGGTGCATGTCAGAAAGGTGCATGCACACACACACACACACACACACCCAGAAACAATGTAGTATTGAAATTTTGAACAATAATATTTAAAATGAGGGCCTTTCTCTTAATCCAGGAGTGAGAAGAGGTATTGATTTTTATTTTTGAGTGCATTTAATCAAATATAAAAGATGATATAAGCATGGCAATAGGATGGTTAAGTTATAGCTTAGAGAAAAAGGAAATGGAAAATATTTCACCCATCCAATAAAAAGACAGAAAGAAAAAATATTTAAAAACCATAATAAATAGAATACATAAAGTAAGAAATTATAAACAAATCTCAATATGTCAGTAGTCCTAATAAATATAAATGTTTAACTTTCCAGATTAAAAGATAAGTTGTCAGATTGGATGAGAGAGAGAGAAATATAATCACTTATTAAACTTGGAAGTGAAAGGTTGAGAAAATATATGTTAGGCAAAACGAACCAAAAGAAAGATGGTGTAGCTATTTTAATATTGAGAAAATAAACTGAAGTCCAAAAGCATTACAGGGAAAAAGAATGCATCAAGAAGGTATTGCAATTCAGAACGTACATTTATCCAATTATATATCTTGAAATTATATAAAAGAAATGACAAAATTGCAATAAAAAGCTGAAGAATCTAACATCATACCAGGAGAAATTAATATGCCTCTCCCAGTAACTGATATCTCAGGAACAAAATAATAAAGATCTAGAATATTCAAACAACATAATTACTGAGTGTGATAGAATGAAATATATAGAACCTTGTACCCTCAAAATTAGGGAGGAAGTGTTCATTTTGAGCATGCATGAAGACGGTACAAAAATCGACCATTTCCTAGACCACAGATCCCCCGTGTTTGCCAGGATGTGGAGCCCGGGAATCTTCCATGCCCTAACAGTTCATGTCTCTATTGAAACAGCCATTTTGGAGAACAATTCGGCGATAACTAATAAAACTAGAAAAGCATATGCCCTAGGCATCACCACCTCTACTTTTAGAAAATTTCTATTCATTGTACAAAGATTCATACTCAAGAGTCATATTGCAGCACTGTTTGGAATTGCCAAAAATTGGAAATACCCTAAATGTCCGTGAACCGGAGGCTGAATAAGTAAATCGAGCCATATTATACAGTGTAATATTACCACGCTGTTAAAGCTGTTAAAATGAATGCACTAGAGCTTTATGAATCAACATGGATTGATCACAAAAACATCCCAGTCCAAATTCCTTTTCCAAAACCTTTGGGGGCCAGATGTGTTTTAGAATTTTTTTTTTTTCCATTTCACAGAGACATAGATCTGTATTTTGATAACACCCTCGGCAGAATCTGGGCCAGCAGTATAAAACCAAACATACTAATATTTCTGTAGGGAAAAAAAAACATGAATATTGAGTAGCTGCACATCAGTTCCGGCCATGTTTTGCCACCTCATGGGTTCAGGTGAAGACACATTTTCCTGCCAAATACATTATGGAGAAAAACTTGGGTTTTCAAGCATTTTGATCTTTAGGCCTCCACTCTGATAACATACATATAAATTTTAAAGCATGCTTAACAACACAACTTCTATGGCAACACGCATATTTAGGCATTCATAAACATTACTCGAGGGACTGATTATCGCCATGTTGAAGAGTGTTTACTTTTGGGGAGAAAAGGAAATGAGATCAGTGAAGACGACCAGGAGAATTCAACTATATTTGTAGTGTCTTGTTGTTGTTTACACAAAAGATGGGGAGGAGGTCTTCGTACAAACCGAGTTACTAAAAGGAAAAGAAGTATTTAACCAGATGGGAAGAGTAGTAAAGGAGACTCCAGGCAGAGGGAAAAGAATATGAAAGTGTAGGTGTGCAGATATACAGAACATGACATTGTCCAAGACCACAAGATGACTCTGTGGCTGGGGAACAGGCTCCTTGTTGGGTGGGGAAGACGTAGGAGATGAAGGTGGGGACGGACGGACGGGTAGCCACCGCCATCCTGAAGGTGGACGGGAGCCAGGAAACGGTATGACCCAATCTGTGATTTCCAACAGTCAAACTTGTAGCCAAATCACGCACGGGCTGTAGAGATACGGACTGGAGACAGTGACTGTCACTTAAGTACTTCTGGGCTGCGAACTCTTTTGATACACATCCTCCTTTGGGATCTTCCAAAACTACTCTGACATAGGCCAGAGAAAGCACTATTTCTACCTTTGGAGAGGAGAAAAATCAAATCATCAAGGTCACGGGACCTGCTCAGTGTCATAAAGGGGGAAGAACTAAATTCCCATCTTCTGATGGGATCCTTACAATCTTCTGTTTTCTTCTCCAACGGTTGCCATTCCAACAGGAGGGCAAAGGAATAATCAGGTAGGTTCTTGAAATACTTTTTTTCTGAGTGTCAAGAAACATGGTTTATTTACTTATTTATTTTGCCCAAAAAAGGGACCGACAAGATTCAATTGTTGAAAAGTTTGGATAAGAAACCCTTGAAAGAAGCAAGCTCTTTTGGCAGAGCTTTCCCTGGTAGAAAGAGGGTGACAGTAGAGCAGCAAAGGACCCTGGGCCGACCTACTCTGAGCCCCTCATTTTTGCAAAAGGCAAAGCCAGGTGCAGGGGAAAGAAGTGAGGAGGCCAAGGTGGGTTTAGAATTGGATGTCTTTATTCCAAGTTTTGGGTTCCTTGCCAATTTTCCTCTTGGTCTATAGACAGAAGTTTTAGGAAAAGACCAAGGGTGGAAGAAATATGGATGTATGCGAGGTAAGAAAGAAACAGCAGAGACACTGGAAGAAAAGGTGGAAGTAAACCTAGGGAGTAAGGACCCCTGCCCCATTTAACAGACTTAGGATCAGAGATTTATAAAACAGATTATGTGTATGCACAAAGATGAACAGAAGCTGTGAGTGGGGTGGAGGACAGATTCAAGCCCAACACGATCCTGAAAAGTATCCTCACAGACCTTCTTTATTTTTTTAAATGTGTTTTATTTATTTTTGAGAGAGAGAGAGAGAGAGAACAAGCAGGGCAGGGGCAGAGAGAGAGGGAGACAGAGGATCCGAAGAAGGCTCTGTGCTGTCAGCACAGAGCCCGATGCGGGGCTCGAGCTCACGAACCATGCGATGATGACCTGAGCTGAAGTCAGCCCCTCAATCGACTGAGCCACCCAGGCACCCCTCCCAGGCCTTCTTTAAAAGAAAAATACTTTGGAATGCATCTCTCCATTTAAGGATTGGAGATATCTGAAGGATAGACTATATATGTTGAGGAATAAAGGACATGCCGTTACCATTGATTAGATACAGTGATTTTAGATCAATTATGAGCAATTGACAAATTGTGAAGCTTTCATCTCAGCTGCCAGTTTTCCCTTTAAGAGCTGAGGAAGTGAATGTAATGAACGCCCTGATGGTCAGTTCAGCGCATCGTACTGGAAACGTCCCAGGTGCCATTTTGTATCCCTCCTGAACCCCATTTTGTCAATCTGCCTGCTTAGCAATGCACCCTCAGAACTGTGCAGGGATGGATGTTAGCAGCTGATATTTTTCACCTGTTTCAGGCCAGACACTGTGAAATATAACAGGTGTCTACCAAGGAATCCTTGCCATTCATTCCTTCTTCAGCTCTCTGGAGCCTCACGTGCATCCCCTGTATTGGAGGGAACGGGGGATCAAGAGCAGTCCCAGACCACAAAGCACCCGCAGCTCATGAAGGACAAGCCAGTACACAGGAGGAGACATAGGAGGGGCAAATGGAGGCCAACAGGTACTTACCAAGCACCTTCTCACTGCCTGCCGATTCCCAGCTCCAGGCCAGCACCACTTTTGTTCTGTTCTTCCTTTCCTTCCTTTTCTGCACCCTCTCCCTGTCCAACCTTTGTGCCTCCTGCCTCACCCCCCCAAGCCCGGCTGTAGTGTTGGAAGAGCACCTCAACTCCCTTCTCCTTTGTTGTCTTTAAAGGGAGCCCGGTACACTCTTCTGCTCACTTTGAAGACACCGTGAACAAAAATGGAGAAAATGAGGATGCCACAAAATGATCCCCAAATTTCCCTCACTGCAAAAGCAACCATATTGTTCTCTTTTCTGTGAGTCAGCTGTAGTTTCAGTGCCATATTCTGACATCCATGAATGTCAGAAAGACCGGCGATCTTTTTCATTCGGAGACCTGGAAGGATAATTTAAGTCACACATCCTGAATAATGAAGAGATATTAAGCCTTTCCTCTGGGGAGTATTATAAATAATATTCTTTGTTTATTCAGTTGTACCAAACATGTTCAAACTCTGAAGTTTTAATATCTGCATCGAGCAAAGGTTACTGCAGAGGCATAATATCGAGTTTATATATGAAACAGACACATTGCTAGGTGTAATCCTGTTTCCTGGTGTTGGAGACCTACTCTTTCCTGTCTCTTGCAAGACTTAATGTTTCTTCTTTACCTTCCTCTCCTTCATTTTCTTCCCCCTCCTCCTCCTCCTTCTCCTCCTCCTTCTCTTTTCCCTTCTTCTTCTTCTTCTTCTTCTTCTTCTTCTTCTTCTTCTCTTCCTTCCTCTCTCTTCTCCCCTTCTTCTTCCTCTCCTCCTTCCTCTTCCTCCTCCTCCCCCCTTTCTCCTTCTCCTTCCCTGATTTCACTATCCATTTCTGAGTTGTTACTGTATTAATCTACTCCCTTTAAAAAATGGTGTTGCTGAAAACTCCAGGATGATTGAGATTCTGTATGTCATGGGTTTTGAATGGGGTTGGGTATGAATGTCCTGCATATATGATATTCTGGATTTGTCCTTCTGGTTTTCATATAATAACATTTTAAGATTTCTGTGAATCTTCTACTAAAAGCAACTGTGTTGAAGAACCCCACCTCTGTGGAAATGAAGACAACAGCAAAGGAAGAAAGAGTGAGGGAACAGTGGAGTTGGAGGGTTCTCTTCATTATCTGATCTTTTATCCCATTGGCAGTGTTATGGGGAAGGGCAAATCTCAGGATGCCCAGGTGTGGTTTGGAATCAGTCCCTAGACACTTTTATTTTTTGGCCTGAAGTCATTCTGAACATTGGGATGTGCCTACTTATTCTGCAATGCCTGCGCTAGCATGCACTGGGGAGAGAGAGGGGGATGGGAAAGGACGAGGGGAGTCCAAGTGAGTGATAGAGCAGTGAGGTCTGGGAGAAACCAAGGAAGTCAAGGCAAGCTGTACCCACAACTGATGTACCTGACCATTACCCAAGTGTGGTTGGGGTTGGGGTCAGTGCCCCAAGTCCCAATACGCCTGTGCCTGGACTTCCATAGGCAGAGAGAAAGCCTAGACTTCAGTGACAGACCATGGGGTTGAAGGATCCAGCCATGAATGTACACATGGATGTCCTTTGGCCGAATTAGAGGGATAATGTAGCTTCTCCAGGACAGTGACCAAGTGGAACCTCACATTTTTGGGCCTTGCATGAGTTATCATGGGTCTGACAAGTGAGAATCAACAAGTCCCCCTTCCGGTGGACAGAATCACACCACCCTCCTCAAAGATATCCATGTCCCATCGTGGAAATCTGTGAATATGGTACCTTACATGGCAAAGGCGACTTTGCAGATGTAGCTAGATTAATAATCTTCTAATGGGAAGAAGATTCTGGATTACCCAAGTGAGCCCGAAGTAGTGAAAAGCGTTCTTAGTAGGGAAGTAAGAGTATCACAAGAGACAGGTGATGTGACCGTGGGAGCAGAGGGGACGGAGATGTGGGAGGCAAGCAGGTCAGAGTAATGTCACTGTTGAAAGGGGCCACAGGGCCGGGAAGATGCACATCCTCCCGGAGCCCGAAAGTGGAAGGGACATCGTCTCCCTCAGGATTCCCAGAAACGGTGCTGTGCCAATGCCTTTATTTCAGGACTCCTGACCTCCAGAACTGTAAGATAATAGACGTGTGCTCTTTTGAGCTAAGTCTGTGGTAATTTGTGACCATAGTCCTAGGAAACTTACACACTCCTTCTCGGGACTTTTGTTCTGAAGGCCCCTTTCTTTGACATGATGGCTGAAAGATTTAGCGGATGCGAAGGATCGGTAGTGTTTTCCTTGACATTTCAATCTCCCTCTCCCTGAAATTGGATTGTCTTCAGGTGGCATGTCCCACATTGAAACCACCACACACAGCAGGCCTGCCTTACGCCTCTGTCAGACCTCGATTAAGATGATTAACTGGATTCCCAAAATAACACACACCAAGGAAAAGACCCTAAAAATCCTTTGCGCTCACCTCTTACAATCGTCTTGCCTTTTATATCCTTGTGGTCCTCTTCTCCCAACTCTCGGAGCATATTTGCGAAATCTGGAGCACGGAAGCGTTTGCCCACCCCCCCCACCCCCCACAAGCTACAATGGGGGGCAGTATGTGAGGGGAAATAGGAGAGAAACCATCCATTTTGGCTCCGTGCTTAACTATTGGCATCTTGGCTCAAAGCCAATGCATTCAGCTTATAATAATAACTGGCAGGGATCCAGAGCCTTTTAGAAAATAAGAAAGAAAGGCAGAAAGGAATTAAGCAAAGAGGAGAGGAAAAGAAAAAAGAAATCCAAGTGGAAAGAAGAGACCTAGCAAAAGAAGGCTGGCAAAATCATATTGTTGATTTTTTTCTTAAAAAAAAAAAGAAAAGAAAGAAAGAAAAAAACAAACACATAAGACATACTTTCTAAAACCATCTGTTTTAATCATACTCCATGGCCTGTAATTAAATTTAAGTGAACATCTTACCTTTCCTGCCTTCTGAAATCAGAATGTAAACATATTCAGCTTTATGGTGGATATCATAAAAATGAAACAACAAAGCAAAAAAAAAAAAAAAAGCACCAAATGATCTGGTCATGAGCATGAATTTTGTCGGTGTGACTCAAAGACCAGGGTCATATGTCCAACCTTGCTCTCGCTAAGCTCAGAAAACATGCCACACTGATCGAGGAGCAGAGGCCATAGGAGAGAAAGCGGTGGCCTGAGCAGTGGACGGGGGCGCAGGGCCGGGGAAGGATGGAAGGGTATGTGCAAGAATTAAGCATCCCTGTCAGACACCATGCTAGGCACATGACACACACACACAGACAAATAACCCCCGTGGCCGTCCGAGAGACAAGGGTTATCTCCATCTTCCGTTTGAGGATGGTGAAGTTCAAAGGGAAGAAGGCCTTTCCCATCACGCCCAACAAATGATGGACGCAGCCCGCCTGAGCCCAGGATAAAGCCCTGACTTTTCGCCTGTCCTTCCCATCGACACTTGATACAATTTTCAGCCTCACTCTGCTTTTTAGACAAGAGGAGTCCTGCTCGGACAATCAAGCAAGACCACACTCAGATGCTCTGCTGTGTCGAGAAGAACGAAAGACCTGCAAATTCAAAGTCCCTATATGACTTACAGGGTTGGACATAAAAATAAAGTACCCACCTCCCTTCCCCCTGGAAACCCTAAAAACTGCCGGCAGCCTAGCAGTTTCCTTAACTGGCTAATGTCATCTGGCAGTGTAGGAGTGTGGCTAAAAGGAACCAGTCATTTCATCTGGAGAAAGGGAGTTAAACAGGCATACGGTGGTGGGGGGGGGGTGCGGAAAGAAAGGAAAAGAGAGAGAGGCAGAGCGAAACAGTGTGAGTGAAAGCTATTTGTAATAACAGCAACATGAATAACAAGACCGACAGAACCTTGCTGGAAGATTCGGAATTTCCACGTATGTAAAGGGTATCAGAGTGTCAGGTGTTTTATATGTCTATGTGATATTGTATTTGGACTTTAACTCCCTAGTTTGGTTTGGCTGGACTAGAGTAGGCAGCTCAGGACATGGATTATTTATTTATTTATTTATTTTGCAGTGAAGGTGTGAAATTTTGTTGGGAAAGGTCACAATAAGAAACCATGGATGCTTGGAGTTGGACATCCATGGGCCATAACGGGAAGATTCCCAGTTGGGGAGCCAGGGACTTATATCCCAGCCTGACAAGGCACAGATGCCTGGGATGAGTCTGGGAAGGTCACTTCCGCTGTCTGGGCCCCATGCTCCTCACGTTCGGATGATTCACGAAGGGCTGAATGTGAATGCACAGGGGGCATGTCCTGCCCACAGAACTGGAAGAGGCGGGCACCGCATCCCTCCATGCGCCTCACCCTGGAAAAGACAGGTGCCCGCGCTGAAAACGAGAACGGCCCGTCTGAAACGTACAGCCTTGAGGAAAGTGTGGAACAAAGCATGACTTAGTGCCGGACCTGGGCTGGGTTCTTTCTGATCACTCACGGATTCCCACAACTGCCTTGAGAGGTGAACACTTGCCATTTTGTAAACGTAAAGACCGAGGCTCAAAGGGATTAGGTGACTTGTCCAATTTCAAAGAGGCGAGATGTATCCGCGCTGAGATTCAAACCCAGACCTGAGTCTAAGGCGTCTGTTCTCTGTAACCACAAATCTTGTCTCAACCTGGAAACTAGGGCTGTCTCCACCCTGAGTTGTAGGTTTGAAGGCGAACACCTGTCAGGAAGCCGCCAGCTTCAAAGAAGGAAGGACTAGCAGTCCCGTGGACTTCGGTAGAGCCGGCCAGCCCTGAGAACAAGCGAATCCTCAGCCCAGCCAGCAGCTCCCCTGAGGCCCAGGGTCTGTGGGAGTCTCCCCTCCTTCGTGGCCTCGTCTCCGGCTCTGCTCAGCGACGCACTTGACATTGAGATGCTCTATATCCTTGGTGCTCACAGCGTGGTACTTGGGACCCTCAGCGTCAGCATCACTTGGGAGCTTCGGAGAAGTGCAGAATCCCGGGTCCCAGCCCCGACCTAGTGGAGCAGATTCTGCATTTTACCAGCATCTCAGGGTAATGCCTGAGCACGTCAGGGGTTGAGAAGCTCTCTGCGCTACAGGTCCTGCCATGCCGACAGAGGCTACTGTCAGAAGGAGAAAGGGAGGGAGAGGGAGACAAGGAAAGGAAGAGGGAAACCCTGAGGAACAGTGAAGAGAGACAGATGACAGAATAAGAGACTATTCCAGAAGTTGGAAAAGCAGAGAAAGGACACAGAGCAAAAAAGCTGGAGGACGAGGGCAAGGAGAGAGAGAGGCAGAAAAAAATAGAAAGTAAAGAGAAAGACAGGGAGAGAGAAGAAGGAGGGAAGGTAATAAAGGAGGAGGGGACCCTTGCCCAGCGCCCAGCTCTCAAGCAGCTGATGTTAAGACGGGCACCTGGACGCACCGTGTGGCAGGAAGAGGTGGACAGAGACGTGCCAGAAGACGTCCCGGGCTGGTGGTCAAGTGCAGACCGCCTCCCAGCTTCTCCTCCAGTGCCCAGCTTGGTGACTTTTATGCTACTTCGGAACAGCTCATTTGTGCGGCAGATTAATCACTCAAGCAGGTTCTACTGTTAATGAGAAAAATCACCATTATCCATTCCTGCCCCATGCACGCACCCTTTTCTTGGATGTGCCCAGTTATAAATTAGCCATTTCCATTATTAATTTTTCCTGAATGACTCATGCTGCAGGAACTCAGCATCAGCCTGAGTCTGGGAGAGTTCGATTTCTGTGGTCATCTGCTGTCTTGTAGTCCGACCAAAGTTAACCCTACAGATGTGAGCTCGGGGGGCGGGTGGGGGGAGTGATGGTTCCACAAATCACCTTGGAGAAGGGCTCCTTTGTGAAGCCCAGAAGGTGCCTGGGGTGGACGGGGAAGCTGCGATGAGGTTTGAATCTATTTCTCTTCCTGGTTTTACAGGCCAGGTACACAGGTGAGGACACGGCCCCATTAAACCTTCTGGAAGCATACTGGAAAAGGGTTAGTAGACCTCCTGCTTATTCACTCACCGAACCAGGCCATCTCATTTTCCTTCCAGCTTCAGGCCCGGGAGGGACATCGGGACAAAGGAAAGGACGGGCCTCAGGTCCGTTCATCCACTTTGAGTCAAGAGCTTGGACAGATTGTTGATCCACTTTTCATTCAGGTGTCTGATGAGACAAGTGATACTCCCCAACAACCTTGTTGCAAGAACTAGGAATAATTCAAGTTTTCACTAAATTAAAAAAAAAAAAACAACTTGCCAAACTGAGTTCTAAAATTGAGTTAATGGAGCGCCTGGGTGGCTCAGCTGGGTGAACGTCTGACTTCAGCTCAGCTCATGATTTTGTGGCTCTGTGCTGTCAGAGCAGAGCCTGCTTGGGATCCTCTGTCCCCCTCTCTCTCTGCCCCTCCCCTGCTCTCTCTCTCTCTCTCTCTCTGTCTCTGTCAAAATAAATAAATAAACTTTTAAAAAAATTGAATCAATAACTATTGGGGTATTAAGACTGTCCTAAAAGAAATGTTATTAAAAATATTGGAAGTAGGTTTGCCATATAGAAATCAAGGGTTTCTCGTGTCCTAATGCAAGATTCTGGGATGTGGGATCCGCCTGTTTATTTTTTTTTAATTTTTAATATATGTTTATTTTTGAAAGACAGAGAGAAAGAGCATGAGCAGGAGAGGGCAGGAAGAAAGGGAGACACAGAATCCGAAGCCGGATCCGGGCTCTGAGCTGTCTGCATAGAGCCTGATGTGGGGCTCGAACTCACAAACCATGAGATCGTGACCTGAGCCGAAGTCGGCTGCTTAACTGACGGAGCCACCCAGGTGCCCCTATAGGTTTGCCGTTGGTTCGGTGTCTGACTTCAGCCCAGCTCATGATCTCACGTTCATGGGTTCGAGCCCCGCATGGGGCTCTGTGCTGACAGCTCAGAGCCGGGAGCCTGCTTCCGATTCTGTGTCTCCCTCTCTCTTTGCCCCTCTCCACTCACACTCTGTCTCTCTGTCTCTCTCTCTGTCTCTCAAAAATAAACATTAACGATTTTCTAAAACTATATGAAAATATAAAGATAGGAATAATTTAGAAAAATTTTCAAAATCCTGCTTACTTTCAGTTCTCAAGCAGTGAAGATTCCAGAAGAACTGAAGACCCGAAGCAGGCTCCCTGCGGTCTTCACTTTTGTGCCGGCTCAGCTAATGGGTTGCAAGGAGATGCAGGGCGCAGGCCTGAACCGTTCCCATTCAGATTTTAGTTCAGGTAAAGATGTGTATCTGCTGTACAAAGTATGTTGAGAATGGAGCCTTCTGGGGATACCCTGGCCCCCTCAGTAGATCTACTTCCTACCCTTCTCTGTGAACCCACCTTCCGGCTCTCTTCCTGCACCCACATTGGTGTGGACCGAACATTCCTGCCCCTCCAAAATTCTTCCCTTGAAAATACCTCCCACCTGAGGGCCTTTGGAGGTGGAGCCTTTGGGAGGCGGTCAGGTCCTACGGGTGGAGCTCTCCTGAACGGGATCGCTGCCCTTACAGAGGGGCCCCCAGAGCCTTCCTGCCCAAGTGAAGACACAAGGAGGGGCCACCGGTCTTCCCCTTAGAAGAGGGTCCTGCCAGCAACACCGGACTGGCACCCTGACCATGAAAAAGAAGTACCCGCTGTTCACAAGCCAGCCAGGCCCTGGAATTCTGTTTTGGTGGCCCAGAGGGGATAAGGACACAATGAGCTTATCTCTGCCTTCCAGGCCTCCTGACCTTTACAGTCCTGTTTCCCACCTCGAAGTGCCTTCATCTTTTCCTACTTGGCAAACTTCAATCAGTCCATCAAGATCCAGCATAAACGTTACCTTCTCTGAATGGGGTCGGTTCCTTCCACTCATATATATGAATAGGGTTCCCTGGGGCTAGGGGCTGTGCCCTCGGCTGGGGAAAGGCCAAGGTCTTTTGGCCTGGCTCAGACCACTGTGGGCATCTCTGTGCACTGAGGAAAACCCGGGGTCATTCCCCAGGGCTCTCTTTGTTTAGCTCAGATCCCTTTGAAGGGAAAACATGCCTCCTCCTAACTATTTCCCTCAGGGTCGGAATAATACAGGGCACAGTGGTCTGTATTTCTTAATACTGTGGAAATATCTGCTGTATTAACAACTTTCAAGTCAGTTGTGTCTCTTCCAACCAAGTTAGCTTGGCTTTTGTGTATTTGTTTCCTTATCTGGTTTTGTTTGTAAAGGGAAGGCTGAGCCAGGTATCGATTATAGATACCATTTCAGGGGTAAAAGGATCTTCACCCAACATTTTTAATCCCACTACTGTTGTGCGCATATTAATGTACAATCAACAGGAACAAATTTATCTGCTGTCTATGTTCTTCAAGATAACACAGATGAGGTGATTTGGAGTGGGGGGGGGGGAATCCTGCAAAAGAGGGTTATTCCCCCAGCTCCTGGACCTCCTGTCCGTTCGATTCCAAAGGCCAAATGCTAGTCACAATTATTTGGCCATAAACTGAGAGCTCTCCCCTTGAAAGCTGTCATTCCAGCGGTGTTTTGTGCATGTTGCATAGTGTGAGATCCCAGATAGATCACATTTTCACACTTACCCATCTGCCACCGCCTGCCTCAAAGAGCCACTCAGTCATACTCCTTAGAGTCCTGGCGGCTGCAAGAATGTATTTTGAAAATGAAGCAGGAACAAAAGATGACCGAGCCCCCTCCCCAGCCTCCCCCCAGGCAGGGTCAGAGGCAGAGCAAGGCCATGAGCTTTGGTCCCTGGCTGCCCCCCCCCCCCCCCCCCCCGTACACCCCCCCCCCCCCCCCCCAGCCTGAGGATCATTTGGAAAAGTAAAAATAAAAACCCTTTGCTCCCACCCGGTTGCAGCAGAATCCATTCAGAGACTCTCAGAAAGAAGCCTGAGTCCCTCGGGTGCCTCACATGAACGTCACTTTTTTGGTTTCCATTTGGTTTCAGCAATTATGCCTGTGACACTGAAACACAGCATCTTGAAACCATGCCTGCTTTGTTCTCCGCAACAGGCAAGTGGTTCAGAGATGTTCTAGGAGGGGACCCAGGTTCCCGAGGAAGGAAAGAGGGAACACACAGCCCTCAGAAGGCAGCGGACAGGGGAAGGCAGGGGATTCGAGCCTGACGGTGACATCCAGAAACCGACGACGAGGACGCAAGGATCGCTGTGACTTCTCCGAACCATCGTGCCGGAACAGGAGGCAACTGTCCTTTGTACCTTTGGCCGAAATTACCTCTTATCCTAAATCAGAATCCACAGCCTGGCTGGTTGGCGTGTCCTTTCCCTTTCTTCTTTTTTCTCTCTCCTTCGTTAGTTCAGTTAATGCGAAAGCAGATAAATAGGGAGCCGGCAAACAAGACCTCGCTGGGGCTCGCTCCCTCTTCTGTGCTGCTGTCGGAAGTTTTGGTTGATGTAGAAAGAACACAGGCTTGAGGCTCGGAGGTGGGTCCCAACCCTCACCCCGTCTTCCACAAAGAGGCTGTGTGACCCAGGGCAAGTTGACTGCCCTTCCACGGCTGCTTTTTATTTGTTCATTAGTAAAATGGAGGTAATAAAGCTGCCTTCCTAGGGTTGTTGAGCTGATTAATGAGAGATCAGTAAAGTGTGTTTAGCACGGTCCCTCTCTCGGCGTAACCCTGCAGAAAGTGGATCTTGTTTTCATCTGCATTATCTCTGCTTACATAGAAAATAAAGGCCATCCTGGCTCCAGTTTCTTCAATTTATTTCATTGAACATCAAAGGAGGGAAGCGGCTAAAATACACACCCTGACTACCCACCATTATTCCTCCCTCCCAGACCGGAAGAGAACTAACAGAAGAACGGCCACCTTCTCTCGGACCACCCCTTCCTAGGCTGGCCTGGTCTGTTTTCCTGCCTCACCTGCCCTCTGGCTTCCCTGCCCACTCGGTCTGTTGGGAGACACTGTTGGAAGATCAGAGGGCGAGAGGATGGGAGGAGGGAGAGCACATCTCCCCGACCCGTCCCTCGACCTCCCCAGCATTTGTGTGTCTCCTGCCGGTTCTGGTTCCAGTGGGTGGCCTTCGCTGGGCAGCCCCTGCTGTGGGTCCCCTTTGTCTAAAAGGCCTTCTCCACTGCCCATCACGTGTGCTACAAACTGGCATATTAAACATCATCCTTGTGAGATGTCTAACGTGGGTTCTGTTTCCTTGACTAGACCTTAAATTCCACTGGAAAGAAACATGTGCGCTTGAAACGGTCACGAGCCACAGGAAACTCTACAGATGGGATGCTTCTCCCTCCTAAGACGTGTGATGTGCATTTCGGCCATATGATCATTTTTCACTTGGGTCTCCACATTGGCTTGGGACTTACCACCAGCTGAGAAATCCCAGAGTTCTAGAAAAATTCAACCTGGGGCTGGAGGTGTGTACGTGACCCAGTGGGTATAATGAGAGTACGTACTGAATCTTTTCTTGGATCCAGTGCGACTGGGTTTGCTGAGCTCTTGGGTGGTCTGTGGGTAGGTTGCGTATCTCTAGCAGAGCCCACTGTCCCTCTGGACCCTTTGTGAAAGCCTTCCATGCGTGTGATAGAGTGGCAATCACACTAGGGAGTGAGGCAGAATATTTAGCCCCATGGCACAGAGTGGGAGGTTAAGCATTAGACGGACTGGATTTGGGTCCAGTTGTGCTGCAACTTGTCCATTGGCCTTGGACAAGTCATTGTCCAGTTCGGAAGGAACAGATTGACAGAACAAGAAGAAGGGAAGAAACTTCAGATGCCCAAGAAGTTCCATGAATTGGTCACCGGCCCTTGTTTTGCTGTTGGATCACAGTTTTAGGATTGTGTTTGTGACTGAGATTTCTTGGGGCAACACTTCATTACCATCCTGTCCAGCTGTAGAAATCCCAGGATGTGACCAGGACATTTTTGCAGTACGTGTAGTTGTGTAGTGTCTACAAAGGTGGAGCCTGACCCTCAGAAGGGAGAGGGGACAGACTCACGGAGCCGCAGAGGAAGGAAATGAGCCCGGAGGTGTCTACCTTTGAGTGTCAGCATCTTCTTATGGCCTCAAATCCCAGCTTGCAAACAAGGACACTGCCCGGTTCCTAGAAAGTAGAAAGTATCCAGTCAATCTCTGCCAAGGGTAGGTAAAACTATTCACTGGTAAAAAAAAAAAAAAAAAAAAAAAAGAGAGAGAGAGAGAGAGAAATAATGAGAAAAAGAAAGAGGGAAGAAGAAAGAAAAAAGAGAAGAAAGGAAGGAAGGAGGAAGGAGGGAAGAAAGAAAGCAAGAAGGAGAAAGAAAGGAAGAAAGAAAGAAAGAAAGAGAAGAAAGGAAGGAGGGAAGAAAGAAACCAAGAAGGAGAAAGAAAGAAAGAAAGAAAGAAAGAAAGAAAAGAAAGGAAGGAGGGAAGAAAGCAAGAAGGAGAAAGAAAGAAAGAAAGAAAGAGAGAGAAAGAGAAAGAAAGAAAGAAAGAAAGAGAAGAAAGGAAGGAGGGAAGAAAGAAAGCAAGAAGGAGAAAGAAAGAAAGAAAGAAAGAAAGAAAGAAAGAAAAGAAAGAAAGAAAGAAGGAAAAAGGTACAAGACCTTTTCATCTAAAGGTACATCTAACCCCATTGTTCTCCGGCTGAGGGAGTCCGACACCATTTGCAGGTCCCTCTTTTCTGAACACTATTTGGGGCAAGTGGTACTCCCTTGAAAGGCTAGCGGAGCACTTAAGCATGCCAACTTCAGCTGACATGAAGGGCCAGCAGTGTGGCTTTGGGCAAATCAGTTGATTTGCACACGGTAGAGTCTTCGACACTGTAACGTGAGCCTAGAGGGACCTGATCAGATTTGCTGGGAACGTTCAGCGTCAAAGATCACGTGCTCGCTATCCCAAAGTAAATGTTAAATAAATAATATCTTACAGTTATTTTAAAGGGTAGATATGACAAATGGAGACAGGTCACGGATATCACCCTTTTGCAATTACAGTCTGATGCAGAATCCAGTGACTAGTCCCCCAGTTTCCTCCTCCCTTCAGGAAGAGTCTTTTCCAGCTAAGAGGAAAGACGGCACGTTTACATTTCAAGGGCTGACAGATCTGAGAGAGAAGGGAAGGAAGAGAAAGAGCCACGTGGGCAGAAGACGTAAGACAAGGTACTTCTGTTTGTTTATTGCACGGAGCCGTGTTTAAAAAGAACGGCCCTGTGTGGAGTGGGAATTAGAACGGGGGTGGACACAAAGGCCCGATTGTAAGCCTTTTGGGGGACCATAACCAGATCCCTCTTCACGGGTTGCAAGAAAATTGAGCACATGATGGGAATTGTTTTTATTACTCTTGTATTTTAAACTTCTTGCACATAATAGGCCTCCACGAGTGAACGATGCGTGCCCAGTGCAAATAGGGTGCTAGTTATAACCCATCATTTTCATGTTTAATAATGATCGTTGCACACCTTTGGTTTCGTGCCAGAGGATGGAGAACCACTTACCCCAAAGACTAGCAGTTTTTTCATTTATCTTTTGTCCAGACAGAGAACAGACAGGTCCATTGATATAAAGAGATATCCTTCCGTGGCTAGAGATTAATGGCGATGGTCTCATCCAGCCTAAAAAAGCAAACAGGGCCTTCTACTGAAGCCCCCCAACTATGGTTATGCACTGAGTGGTCCTCAGCCGGCTGGGTCAGCTTAAGGGATGGGACAGAAAAGTAGAATTTTGAAGAAATACATTTCAGTAAACAACATCTGGACAAAGCAAAGAAGAAACGGGAAGGCAGCCGGGTAACACCCATGCGGTGACAGATTGCATCTTTAATAAGCAGGCACTTAATTAGACAAGTAATTTGTAAGAGACGTTAATGGAATGTGAGTATTCAACTTTGACCAATACACTTGCCTCAAAGTCTGGGCTCTGTCACATACTGAGGTTCATGTTCCAAACCTGATGATGTCCCCTGTCCATGAACAATTAGTGTGTACTCATCACTGTGCGGGTTACAAGAATAGTAGAGGATATTTGTAGGCACTTCAGCGTTTACATCTGTCCACTTTCATGTCCCCAACAGAAAGCTGATCAAGAGATGAAAACAGACCCTGGGGACTGGGGGAGGGGAGGGCTTCTCACCCACAGTCACGGTACATGTGGTTGGGAGACACATCACAGCCTTACCCCCAAGGAATTCCTAAATGCTGCCTCAAAAGGACGCCGAGATCCCTTGTCAATCGAGGGACAACATGAATTGCCGACACGAAGGAAATGGAACAAAACCCATGCTGCGCTGAAATTAGAAGCCACAGGTCAGGACAGGAAGCTGGGTGGTGGTCAGCATTCACCGGGGACATGACTGGGGTCCACGTGGTGGAGAATGTCACCCTTGCTCTGCCCCGTGGCCAGGCTAAGGCAGGGCAACTCCAGCCAAGCAGTAGTGCTCAACCTTGGTTACACAGGGCATTGTGACTTTCAAGAACACTGAGGCCAGTACCCCACCCCAGACCAAGTTGATGACAAACTCAGCCACGGCGTCCAGACTTTGTGTGTGTTTTTGTTTGTTCACTGGTTTCCCCAGGTGACTCTAAGGTGCATGGAAGATTGAAAACCATCCAGTGAAAGTATCTAAGAGCATCTCCATGGTGCAGAGGCGGGAAAGGAACAGCCAGACCCAGTTCCATGTTCCATACTTACAGGAAGTTTTTTTTTTTTTTTCTTAATTTTGCTTGTGATACAAGGTAGAAAACTTTAGGCAAGTCTGTCTGAGCCTTATTTTCCTCATGTGTAACACTAAAATAAGATTTTCTGCTCAAGGGTTTTGCGAGGATCGATTAGATATAATATGCAAAATTCCAAGACCTGTGATGTCGCTCAATCTACCCGAGAGCGCTAGGGAGGGGCATAAGCCACCAGGTTTGTGTTAGGAAAATTGTCCAGTTGCCCCTCCTGGGAAATGGGATGGTAGGCGGAGACTGGAGAGAGTATTCACTCTGCTCTGAGAGGCGTTTGGGCTGCAGCTTGACTCAAACAATTTGTTATTTACAAAGATTTGCCTTGTATGAAAAATGAACAGTCTGGTTCACTAGACAAGGAAACTTGGGTATCTACAGAAAGGCTCCTTGAGTCAGGGGCCTCACAAACGTCATGGATAAATTCTAAGAGGTTGGAGAGAAAAGCCAGGGAAGAAGTCCGGAGACAGCCCATGCTCTAGTGCGAACGTGATGGGGTTGCATGAGCTTCCTGTGGCCGCTAACAAATCCCTGCAAACTTAGTGGCCTACAACAATGCAAATTTATTCTCTTACATTTCTGGAGGTCGCAAGTCTTAAAATCATGGTGTCACAGGACCACATTAATTCTGGAGGCTCTATTGCACAATCCATCCCCTTGACCTTTCCGACTTCTAGAGGCCGCCCATTCCTTCATGCAAGGTCCGCTTCCGGAAATGGCATCGCTTTGACCTCTGACCCCTGCTTCCAATGTCTCACCACCTCTCTTGTAAGGACTGCTGTGATTACACCGGACCTACTGGACAATAAAAGGTAATCTCCCCATCTGAGTTTCCTAATTTAATCACATCTGCGCTGTCCCTTTTCCTATGTAAGGTGACATTTTTACTTACGAGCTTCAGGAATTAGGAGGTGGACACATCTGGGTAGCTTTATTGTGTTTACCTCAGTGGTGATCGTTTGAAGGCACAATCTGCAATAAAATGAAAGACAATAGGGTCAGAACGCTAAAGATTAAGAAGAAAAATTGTAAAAGGAAATGAACTCCCTTCTGTTGGCTATGTTTGTGCCTTTCTCTTTAAAATAACTCAGTGGGAAAATGTAAGTCAAAGTCTCCTCTGCAATGACTGATGGGATGATTGTATTTCTTCTTCATTTATTTAATGTTCTAAATCCCACCTTTCCTTCCTTTCTTCCCTCCTTCCTATCCTTTTCCCTCCTCCCTTCTCTCCTTCCTTACTCCTTCCTTCGTCCATCCTCCCTCTTTCCTTCTTCCTCCCTTCTTCCCTGCTTCCTTCCTTCTTTTATGCTTTCATTGGGCTCTGATTTCAAGGCTTCCAAATAATACACCAATAGTTATGTGACAGGCCCTGAAATAACAGTCTCATTTTCCAGTAACATAAATGTTTTTAAAACTCCATGAATCCTCCTTTTACTTGCATTAAACAAGAAAATAAAATTAGGAATTTTATCTTTTTTATTTCTTATCCTTCCTGGTCCCCGATTTTTGAAGTTCACTTTCATGTAGTTTTAAAGGGTTTTTTTTTTTTTTCTGTTGGAAATTATCTCTTACATTTATTAAATAATTAGGAATTGCAAAATACCATTAGCTTGCTTTAGTGAGTTTGTGTACTTGTGTGCATGCATTTTGAGTCAGAAAACAATTATCTTCACACAGTACTCTGGTGAATCCCCACGTTGAGTTTCATGTTTTTCTACTTCTAAAATAATTTACTAAAGAAAATAGGACACTGTTTGTTTTTGGTTTTTTTCCTGTAATCCAAAAAAGGATGGGAGTGTGGCAATGGAGCACATCCTGTCATCTTATATCTTGTAAATTTTAAGGCAAGTATGTAGCCACTTGCATATGTACAATGTCCTTCTTTATAGCAAGACTCCTCTGAGGTGACAGTGCTTTTTGTCCGTTTGTGGGTGGCTTAGGGATTTCCATTCTTTGATTTTTTTTTTTTATTTTTTAAATTTTTTGATTTTTTAATTTTTTAATTTTTTATTTTTGAGAGAGAGAGAGACAGAGCGTGGGCAGGGGAGGGGCAGAGAAAGAAGGAAACACAGAATTTGAAGCAGGGGCCAGGCACAGAGCCCGAAGTGGGGCTCGAACTCACAGACCGCGAGATCATGACCTGAGTCAAAATCAGATGTTTAACCAACTGAGTCACCGGGGCACCCCATCCGTTCTTTTCAAGGCAGAGGGAAGGGATCCGTAGGTGCTGGGAGCACAGGGTTATTTAAACAAATGTGAGTTTCTCCATTAGGATGCACACACAGAGCGAGGGAGCCCACATTTAGCCATGGAAATGAAGGTGGTCTGGAGTCATTTATCTCGCATATGAGGTCTTACAGAATACACCACCCCCAGAATCTCACAAACAAACAAACAAACAAACAAAAAATCGAAATGAGTATGGTCTAAAAACAAGTCATGAAGTGAAATAGCAGAAGACAGGAAATAACAGAGGACAAAGGAAATAGGTGATACATTATAATTATTGGCAGAAACAAAAGAAAAATCTGGCGGAAGCTTTCGTATCTACAGATTTAAGACCTATAGGCAAATCAAAAGGGATGAACAATAATGTGACAATATCACAATAAATAAAAGGTTTTCCTTTTATTTAAAACAGGTTTATTTTCACTTAACAACGTTACCTAAAAAAGATTCATTTGTCAACTCTTTGGGTTGAGGTTTTTTTATGTTGTGTATGCCTTGGCTGAACAGATTTCTGTATGTTATTTCTTGCACAAATCACACCTACTTTTCATTGCCAGTATTTTTTTTTTACTTGAATTTCTTTTAAGTAGAGGGAAAAATTAATTTGACAATAAAGCTGAATGTAGGATCTTCCTCCTACTTTATAAATGCTTTCATTCTTTTATATTTGTCTTACCTACACTTAATTACCTGATGGGAACAGGAGAGCAGAAGCCCACCAAGCATGGGTTTTACTCAGCTGCACTGGTCACCAGTCTGTACATTTTACAAAAAAAAATAAAAAATTAGGGGCAACTGGGTGGCTCAGTCGGTTAAGCATGTTTGACTCAGCTCATGACCTCACGGTCCATGAGTTGGAGCCCCGCATCAGGCTCTGTGCTGACAGCTCAGAGCTTGGAACCTGCTTTGCATTCTGTGTCTCCCTCTCTCTCTGCCCCTCGCCTGCCCATGCTCTGTCCCTCCCTCTCTTTCAAAATAAATAAACAGATTCTGTGTCTCCCCCCCCCCTCTTTGCCCCTCTCCCATTTGCTCTCTCTCTCTCTCAAAAATAAATAAAAACATTAAAAAAAAATTTTAAAGGATTCCTCGTTTTGTTTTTTTTTAAGAAATGTGTAATGAATTACATAGAAGTAAAAGGATATGTCAGGGGGTTGCTTTAGATCACTTCAGTTAAGCCAAGCACAGAGGACTCGATGAAGTAAATGTGGTAAAATTTTGATAACTATTGAATCTGGCTGTGGGGGCATCAAACTATCACCAACTATTGGTATGTTTTCATGTTTTCACAAAGAAAAGGTTGGAGGGACTCAGCTAACGTGGTGTTCAGATGGAAATGTATACTGTAAAGCATTTATTAGAAAACAAGGAAGACTGAAAATAAATGAGCTGAGGGGAGGCCGGCTGGCTCAGTCGTCAGAGCATGCAACTCTTGATCTCGGGCTCGTGAGTCTGAGCCCCATGGTGGGTGTAGAGGTTACTTAAAATTAAAATCTTAAAAACATAAAAATTAAGTGAGCTGAGTGTTCAACTGCCCTAGGATTTTTGGTCAGCTTCATTAAAATTCACCATTTAAGAGTATAAATCGGTAAGTTTTAAGAAAATGCACAAAACTGAGTAACCACCGCCAAAATCGTGGCACTGAATACGGAAGATTCGCTATTGAAAGGTGTCAGTTGTCACCCACTTAATCTATACATTTATCGTTGAATGCAAGCCTAGTTGCATTTTTCAGGATCTTGATTTAAAACTTCATACGGATAAGCAAATGTGCAAAATAGATCACATAAATTCAGGAACTAAAAATAAATTTTAAGTATGGGTGAATTTCTCTACAAGATATCAAGATGTATTATAAGTTATGGAAATTAAAATGATAAACGCAAAACAGATCATCGGACGTAACTATGAGCGTGGAAACACACAGTTGCCTCCGTGGAACCGAGCGTGTGACGGAGGAAGGATGATGGATTGGTGTAATGTGGCAGGAACACTGCCAGATATTTGCCAAATCATTTGCTTTTCTCCTGGTCACCCAGGAAGTCAGCATTCTCCATTACCCCTTGTGTCCCAGAATGAGTTAATGGAATATAGATGAAAGTGACATACGGCCTTTGCAGGTCTGGTCCCTAAAATGTCCCAAGTGGTTATTCACATTTGCCTTACCCTGCGGGATGGGAAGGGAAGGACTCCCAGCTGGTGGAAGCTCAAAATGGAACGAACCAGATCTCTGTGACTTTGCATAGGGAAGAGCTTCCAGGGTGAGCAAGCTGACCTATGTTGAATTGTGAGTAGAACCTGAGTTTCGTAAGTCAAAGAGGAACAAGGATTATTACAACAGTTAACATTTAACCCCCAATTAATACAGCAGGGGAAGCAACCAGCAATTTAATGTATGGCTTGGGGGGAATGGTTGCCCATTATAAAGGAAACAAAAAAGTACAACATAATTAGTACTCTGCTTCCTACCAGAGAAAAAAATAAATTCCAGAAGGAATAAATACCCAATCGTTAAAAAATATACCTGAAAGTCGAATAGGAGAATGTTTCGTGACTTTGTAATTAAGACTTTCTTAAATTAAATGCACCACCAAGTAAAACAAGACTCTTAAAACTTGCGATTCGATTATGGGAAAAAAAATCCTGAAAAGAAATTTTATGCCAAAAATCGTAACGAACAGAGCGTGAGATACAATCAACACTAGACAACATTTGCCACCTAGAAAACAGTACAAAAATGAAAGCTGAAAAGTCAAACCATGGAAAGGAAAATAAGTTAAAGTTAAGAGCAGAAGAGGAAATTCAAACGACTGCACACTTACGAAAGGAGGCTCAACTTCTATTAACAACCAGGAAATGCAAATTAAACAACACGAGAGACCGTTTATCCTGTGTTAGATGGGCAAAGATTACACAGTCTGATCATCTCGGTGTTGGAGACATCTTGGAGTATGATTCAGCGCTCTCTGGGGGCAGTGTGCATGCATCAACGACCAGGCAATACCACCTGTAAGTGTGTAGGAGGACAGCGCTGCAGGGATGGAGTTAGGGGGATAAAAATCCTCAATGTAGTCATTTTTTATTTTCAGATTGGCCATTCCTTGTTCTGATCCGTGATGACATTTTTATTCTGGAATCTGAAAATTCAATACTTTCCCTGTGCTACGACATTCTGATCTGATATTCTTGCACCGCATTCTAATGAAAGGACTAGAAGACAGAAACGTGGGGTCTTCTCATCTTGTATCTGTTGCTTACTACAGACATAAGAAATTGAGCGAATCATGCAGGCGTTCTGGACCCTCGTTCTCTCGTCTCGAAAATGGGGTGATAATGCCAACTGCAGAGTTTCCGTGGGAAGATCGCATAGGGTGGCATGATCTCTCTGTTGTCTGAAGCAGTGCTTTTCGAACTTTGAGGTGCATACGAATCCCATGGGGATCTTGTTAAAATCAACACACTGATTCGTTGTACCTGGCGTGGAACCTGGATTTGTCATACCCACGGTGCTGGGCCTCACGTAGCAAGATGTAAGATATCAAGAGGACAGTATCACATCCAGAGATATGTTTAGGACATTCTAAGGATATACAGGTTTCTCTCTTCCCGATAGCGCCAATCTGCTCACCGTGCACGGGTACCCTTCAGGGGGATGTATAGTGTGCACAACAGAAGCCAAGAAAAATGGAGGAACAGAAGAAATCCCTAGCATGGGACTTAGAGACGTCCATGATACAAATCCTTCTCACCTGGTCAGACTCCGAGAACTCAGAGCAGAGAGTAACAAATTCTCCATGCGCTGAGTAGATTTTATTGTTTAATAACCAAGCACTTAATTAAAAATAAGTAATTCGTAAGAGTGATTAATATTGGGTGACGAAGTAAGTTTGCTCAGCACTCTTGGCATTTAAATAGAGGTTGAAAATCAGAATCTCTCCCTTCAAAAATATTTCTGTAAGAAATGAGTCTCATTTGAGCAAATGTATGTTTTACTTAGTTTAAAGACAAATATAATCCCCAAACGGGAAATTACGATTATTTTAGGCTACTCGTAAACACATCCTTAAACAGAATGCATCTAAGCATTTACATATTCAGTCAACAAATATTTAGGGTCTACTATGCCCCAGCCACTCTGTTGCACATGAGTTATCGTGTGGCAAAGAATAGCCACGGCACATACCACTGCCCTCAACACGTGACAGTCTAGTGGGTCAGAGAGTAATATTTGACTTAAGTATTAAGGAGACAAGTAGAGGAAATAAAACAGGGTAATCAAACACAGTGACAAGGGAGGAGTGGCTGCTTGATCAAGAAGGCCTGCCACAGAAGGTACTCTTCATGGGGACCCCTGAAGAATGGGGGATAGAGCCTTCTAGGTAGAAGCACATCCTGGAAAAGATCAACAAGACCAGAACCTGCTAAGTCGTTTAGAGATTAGGGAAGAAAGAGGTGAGTAGCATTGTATGAATTCGGAGAAGTGCATATGCAGAGGCCAATTTCTGTATCCTATAGTTCTTGGGTACCATGGTGAGGACTCAGGATTTTATTCGATGGGAAGCCATTGGAAAGTTTTCTTTTTCTAATGATTTACAGATTTCCAATCTATCCTAGCTCTCTGAGGAGGATGGGTCAGTCAGGGGCCAATCGTGGAAGCAGAAAGACCAGTTGGTAGACTGTTGCTGGGAGCCCAGCAAGAGGTGATGGTGGTTTGGACCACAAGCCAGTGTCATGGCAGTAGAATGAGGGATGGGGGGTGGTTACTAGAGATGTAACTGTCCTACTGGAGCCATTGGGAGCTGTTAACCAAATTGGATTGGATTAGGTTGTTGAGAGAAAGGAAGAGGTCCAGAGACTCCTAGCTTCTGGCAGTAACATGGGACAAGGGAGGCAGAGGAAAAGGAAGGGAAGGCAATTCCCCATCCAGGAAAGACTGGGAAGAAAAATAGGTTGGGAACGAAAGGGGATTCATTGGGAATGTTGCATTTCTGAGGTGCCTATCATGCGCCTGAATGGAGAGCTTGGAAGTCTAGAGCTCATCGAGGTTCGGGCTGGTAAGCTATATTTGGGAGCTGTCAGATTTTACATGCAATGTAAATCCACAAAAAAGAGAGCAACACTGGAGAGAGAATAGAGACAGAAGACAGAAGAGGACCCAGCACTGATTGCCAAGGGCTCACCACATTTGGAAATGGAGAAGGAGTGCCCCACGGACAGGAGGAGCACCAAAATGATTACATCAAGAAAGCTCAATGAAGAGAGAGGTTCAGGGAAGGGGGACAGTTCAAGATGCTGGCTATTCAGCCAACAGGCGGAAGGGGGACGAGCAGACATGCATCCCAGCTCTGGGCTCTGCTGAATGGCGAGCAAGAGAATGGCTTCTGCCCACAAAGGACTAACAGTCCGGAGGGGACATTCCTGTCCAACGGTGATGAGTTTACATTGGCAAAGGGCAGTGGTGAGGCATTTTCAGAGGCTACTGGCCAGCCAGCCCCCTTCCTGCTACCTCTCTGATTAGATGCCTTGTTATACATCTATTTCTTCTGGCCTCGCATTTTTGTTTGTTTGTATCTCCAATGCTAGATTACAAACTCCCCGGTGCCGTCTGTAGGAACTACAATAGACCAGCCACTCAATGAATCCTCACTGAATTATGATAAAATATGTGACAACTCTCGCAAAACTTTTTTTTAAACACTGTACACATCGTGTTATTTTTATTATTGTTGAGAGAACTGTAAATTATCTTCTTATTTAATTTTTTTTAATGTTTATTTATTTTTGAGAGAGACAGAGACAGAGCGTGAGCAGGGGAGGGGCAGAGAGAAAGGGAGACAGAATCCGGAACAGGCTCCAGGCTCTGAGCTGTCAGCACAGAGCCCAACGCGGGGCTCGAACTCACGGACCGTGAGACCATGACCTGAGCCGTAGTTGGACGCTTAACCGACTGAGCCACCCAGGCGCCCCGTAAATTATCTTCTTAATTGGACCTAGCGCTACATCTGAGAAAATATGACAATAGGAAGCAGGGGACAAGTACCACTCACCCTCCCCACAAATACGGAATTTGAGGTGTGAGAGGAACGACACACTGAATCTGCTTCTCATCACAGATGCATTCTGTCACTTTGGCTAATTCTCCCTCTGGTCTTCCGGCCCACTGTTCCAAGGAAGGAAAATAGGGAAGAAGGAACTGGAAGAGAGAGTCAAACGTGGCACATGGCAGGAGCAGTTCGCTGGGGACTCCACGGGACTTTGTCTGACACTGGGGACAGAGGGATGGAAGCACAGGGACCAAGTGACCAGGAGCCAGCAACCTTAAACCTCTTTCAAATGCTGCTTCTAGTCCAGGCCTGCTCGCTGGGCAGCCCTTTTGCCAACACCCCCTGATCTCCCTCCCACTGTAGTCAGCCCTTCCACCCTCTAGGCAGCAACTGGAGTGGCCTCCGGGGATCCGAAGCTTCGGGTTGAAATCACTTACGTGGAGGAGGTTGAAATAATATATCTCACTGTGGAAGGTAAATCCAGCTACTTCTAAGGTACAAAACCAAACAGCCCTCCCCAAGGAAAATCCATCCTCACAGTTCCAGTAGACATGAAATCTCCGGGAGCTGAAAATATATATATAATTCCAGAGACTTTAGGAGAACCGCAAACTAGCAAGATGGTGGGTGGTATAGCACCAGCAACATCATCTCCATTCCACATACTGAAAACTAACAACGAGGAATGCAGGTAAAACCCATCGGAGGCTTCCCCTGACCTGGTCTGTCCTACCCCAGCCCGTCCCGGGCTCTGGGAACACACTGTCTGCTGACTTGGGGACAAGAGTGGATGAACTTCAGTGTCCCTCGCGCTGAATACCATTTCTGCAGAAACGGCACGTGGAAAACACATATCCCAGGAGGAATGGCTGAATCTGAGTGGGTGAAGCAAGGAGGCTTATCAGAGATTACAGTGGAAGATGCTAAACACTAAGCAGGTGCCTTGGCAAAGTTGCTTGCTATATGCCACACTGAGTTCAGAAGGAAATGGGAGCCAAGAGGGGAGGCTTTGCACGAGCAGTCCAGTGAATTCCACCCAGCTCAGTGCCTCTGCCTAAAGACCGGGCACACACTGTTCATGAGAGCCTACAGCTTGGGGCTCCCTCAGTACTAACCGTCTAGAAGCTGGAGGAGAGCTTCCAAAGCCCTTCTTGCGTTGGTTCCTCTGCATCTTTGCTCATACTGTGCCAGTCCCTGGAATTCTGTGCCCTCTTCTCCACCTTGCTAGCGCCTTCTCTTCCTGCTCCGCCATCCAGCTCCTGTGGTGCTCCTCCAAAAGGCTGCCTGGGACGAGATGTGCTCAGCTCTTCTGTCTGTTCCTCCACATCCACCTCAAATGGCCTTTAGGTCAGCGCCCCTTCTTACCTCGGGTGGCTGCCGAGCGCCTTCGCCTTCCGGGTGGCATCCCCCTCGCTTTTGTGGCTGAGCCCAGAGCCTGGCGCGGGATGCTGCTTCAGGAACATTTCCGGGTGAGCGAACGCTTGTGATGTCCACCCAGTCTATGGGAGGTGGTAGGCCCCAGCTGGACCCTGCCGTTCTTTACCATCTCTCTTCCTCACCACTGAAGTCAGAGGCAATAGAACAACACTGTTACAGACACAGCTTTCAGCCTCAAACACGGTTGGATTGACACGCCTATTGGAAAGCAATTAGTTGGGACTTTGAGTTGTTTAAATGATCTAAACCTTATCTGTGATGGGACTCTTGCAAAGGGTAAATGAGGCCATGGATGTCAACCATTTATCACAGAGCTGTAGAAGTAGTAGTTACTAGCTCTACTCATAGTAGTTAACTAAAAGTAGTTAACTGGTAACTTCTAGGAGGAGTTATGGGGATAGTAGTTATGGTAGTGTTTACAGGGGTAGGAGCGAAAGTACGTTTTTTAAAGGTGTTTTCTTCAGTTTATGCCAACCCCCCCCCCCAAAAAAAATCGGGTCTAAAATTTAGAGAGAGTTCACAGGGTCTTCTACTCAAAAGCTCTAAGAAATATCCAAGCCACACGCCTGACATGAGCACCCGAATGTTCTGTGGCAGGAGGAGCTGGGGCAGCCGAAGGAATGGGAGGTTTGCGGCAGCTGCCCAGCTTAGGGTTGGCAAATACAGGCGACGTTGGCTCTCCTGTAGGGAACCGGTGTGTCCTCAGAGCAGGAGCTGAGAGCACTCAGATCTCAGAAAGTGCCTCTCACGCTTGGATCATGCAAACAATCTCATTAATCCCTGGTCAAGTGCAAGCATGCAAAAGCCAGATGAAGGAGTGGAAGGGAAATGAAAGTAAGGATGGGTCTTGGACCAACAGGACCCGAGGATTTCCAGGACGCCTCTCCTCCAGCCTCAACATTAGCCAGAGGGTGCCCGACAGAGCCGCCGAGTGTGACGTTCGCGGTCTCACTGGCCGGGCCCCCCTCCCACCGACCAGCACTTTGCGTTTAGAAAGAGCCTCTGGCGTCCTGATCTGATGTCTTTAAGAGACCTCTGCTTTTTAATGCAGAAGGCACTCAAAATTGTTTGTGACAGTGGTGCCTCCACCCCTAATTATTTAATTCTTCTGGTATGCGGACAATTGGCAGGAGGCGCGGGACTGGGGTCCACAGCAAGGCAGCTCTCTTCCCCATTACACAGGACATCTTCCTACCTGAAGTTGCGAGAAGGAGCCAAAAGTCCAAAGGAGAAGAGCTTGTTCATTCTGGTTGGAGCCGAAATCAGACCTGACTGGCATGCTAAGTGCTATAATTTCTTATGTCTACTTGGGAGACAATCAATGGACAGCTACCAAACTAAATGGGTCTGTGATCCTTTTTCTCTCTGTTTCTCTCTCCCTTTTTTTTTTTTAATGATACTAAAACTGAAAAGCCAAATCCATTAAACAATTCATACTTTGATTTGCAAAAGAAAACAAACGTCTCCTCTGAGCAAGGGAAGCATGTCTTTTCTTGCATCTGAGTTCAGGAACACGGAGTCTTTCCATTCAGGTCCTTCAAGGTACATCAAGTTGAAGGGTGATCTAATCGGCTTTCAAGGCAAAAGGAGTGTTCATTGTCCTCATGGTTCTATTCAATAATTTTTCCTCCATTGAACACACATAAACTGATCATTTAACCTTGATTCCTACATCTGCAAAATAAAGAATTAAAAATCCTATTCATGGGGCAAATACAAGGAAACTGCATGCTCCCAGAGTAAGACTTGACCCTGGGTAGATGCTCAAAAGTGCCTGTTAAAGGAAAGAGTGAGTTTTGCTAAGAGAGCAAAACAATGAATCATAGAAGTAAGAGAGGAAAAGGAAGTAATAAGAAATACAGTTTAGCCCTCTACTTCACCAATGAAGAGCTAAACCCACCCAGGCATGGTTACTGACCCAAGGTCATGCGACCATGTCATGGCAGAGCAAGGGTTCTCTAGAATCCTAGGCCAGTGGTTTTTAAACGACAGGTCAATGGATAATGTAGTTACTCACTAAAAAAACAATTGGAAATCCTCTTTTCTATGTCCCTATTTTTTTTTAATTTTCAGTGGGAATAGCAATAACAATATTAAAAGGGTAGTGCTCATGAATACTCCCCGTTTTCTTACAATCCTTGAGAAATAATGATGTCAATGGGACCAACGATGAGACTGGACCAGTACTGCTCAGGCTAGAGTCCGTGGACCAGCAGCTTCAGCATCCTTAGGTGGCCCATCAAACTCCATTGCCAGAAATCTCTATTTGAACAAATTATCTGGGTGATCCCGATATATGCCACATTTTGAGGATCACTGCTCCAGACATTTTGAGGACCACTGCCCCAGACCAAGGCAATCAGATGCCCGATGCAGGTAAACTACCCATGGCCTTGAACGACACAGTTGGGAGTCGTGGCAGGAATTGATAGTCGACTACTTCCTTCTCTTTTGTCTATCCTCTAGTACAGAGATTTAGAAGGTCAGGTGTCCTCTTTCCCAGTCTTGCGGTTAGAAGTGGCCATGAAACTGACTTATCACCAGTGAGATGTATGGGGAGATCTCCTGGAAGTTTGTTTCTTTTTGGATCCTAAAAAGGCACATGAGGACAAACCCCATGTCTGTGTCAGCTTCTGTTCCTGACTTTGAATGCAGTGTATGAAGATCTGATGCTTGGTGTTCTGCAGCCATCTTGCAACCAAGAGGAGAAAGTCAAGAGGACCGCAAGGCTGTCAGCAGAGAGTCGCAACATCAGTGAAATGCTGAACGACATCAGTATATCTTTCACAGGGAACAATTACATTTCAATTATTAAAGCTATTGTTTGGCCAAGAAGTTTTGCCTCCATAATAACCATGAGTAACAAGTATATAATAAAATGGAGTATTAATTTCTGCACAATTTGCACTAAAATGAAAGAAAATCAACTTGTAGATTGAATGTCGGCATGTAGAGACAATGATTATTAAGCAAAAAAAAAAAAAAGGAGCAAGAAAGAAGAGGAACAACAAGGCTGGTTTTGTTAAAGCCTGTTTCTTAGGGCCACCGTAACAAATTGGAACAAATTAGGAGCTTAAAACAGCAATAATGCGTTCTCTCCCAATCTGGAGGCCAGAATTCCAAAATCAAGGTATCAGCAGGACTGGTTCCTTCTGAAGCCTCTGGCTTCAGAATATGTTCCACGCCTATTGTTATGGGTTGAATTGCGTCCCCCTTAAAAGTTGTTAACGTTCTGGGAGCCTGGATGGCTCAGTCGGTTAAGCAACTGGCTTTAGTTCAGGTCATGATCTCACGGTTCATGGGTTTGAGCCCCGCGTCGGGCTCCGTGCTGACAGCTCAGAGCCTGGAGCCTGCTTCGGATTCTGTGTCTCCCTCTCTCTCTGTTCCTCCCCTGCTCATTCTCTGTCTCTCAAAAATAAATAAACGTTAAAAAAAAATGTAAAAAAAAAGTTGTTGAAGTCCTGACCCCTAGTACTGCAGGTGAAACCTTATTTGGAAATAGGGTTTATACAGATTATTAAACTGAAACGAGGCCAGCAGGGTAGGACCTCATCGAATGTGGCCATGTCCCTATAAAAAGGGGGAATTTGGTCACAGAGATGGACATACAGAGAAAAACATCAATGTGAAGACACTGGGAAGACAAGGGAAGGATCGGAGTCGCCAGAAGCAAGAAATGCATAGAGCAGATTCTTCATCACAACCCCACTGTAGCTTCCGGTAGCTTCCGGTAGCTTCCAGCCATCTTTGGCATCCCTTGATTTGTAGACAATCAGTCCAGTCTCCATCTCATCCTCACATGGCCCACCCTTCTGTGACTCTGTGCCTCATATCTCCCTCTCTTGTGTCTTTTAAGGATGCTTGTCATCAGACCTAGGGCCCACTCTACATCCAGGATGTTTGATCTTGAGAGCCTGAATTCATCTACAAGACCCTACTTATCAAAAGGTCACATTCACAAGTACCAGACCTCAGAAATTATTTATATCTTTGGGGAAGGTACAATCCCACCCCCTGCAAGGCATTCATGTTCTGGTGGGAAACTACGACTTGATGAATCATTTAACAAATCTGTAAGAGACACACTATATATCATACTGTATACTCCATAACCACAGCGCCAGGGACAGGGAAGGAAAGTGGACTCCGACTTTGCTTTCAGTCTAGATTGCCCAGAAGGCTTCCAAAAAAAACTAGTTCTCACTTGTTAGATTCGGGAAAAGTTTTCACATCTCTGTCTCTCCTTGGCCGCTTTACGGCTTTACTTAAAGCGATAATTGGCCCCTGGGATTAGAAGGATAAAAATCAGCACAACATGTGAATTTGCTAATTATTCTTCCTTGCTGTGGACATAGCCAGTTTCAGTTTTTGGTCCCATCCTAAGTATGACATCTCAGTGACAAATTAAATCAATTAAGTTAAGAGCTCCTAGAGGGTGAGTAATAGACTAGGATAAGGACTCCGGGGTTACCAGGGAAAACTCTGCTTCTAATTAGCCATAGGAGCCCCAGCAAGACCCCCACGCTTCTGCGGGCTTCACTCCTTCATCTGTAGAAGCAGGGGCTGGCCTGGCTCATCAACTCCAAATCCTTCCACCCCACGATTCTTCACACACACTCCCTTTGGAATTTGGACAGGAGCTGAGTTGTGGTTTGTTTCTTTTATGCATATGATCAGTATGGAGATTTATGGAGACGCTTGCTTTTTATACAGCTAAAGAGGGAAATGCACACACACACACACACACACACACATTATACACAATAGCAGCAAGTGAACCTTTGCCAGCCTAACACACATTTATACAGCAACAGCAGACACAGTGACACCAGACTGCAAGTAGAAAAAAGTGACTCTGTCAATATTTACTGAGACGGAAATGGTAACACAGCCTGTTTTTCCTTCCTCCCCTCAACAAACACGTGCAGAGGCCTCGGTCTCAGCCCTATATGCCAGGCGCTGGGTCCAGGCACTGCAGAGAGAGCCGTGGGTAAGACCTGGCTCCTGCCTCAGAGTACTCAGGGTCCATCCGAGGGATGATGAAGGCAGGAAGAGTAAGGCAGGCAGCACGGGGGAAGCCCTCGGTGCTATGGCGGCTCCAAGAAATGGCTGCCCCAGCTCCAGCCTTGGGGGCATCAGCAAGGCCTCTATAGGGTGCTTCTGAACCACCTTCTGAAGGACGTGTGGGTAGGTGAGGTGTGGATGGCCCTGCTGCTACCTCAAGTGGCAAAGCGATTTGAATTCTGCAATTTTTCAACACTGATGGGAACCACGGTGCATCAGGAAGCTTCTGACGCTTTCCTGTTGGCTGGGTTAGACCTTTCTGGAGCTCTCCCAAGGTACATGATTACAAATTAATTCCACTGGGTATCTTTTTAAAAAAAAAAGTTTATTTATTTGGAGGTAGAGGGAGAGAGCATGAGAAAGGGAAGGACAGAGAGAGAGGTGGGGGGGACAGAATCCCGTGCAGGCTCCCCATTGTCAGTGCAGAGCCCGACACAGGGCTCGAACTCATGAACCACGAGATCATGACCTGAGCCAAAACCGTGGCAGACACTCAACCAACTGAGCCTCCCGCATGCCCCTCCTACTGGTTATCTTCTTAAACCACTGTTCGGATCAAGGCACATCATTCCTCCAGAATGGTCAAGGACACAACCCAGGCTGTAGACCAGCATCGCCACCTGCGCCTTCCTGCTACTCAAGGCCCTCTGGTCTTCAACTGACCTCTTTAGTCATCTCATACCACGTATCACAATAAAATACGACACGTATACCAAATGTGGAGGCAGCTTCGCCTACATTAGGAGCAGGTGATGCCACGGGTATCCTGAAATTCCTATCAATCAGCCATATTCGTATGGTTACGAATGTTGATATCCAGGGAATCTGTATGGGGATGAACCCTCATGTATGGAGTCACATGACATTTGTCAACACCCTGCTCTGCTAGCTGTAGACCTGGGCCAGCCTCCATTTCCCCATTTGGAAGCTGGAGCTGGCAATCCCTAGCCTGGCTGCCTCCTGGGAATGAAAATCAAAGCCGCCATATAGAGTCTCGAGTATACAATCTACATAGACCCAGAGTTCCGTGTAGAGTCAAGAGGCTCAACTGTCATATCAGGAGACCTGCGTTCCAATCTAGGGTTTCAGGAGCCTGACCTGTGCCAGCGTCTATATGCCATCTAAAACCTTGAGCAGTCTGGCTTAGATCTAGATCCTTGACAGTCTCTCGAGTTCCTGAGGCTTACTGGGGAATCCTGCGAGTTTATCCATTTCTTTGCCATTAAGTGCTAACACTTCCTCGGCGTAAGTGACTTTTGAAAGTGTGCGCACGCCAGAGAAGTCATTCATCATCCTGCCACTTGATCTGTGCCTGCCGCTGGTCCTGAAGTTCCAGTTTTCTTATGGCCCGTGTCGGGCATGGGGCTGGAAGGCTTCATTAAATACCCAGCAGCAAGGACAGCCCCTGTCTGGGCTGACAGTATTCACATGGGTCAGTCTGCTGTGTTGTATACATTCCCCACTGCTCACGAGGGAAAATGGGCAGTCGGGGGGAGACACATCCCTGTGCTCATCTGGGACCAAACCTGGAGCCCCGGCTTCACCGAGCTGTGCCTGGACTCTCTGTTCTCTGAGATCTAGCCCCTCGCAAAGCCCATTTTTTTTAACGTGTATTTATTTTTGAGACAGAGAGAGACAGAGCATGAACGGGGGAGGGTCAGAGAGAGGGAGACACAGAATCTGAAATAGGCTCCAGGCTCCGAGCTGTCAGTACAGAGCCTGATGCGGGGCTCGAACTCACGGACTGTGAGATCATGACCTGAGCCGAAGTCGGTCGCTCAACCGACTGAGCCACCCAGGCGCCCCTCGCAAAGCCCATTTGTGGTGGCCTCATGGAGGCTGTCCAGCCCCCACTGTGGAAACGGAATTTCTCTCTGAACATAAGCATCCTTCTGGATCAAACATTCTGAGCAGACTAAACATCTCTGACAATGAGCCCAAAGTTTCATAGCAAAGCAATTTCACTTGGTAATTTGTTCAGTACTAAATGCTTTTAGTTCTCTTAGTTCATCTCTCACTAAATTATTTTCCCAAGACCATTCATTTTTAACATAATAAGACTAGCGTGCCTATGCGATAATAGGACCTTTGCAACATGAGGGCATATGTTACAATGCCCTATTTTCTGTCATGGAGATTTAATCAAATTCGCTAAGTTGGAGGACTATAATAGAGATTTTCAATGATATATGTTAAAAGGGTTTTTATATGATGTCTTGCAACTTGTGAATAAAATCAGATGGCGTGTGTGTTTGGTATTCCACCAGACCCCAGGGAGCCTGGACCGTTCTCCATTGCACAGATCTTCTAAACCCGCATGGTCTGTACAGCTTTATTTGATAAAGTTTCCAAATAGAAGTACATCTTGTCACAGGGCAGAAACACACATTTGCAAAGGGTTCTCTAAAATCTAAAAAGGGACATCTGGGTGGCTTGGTTGATGAAGCATCCGACTTCAGCTCAGGTCATGATCTCACGTTTCGTGAGTTCGAGCCCCACGTCCGGTTCTGTGCTGACAGCTCATGGAGTCTGGAACCTGCTTCCGATTCTGTGTCTCCCTCTCTCTCTGCCCCGCCCCCACTCACGTTCTGTCTCTCTCTCTCTCTCTCTCTCTCTCTCTCTCAAAAATAAGCATTAAAAAGCTAAAAAAAATAAAATAACTAAAAAAAATAATAAATTCTAAAAAGAACATGAAATGAACACGGATTCCAAACAAGCTCTTAACAGGCCCACGTCACTACTTGTTGTATGCAAAGCCTGGTACCTTTCTCATCGCTTTGTTCTGGTTTTTTGGCAAGCTGTCACGATAATTCATTCAGGTTTAAAATACCTAGCATGTATTCCAAAGATACCCGCTAGTTGATTAAATGGGTAGAAAATGGCCTGGCTCCTGACTTTCAAATCGACATGGTCCTTTGTGCTTGTTTTCCAGAAGGGCCTGTTGGCTTTATGTGTATCATAGCCTGCAACATGCACGTTCTTGTTCTCTGCCCGCCATTTCTCTTTCTGTGTGTTGCTGTGTCTTTAATATCGAAGGGATGCCAGATAATGAAACACTTTTATCTCTCAAAGGAGCAGAAAGGGACAGGAACTCTGGAGGGATTTCCTAAAAACACAGGATAACCTAAAAAAGGTGACACTCTCTCCTCGTGTATCTCCTTACCGCAGCCGGATTGAAGCACCCAAGCCATTTACAATGGGATGGGGTAGAAGTGGTCAGCAAATCAAACGCAACATTTTTAAAGCTCAACCGCACATACGCACATGATCCCTTTAACGAACGCAGACTGTTTTGACCTCATTGGAGCCGCCTCCCTCCAAGTACCTAAAAGCACCGTATTGCTGTTTGTTCTTCATTGAAACCTTTTAATTACTGGCCTTTAAATTGCCTTTATCCCCTCGTATTATTATTTTAAAGACTCAAAGAATTATGGACATTCTGGTTATCTTACTGCTTCCTTGCAGTCATTTATTAAATATTGACCGGATTTATTCTCTGGGCCAGGTGTATCCCTCAGTTTCCAACACATCAAATTTGAATTACGACTATAGGTTCCTTGAGGGCAATGATTCCTTCCTTTCCTGTCAATCCTTGTGCCCAATGGGGCTGAGGCTATGTGAAGAAAACTCTAACAAGACCTGTAAACATCATCCTGGTTCTGCTTCTGGCTCTTTTTGCTTCTGGAACAACACTTGTTTTTTTGTTTTTTTGTTTTTGTTTTTGTTTCTTTTTTTACAAAATAGTGAATTGAACTCAGTGACACTCAGTGCTCTCACCTGTGCACTGGAATACATAATAATTCACACATCACTGGGACGTCTGGGGGGCTCAGACGGTTGAGCCGGCCCACTTTGGCTCAGGTCATGACTTCCCGGCTTGTGAGTTTGAGCCCCACGTCGGGCTCTGTGCTGACAGCTCGGAGCCTGGAGCCTGCTTCAGATTCTGTGTCTCCCTCTCTCTCTCCCCTGCTCCCCTGCTTGCACTCTATCTCTCTTAAAAATATAAATAAACATAAAAAAAAATAATTCGCACATCACCTAAACAAAGAAGAAACTAAGCTGGATGGCATGGGGGACATTTAAAGTGTTATGCAAAACATGAAATGCCGTGGTAATGACTCATCAGCTGGCCCAGTTGATGGGTGTAGACCCGTAAAACTGCAGTTTATGGAGAGAATAATGGGAATAAGAGACTTTATTGCATCGACAAAGAAAAATTAATCTCTGGCACCAAGAAGCGGCCTGTTTTGAAGGAGAGACACAAACTATGCCTTCATTAAACCAATGGCCACAAACTCAGCTCAGCCATTCTACTAGTGTGTTGATGGTAATAGGAGACTGGAGACTCCCTGCCCTCAAGGGATTTGCCATTTAGGAAAAGAGTCCAAGAAGACGTTCATCCCCAACCAACCCCAGGTGGTTCATTCATTCAATCAATATTTATAAAAGATTTAGAAAGTGCCAGGGACTGACTGTTCTAAGCCTTAAAGAGAGAGTAAAAGTAAGTCAAAGGCTATACTTGTATTTGTCCAGTGACAGAAAATCAACAAACGCACTCATAAATAAACTTAACAGTGTCAGGAAGGTCACAGCTAAGAGGCCATAAAGCATGGGGACGGGTGATAGAGACTGATGGCGTTCATGGAGGGTTTATGTGGAATGGCTTGGAGAGGCTTCTTCGTGGAGGTGATGATTCCACTGACACCCAAGTGATGAGAAGCAGCAGGGGTCCAGGGCAAGTGGCGGGTGATGGTGGGGCGTATATTGACCAGCACAGTGGGAAATCAGTGCTCTAGTGCAGCAGAGAGATGGACATGTTGGAAGAATTTAAAAAAAAAAACAAAAACAAAACCCGGCTTCATGGCAGCCTAGTAAATGAGCAACCACTCACGGAAGATGATATTGAGGCATTTGGAAGGAACTGGCTGAGTAGGGCCCCTTTGGTAAACAGTTACTGTCAAATATAATTTCAAACATAATGTTTGAATTTCAAACATAATTTGAGAATTTCCCAAAGCCAAAAGCGATCTCAAGATGGACAGATAGCTCCACGGATGAGACGCGGCTTCAGCCAGGTCTTTCTGGCTGGAATGCTCATAGGTGGAGTCGTTCGTCTTGCAAACCTGCTTACTGTGAGTGCAGCAGGTGTGTTTGAGAACCACTAGCACAAGGCCACGGACTTCAGGATCAGGACACCCTGCGTTCAAATCCCAAGTTCTCCCCCTTGCGATATAAACGTGCAAACTTAACGCAACTCTTGCCAACCTTGGTGTGCTCCTTCCTGAAATGGAGCTAAAACTTTCCCATTAAGGTCGGCCTTACCTCTCTCCCTTCACTTGGCTAACCCCTACTCATCTTTTAGACGGGACCCAAAGGAAGGGCCCCTACCACTCTGACTCGCCTCACACCCTCCCCTTGCCCCCCACAATAACAGTCTTTCCCAAGCTGCACTAAGTTTCCATGCCCAAGCTCGTACTGATTTGGGGGGTTACTGTTATCGGTGTAACACATATTTCATTAGTAGGCCATTATCCATATGAATTTTCCGTGGCTGTAAAGTATCTTCTTCAGCGTGGCGATTCCCCGGCATAACATAAGCACGAAGTATGTTGGCTCAACCAAACTGCGCTCAGTTTAGGAAATCTCCACCCGCACATGCCTTCAAAAACTGCAATTTGTAGTTAAATCTAGTACAGATTTAAACTGTATGACAACATAGTCATCTTGACTAGGTATCGTGGATATAACCACTTCTTTGGAATATGGTCTTTAAATATATGCAAATATTTTAATGATGAGGAATTAAATGCACATGGAGGTTTTAGTGGGCTTCATTTCATTAATAAAAAAAAGTACTTAGGATTAAATTGTATAGCTTGTACTTTTATTTCTCTAGGATAGATTTATAGATAGCTGCTCTGCTGTTTCTATTGTTGAGAATTTTTAATTCATCATGTCTGGGTGCACGAAAAAAAAAAATCTGTAGTAAATATCTTGTTTGATTATATCTCCTTAATTGCATGAGATAATTCCTGCCTGGAACTCTAGGGATTTGTTGGAAAGAAGGCAGATCTTCAGCGTCATTAATGGATTTAATGTAGTAAGGGATTTCTCTGTCTGTGAAAAAAAATTGTCCTCAGAACAGAGCCCAACGGTCTTAATGCGGGTTTGTGCTTCTCAGATGTGAGCACCTGTGTGAGGTCCCCAGTGGGCCCCCACCAAGGGCACGAGGGTTCACCGATGATTTGCACGGCAGAAAGGGATGAAATGGATAAAATCACTCAAGGGGAACGTGGGTCCCCGAAAATGGGAGTGTAAATCGGAACCCTCTCAGCACTGCCTTGCTCAGTGCCTTAGTCGTAGTAAAATCTTGCCAGATATTTGTTAAAATAAACAGAAAGCACCGAAGCACTGGACCGTGGGGTCATCCGGGGCGGAGGCAAATATTCTCCCACTGCGCAAACAGCCCCCGTCTCACTTCAGCCAACGCCAAAATTTCTTGTCATCAGCCATGACTTAGAGACACGGTCTCAGTTATCTGTTGCCGGTTGTGACAAATCGCCACAAACTCCCAGGAGCGGACGTACAACAATAAACAGCAGTGAGTGTTTTTCAGGAGTCTACAGGTCTTGGGGAGGTCTGGGCATCGGGCTGGGCTGGGCTGGGCTGGTTCCCCTCAGGTGGGCTTGAGCTGGGTAGGTCATGCGCTGGCTACTAGAGATGTCTCAGCTAGGACCGTCTCTGTACTTCGTGTGGTGTCTCACACTTGAGAAGGCTAAGCTGACCTTGTCCTCTTGGAGAAGGTGAGTGCCAGAGGCAGCGAGAAAGTCCACGAAGCCTCTTAAAGTCTAGGCTCAGACTGGCAAGTAGTCACTTTTGCTGTCTCTGAGGTCCAGGCACAGGCCATTCGAGGTCAAGGGGTTGGGAAGCGGATGCCATCCCATGACAGGAAGCTATGCAGTCGTGTTGCAGAGGGCGTGGCCTGAGCAAGGACAGGGAATCAGGCATTTTTTGCCGTCTAGAGCGGTCGCAAAGAAAAGCTGGGCTTATATTCTCCATTCCATCTTTCAAGAGAAACAGGGAGGTTTTTAAAATATTTTAGATGGGGCGCCTGGGTGGCTCAGCCGGTTAAGCACCCAACTTCGGCTCAGGTCATGATCTCGCAGTTTGTGGGCTCGAGCCCCACGTTGGGCTCTGTGCTGACAGCTCAGGGCCTGGAGCCTGCTTCGGATTCTGTGTCTCCCCCTCTCTCTGCCCGTCCCCCACTCGTGCTCTGCCTCTCTCTGTCTCAAAAATAAATAAAACATTTAAAAATTTTTAAATTAAAAAAAATAATAATTCAGAGAGATTTTCATACAGATTGATGAAACACTTCAGCATCTAAGCATGGGCTCTCCTGAAAATTCAAGATGTGGAACAAGAAAGTATATTTTTAATGTAACCAGAGTAATGGATATTTTGTGTATCAAATTTGAAAATTCCTAAGAGGCACAAAGAAGGAAATGAAAACCAGCCAGTTCCCACTTCTCAGAGAGTAGGGTGCTCACACCTTAGTTAATCGTGAAAATTTCCAAACATGCACCAAAGCACCCACATGCCCTTTGTCCAGCTTCAACAGTGATAGACAATTTTTCCTCCCTGTTCTGTTCCCCTTACTCTCATTTTTTTTTCTCATGTTAGAATATTCTCTTTTTTTAATGTTTATTTAAAAAAAATTTTTTTAATGTTTATTCTGGAGAGAGAGAGAGACAGAGAGACAGAGAGCATGAGGGAGGGAAGGGCAGAGAAAGAGGGAGACACAGAATCCAAAGCAGGCTCCAGCCTCCGAGCTGTCAACACAGAGCCCAATGCGGGGCTCAAACTCACAGACCGAGAGATCGTGACCTGAGCTCAAGTCGGACACTCAACTGACTGAGCCACCCAGGCGCCCCTAATGTTTCTTTATTTTTGAGAGAGAGAGAGCACGAGTAGGTGAGGGGCAGAAAGAGAGAGGGGAACAGGGGATCTGAAGCAGGCTCTGTGCTGACAGCAGAGAGCCCGATGCGGGGATCAGACTCATGAACTGTGAGATCATGACCTGAACCGAAGTCAGACGCTTAACAGACGGAAGCCACCCAGACGCCCCTGTCACGTTGAAATATTCTAAAGCGCATCTCAGATGTCATGCCGTGTCACCTGAAATATTTCTTACAAGTAAAGATAGAGCATATTAAGCACACAGATACACACAGTCTGTAGTATCGCCCTTAACAAATGAACACGAATGCCTTCGTATCCTTGAATGGCTAAGGCATGCGATAGTTAACCCGTGTTCAGTCGTGGGGTCTCGTCTCAAGCACACGCATTTTTACGGTTGATTTGTCCGAACTAGGAGCCCAGAAAAATTCACGCGATGAATGTGTCGCAGCCGCAGAAGTATCCTGGCACAAACAGCAAGCGTTTACTCTCGTGGATCTACAGATTGGCGGAAGGTGGGCGAGGCGGCTGGGCCCGGCCGGGCAGCCAGGGCACTAGCGCATCCCCCTCAAGGCCATGGTCAGCGGCGGGGTGGCTGACCTCTAGAAAGCAGGTCTGACTCATCTAGATCGGGACAGAGCACAGCTCCGGAGTGAATTAGCAGAGTGACTTTAGACAGCAATCGACCCTCGTTCGCTAGACCTTCAGCAGACTGACTGGAACAGCAGCCACGCGGTGGGGTTGTGCTGAGGTCCACGCGAAAGGGCACGTGAGGTGTCTGGGACCTCACAGCCGGTCTCTCTTCTGCCTGCAGGGCGATGCCGGAGGCAGCGCTTGACCTCTGGGCTGGGCGCTCAGCTCGACTCAACGCAGGGTGCGGGGACTCGGGGGGAAAGCGGGGTGGCCTGCGAGGCCTTCCCCCCATCTGCTCTCTCGCTGGCAAGTCGGCTGGAGAAGCTCGATTCCGCCACTCCCTGGCGCAGGCTGGCCTCCAGGTTTCGAGCCCCGGGGGCTTGGATGCGGCGTCCCAAATGGCTCTCTTCCTCAGAAGGGAGCCCAGGTTTCACGGGGCAAAGTCCAAGCTCCAACTGACGCAAGGAATTTGCCCCGAAGGAAGGGCTCTGGGGTGGCTCTTAGACTCTCCCCCTTGCAGCCCTGCTCCTCGGCTCTAGCTGATGAGACGTGCCTGAGAGATGATTTGTGCACAGGCCCAGTTTATGAGTCTAATGAGTAAAATAAGGCAGAGGTACATCCTGCCAGTTCCCTGCTTCCTGGCATCCTGAGGGTACAAGCACCCGCCCCCCCGCGGGCACGTAGGCAGTGCCTCTCTGTCCACACCTTTGACGGCCCTGACGTTCTCTGTGGGGCTGCCAAAGAATGTTGCCGTGTAATTAGCTCTCTTGACAGGACCTGCGTCCCGGGCTTCTGCGCCTGCCTTCTCTTGGCAGCTTGGAGCTTCCCCAGGTTAAAACGGGCCACTGGGAGACCGGGCTCACAAAAGCTCCTTCGCTGGGGAGGAGAGTGGACCCATGGGTGGTAGATGGTTTGGGTCCTTCCGTGACAAAAAGCGCTCCCTGGTGCCTTAATCTCCTGCTTATCAGGGATTTAAAAGCTGGATGTCCTGTTCTATCTTTTAATCTCCTCTTGAGTAGGCTCACAAGAGACTCAACTAATCTATTTATTTACTACAAATGTGCTGCACACCATCTTCCAAGATGTGGGACTAAGAGCCTGAGGCAACCTCAGCCTCCAGGAGCTCCCCAACGGTGGCGAGGGAGGGAAGCCATACATTCCTACAGAAGACAGTAACAACTGGGACGTAAGTTTTTACAACGTGACGTTTGGGAACAGAGGAGGGACATAACCCCCAATGGGAGACGCAGAGGAGGCATCCCAGAGGAGAGGAATCCTCACTTGAATTTTAAGAATAAAGAAAAGAGGGGCGCCTGGGTGGCTCAGCTGGTAAAGCATCTGACTTTGGCTCAGGTCGTGATCCCACGGTTCCTGGGTTTGAGCCCCACATCAGGCTCTGTGCTGGCAGCTCGGGGCCTGGAGCCTGCTTTGGATTCTGTGTCTCCTTCTTTCTCTGCCCCTCCCCTGCTCATGCTCTCTCTCTCTCTCTCTCAAAAATAAATAAACATTAAATAATTTAAAAAAAGATTGAAGAAAAGTTATTGAAACAAAGAAAGGAGAGGACAGCAGGGTGGTTCAGAGCAAGGGGGCAGCGTGTGTGGAGGCTGTGAGGGATGGAGAAGTAAACCACCCTCTTGCCAGCATGGAGAACAGTTTGTCAATGATGCATCATGTGGAGGGAGAGTTTCCAACACTTAGTCTGGAGATGTAGGGTGAAGACAGTCCATGAAAACATCTGTCCTCACACCAAGTTTGGACTCTAGGTCTGTAGGCAAAGAGTCTAGCACACAGAGGAAAGAACCAGATCTTCTATTTAAAGCGGGTTCCCTGTTCGATAGATGGGAAATGGACAAGCAGAGAGCTGGAATGACTTTTGGTGTCAAGGTGATATTAAGTATGAAAGTCAGGATTTGAATACGGATAACCTCAAAGGCAGACGATTATGTAATTAGAACCTTACTGACAAGATAAAATTCAACTGGGTAACCACCCAGTGGCAGAGGAAAGATCAAATTCATTCATCAGCAACAAGGGGAAATCGAAACAAGGAGCCTCTAGTTAAACCTGTGAAATTAACACGTAAAACAATAGGACTCAGAGAATCAAACACTTTGGTACAGAAGCGATGGCAATATACTAGGTGCCACCCTCCTGGACAAGAGTTTGGCAAAAGCATTAAGAGTCTTAAATACACATATTCGTTGACTCTTAAGAAAATCGTGTAAGATGGGGAGGAGAGGAACAAACAATCTCTGAGCTTAGAAGGCTCATTGCAATGTGATTTAGAGCATAAAGTTGGAAGACAAATATTTTTAAATGCAGGCTAGATGAAGAAAGAGCCGTGAGGGGCATCTGGGTGGCTCAGTTGGTTGAGCATCCGACTCTTGATTTCAGCTCAGGTCATGATCCCAGGGTCTTTGGATTAAGCTCTGCACCACGCTCTGCACTGAGTGTGGAGTCTGCTTAAGATTCTTGCCCTCTTTCCCTCTGGCCCTCTCCCCTACTCTTGCTCTCTTAAATAAAAAATAAAATAACAATGGGGCGCCTGGGCGGCTCAGTCGGTTGAGTGTCTGACTTCAACTCAGGTCATGATCTCACAGTTATTGGGTTGGAGCCCCTCATCGGGCTCTATGCTGACAGCTCAGAGCCTGGAGCCTGCTTTGGATTCTGTGTGTCTCTCTCTCTGCTCCTCCCTCGCTCATGCTCTGTCTCTATCTCAAAACTGAATAAAAATTTAATTAAAATAAAATAAAATAATAAAAGAAAGGAAAGGAAAGGAAGAGAAAAGGAAGGGAAGGGAAAGGAAGGGAAGGAAAGAAAAAGGAAAGGAAAGGAAAGGAAAGAAAGGAAAGGAAAGGAAGAAAGGAAAGGAAAGGAAAGAAAAGAAAAGAAAGGAAAAGAAAAGAGGAAAAAAAAAAAGAAAAGAAAAAGAAGACAAGGCAAGACAAGACCCATGAGATGGAAGTGTCTCCAGCTAACTTTGGTTGTGAACAGCTTCAATAGAGTAATATGGCAATGGGCTTAAGATATAATACAGATGACAAACCCAAGATATAAAATTAGATATAAAAGAAGTTAGATATAAAAGAAGTTCAAGGTTGTCCCAGGATGGAGGGGAACTGGAAGTAAGCCATTTAAATACTCTATTTTAAAACGAAAAATGAAATGTTTAGCGTTATTAATGGAGCAAAATAGATTCCATTAGCAATTTATCTTGAAAGATTAAAATATCATTATGAAAATGAACGTATTATGTGTGATACATATGATACAAATAGTTCACAATTGTAAACCCATGTATGGTTGTAAGTGAACAAAAAGTGAAACAAAGCTTATTTGTTTTGCAACTTTTTTTATGTAACGTTGATTGATAGCAGGAGGCCAGTAAGCTTCACATGGTACTTAACCTTTTGTTAGAAGTTTATAGGGGTGCCTGGGTGGCTCAGTCAGTTGAGCATCTGACTTCGGCTCACGTCATGATCTCACAGTTTGTGAGTTCAAGCCCCGCATCGGGCTCTGTGCTGACAGCTCAGAGCCTAGAGCCCGCTTCAGATTCTGTGTGTGTCTCTCTGCCTCTCCCTCACTCATGCTCTGTCTACCCTTTCTCTCAAAAATAAATAAACATTAAAAAAAAAGAAGTTTATAAAGAGGATTTTTTCAAAAAAAAATGTTTAAGGTTTATATCAATTTTGCCAAGGACTTCTCTTAGTACTTTTTTATTCAAACCTTACTTTTCGGAAGCATGTGTCTTTAGTTACTCATTCACCAGGTATCTGTCGAGTGACTATTGTGTATCAGCCCTTTTCCTGTGAGCTGGGGTGAAGACGTGAGTAGAAACAGAGACTGCAGCAAACAGACTTCGCTCTCACCCTTGGCAATAGTCTAGATGGGAAAGGAAGACATTAATTTATTGAATAAACACTGATTGAACATCTACTATGTTCTGGGGCATGCTGTTAGGTACTTGGAATGCATCAGAGAGCAAGAAAGGCAAAAAAATGTCTGCTATCATGGGATGTTCGTATTTGTAGGGTTAAAACACATAAAGAAATATAGCAGAATGGACAGTTATGGGGAAAATTCGAGTGGGAGAAGGCAGTAATGGGGTTGTTGACTAATCTTCAGATTTCACACATGACTTTGGCAATTCTATGGTTTCATTAACTTGAGGAATCCTTCTCCAAGACTTGCAAGTAATATGCGTCTTTTTTTTTTCTTGTTTTGAATTGATAGATTATTCCAGAATTTCTCAGTTGGTGAGTCAGTATGAGTCTGATCAACAAGGACAGTGGCTAGTCATTGTCAAACTCTTAAGTGGGAGACATGCTTCAGTGAGATTACACTTTGATAAGTAATCATTCCATTGGTTAAACATTTTTACTTCGATGATGGTTTTGTTTTCTGGGAGACCTAGCAGGCGTAGGAAATAACATTATGAATATTCCTATGGGGATCTTCTGTGTATGTGCATGGAGAAAACACGACCACGCAAATAATAACTATGTGCCTCATGGATAGAAAGACTAAGGAAAATTGTATTCCATTGAGCTGGGGTTTTTCAACATAAGTGTATCACATACAGTTAAGATATTCAGTGGTAGATAGATAAGAGAACTCTCGCTAGCCTTCTAGGGAAACTCTCCAAAATGCATTGGCTTCCTTCACAGAGTCTTGATTTGGAGGAAGAAAGGCTGACCTTCTAATCTCTTAAAAGGGAGTTCCAAAAAGTTAAAAAGGCTTCTGTTCCCAAAGTATGATGACACGTGAGTACCATCTTCAAAAAGACATTCTGTTCAATCAATGCAGAAGGGAAGCAGACCCAAACACCTCTCTTCTTGGGGCCTCAGTGTATCTTAATAGGACGGCTACATTTTCCATGCCCCTTCTGGGTGGATACTTCAGCATTTCTGTGAAGCCTCGGGGATTGTTTTTGAAAGTCTGTATTTCTTTTCTGGGGATTGAGAGGGAAAACATTACAAGATGTCTTAACCGGAGTCTTAAATATGAAGGAAAAGTAGAATATCCCAATATGACATCATCTTGTCAACTTTAGGCAACTGCTACTATTTATTTTCATTAGTAGTTCCTATCTTTAGACAAGTGTCTACTGCCCTGAAGAAAGTCTGTTCAAGATGGAGCTCTGTCCTGACCTTGCACATGGACCCCTTCCCACCAGCCCCCCATTCTGTCTGTGCTCTCACATCTGGTCCTTCTACCTGGGACCCCACCCCCCATAGCAGTCTGTGTGCATGTAAGCTCCTCTCTCTCCTCGTGATCCATTCAAATGCCATTTAGATGTCAGCCTCCCATGTTTGTCCATCTAAAAATTCCCACCGGGACCCTCTTCTCTGCGTCCAGGAAGCTCCTGGACTCTGGGACTAACTTGGGCACTCAGACCCCAGCTGCAGACCCAAACGTCCTATGTAGCCTGGGGCAAATTTACTTAAACTCTCTGTACCCCAACATCCTCACCTGTAAAAGGCAGGCAACGATCGTTTATATCTGATTGGATTGTGGGTGCGAATATAAAACGCATTGATATGTGTAATGTGCTTAATACAATGCCTGGCCCAAAATAAGTCCTATGCAAGTGTTTGATTTTAAAAATAAATAAGGGGCTAACCCACATTATTTCGAATGGACTTTTTTTTTTCTTTGCATGTACATAAGGAAGGAAACAGTAACCCTCAGTAGAAGGCCCACTTTTGAACGTGACTCCCAAAAGTACAGGGATGCTAACAGCCTATAGGTACACGTGTGTGAAGTGCTGTTGTAGCTAAAACAGTGAAAGACGGAAACTCTTTCTAGCTCAGACCCCCATCAAGAAATGACTCTTCTCATCCATTTGAGAGGATCAAAACCAGACCGTTGCGGCAACACATGAGCCCTGGGGCTCCCCTTCAGAGAGAACCCAATCGGCAAACAGAGCTGATGCTCCAAGAGAAAACGCAGGGCTCTCATTCATCAGAGGGAAGCAAACCTCATTGTTGTCCCCTTTCAGGGCACACCCAAGGTCCAGCAGATGTACGATTTCAACCCGTGAACGTCAGCAGATCGATGCCTCTGACACCTGCGTTCACATGGACAAAAAGCTGGTGAGTGTACCCAGTGACGACAGGGGCGGAAGACAGGAAGTGGTGACTGTATGAGATAATTGCCTGATGACGCGACACCCATGGCTTCTGACGTGATCAACAGTTTTGGAAAATGTAGAAATGGCTCGGCTGTACTTGTGACCCTGAAACAACATGGCGGTGGTGGGGGTGGGGGGAATGCCAACAAGACATTGGAGTGGAGGCCGCGGGAGACAGGCAGAGGGCAGGGAAGAAAGAGAAGAGCTTTGAGGAGGGAGAGGAGGGAAATCCTGTAGGGTCCATGAGGTGTGATCATGGAAATAAGAAACATAAGGAGCTGATGAGAAAGACCGTGACTTGGGCGAGAAATGGAAGCCCTTTGGCGCTCAAGGAGACCGCTGCACAGGGTGCTTCTGATCCCCTCTGATAGCGATACGCCATTTATACTCACGAGAAGCCAATTTCCCTTCATTTGGCATCTACGGTGATCTCCAGGAAGCCCCAGCGGCAGAGCTTTCGCGGCCTCTGCTCAGGCCTCCTGAAACCCATGTTTTATCATAGGCAAAAGGTTGCTGTCCCGGGAGGTCAACCGTTACACTAACAATTGCACGTGAGGAGAAGCAGCACATCCCTTGTTTTTGTAGTGAAATATATGCAAAAATAAATAAAATGCATTAATATTTTATTAACAACTATTAAGATCTACTAGAATAGACTATATTGCACTGGTAATAAAAGCGATCATAACATTATGGCAGCAACGATAAAAGCAATTGCTGTCATACATTGCTGGGTTTCTCCGTGTCGGGCACTGTGACGGCCACCTGTTAACCAGCACGTGGGGGAGGTGTTCAGTGCCTTTTAGACACGCTTGACATTTGGAGAGTTATCTCTGGACGCCTCCTACCCTTTTGCCGATGGGAGAACTCAGTATATTCACTTCTCGGCGTTTGCTGCCCTGGGTTCCTCCTGATGTACCCATGGGGTATAGTGATGGTTGATTTTATGTATCAACTCGACCGGATGACAGGATGCTCAGGTATTTGTCTACAGATTATTTCTGGGTACGTCTCTGCGTTTCCATAGGAAATTGCAATTTGAATCAGTGGACCAGTTAGACCTCTCTCCCTCCTCAGTGTGGGTGGGCCTCACCCAATCTGTTGAGGGCCTGAATAGATCAAAACGGCGGAGGGAGAAAGAATTCTCTCTTTTGCTGTCTGGTGATTTGAGCTGAGGTATTGAACTTCTCTCGCCCTTAGCGATCCTGAGTCTCAAGCCTTGGACCCACACTGCCTCAAACCACCAGCTTTCCTGGGTCTCCGGCTTATAGACAGAAGATCGTGGGACTTCTTAGCTACCTTCGTTGCATAAGCAAATTTCTCATAATAAATATCCTTTTATACAAGAAAGCTAATGGTTCTGTTTCTCTGGGGAACCCTAACTAACACAGATGCTGAGATGGAACTAAGAGACTTGCAGAAGACAGCATTGTACCCACCACATTTTGCTTGCAAGGCTGCTGGCCAGGACTAGGCTTCCCGGGAAAGACCGCTGTTCCAAGGGTGGCTGTCTGCTGGGGAAGGGACCTCTTGCGGGCTGTACTAGCAAATGCCACGGGGCTAGGTTCCTGGTCACCATGCAGCATGCCTCCAGAGCTGGCAGGGACCTTTACCCATCAGGACAGTACAGGGAACTTATCATGGAACCTGGTTCTGCAGACTTTTCAAACTGTTCAGCAAGGTACGCAATAGCCTTTCTCTTGTTTGTATTTTTCAACTGTGGCAAAATACTGGTGAAATTTCAATTTGCCACCTTCACCATTTTTAAGCGCACAGCTCAGTGACACTAAGCACATACATGTCGTGGTACGACTGTCACGAGTCCACACACACAACTCTTCATCCTGCTATATTGAAACTCTGTCCCCATTAAACACTAAGTCCCCATTCACCTTCCCCACCACCCCAGGCACCCAGAATTCTTTCCGTCCCTATGAATCTGACCCCCCTAAGGACCTCATGTAAATGAAATCATATAGTCTTTGTCTTTATGTGACTAGCTTATGTCACTTAGCCTAATATCCTCAAGGCTCACCCATGTTGTAATGTGTCAGAATTTCCAAATTCTGTTCCATGGTATGGATATACCATATTTTGTTTACTCATTCGCCTAGTGACTGCATTTTGCTTTATAGCATATGTGCATAACAATGATAGAGCCTCCCATAGTGGAAAATATTTATGATGGTTAATTTTAGGTGTCAGCTTGACTGAGCCACAGCACCCAGGTATCTGGGCACATTTTATACTGGGTGTTCCCGGGAGGGTGTTTTTGGATGAAATTAACATTTATTTGTTTTATTTTATTTTATTTTTTAATGTTTATTATTTATTTTTTGAAAGAGGGAGACAGAGCTAGAGATAGAGTGCAAGCAGAGGAGGGGCAGAGAGAGAAAGGGAGAAACAGAATCCAAAGCTGGCTGCAGGCTCTGAGCTGTCAGTACATACCCCGATGTGGGGCTCAAACTCACGAACTATGAGATCATGACCTGAGCTGAAGTCAGATGCTTAACCGAGTGAGCCACCCAGGCGCCCCAGATGAGATTCATATTTAAACTGGTAGACTGACTAAAGCAAAATGACCTCTCGACTGTGGGTGGGCCGTGTCCAATCAGTTGAAGGTCTGCCCAGAACAAAAAGTTTGAACCTACCCCAAATAAAAGAGGATTCCTCCTACCTTTGAGCTGGGACATTGATTTTCTTTTTCCTGCCTTTACATTCAAAGTGAAATATTCAGTTCTTCCTGTGTCACAAACCTTCTGGCCTTTGCACAGGAACGTTGATACTGACTCTTCTGGTTCTTAGCTCGACAAATTCAGACTGAAACTAACTGCCCCATCTGCTTTCCTGGGTTTCTAACTTGGGTCTTACCCTGCAGATCTCCGGACTCACCCACCTCCATAATCATGTAAGCCAATTCTGCGTATAGACACACATATAAAAATTATATAATATATAATTGTAATTATTTTATTAGCATATGTAATATAGTATGTGTCAGTGTGTGTGTGTGTGTGTGTGTGTGTGTGTGTGCATACTGGTCCTGTCCGTATTGGTTCTGTTTCTCTGGGCAACTCTAATACAGCACTCCCCTATGTGGTTCAGGCATAACGTTTTGTTAGCCTAATAAAGTCCTGAGGTACAGAACCAGCGAGGTGAGGGAATCAGAGGCAGACATCTAGAAATGTACCGTTTTCCACAGCGGTGCTGCCACGATTCTGGGGAGCAGCTCCCCTTAAGAACTCTTGTCGTGGTGTCTTCGTCTGCTAAAGCCGTCATAACAGAGTCCCACAGACGGAATGCATTAAACAGAAATGCAGGGTCTTACAGCTCTGGGGGCCAGAAGTCAGAAATCAAGGTGTCCCCAGGGATTCTTCCTGGGCGGGGGGGCTCTGGGAGAGAATCTTCTCAAGCCTGCCTCCTAGGTTCTGGTGTTTCGCCAGCAACCTGCAGCGTTCCTCGGCCTGCAGAAACCTTACTCTGATCTCCGCCTTCATTTTTATGCCTTCTCCCTGCATGCTTCTCTGTGCCCAAATGTCTCCCTCTTATAAGGACACCAGTCATATTAGATGAGGGCCCACTTCAGTCCGGGAGGACTCATCCTAACTTAACTAATTACGCCTGCAAGGACCCTACTTCCAAACAAGGTCAGGTTCTGAGGTGCAAAGGGTTAGGACCTCCGTGTATGGATTTGTAGGGGGACACAATTCAACCCACAAGACCTTGATGAGTGTTGTTTGTCTCCGAGCATGTGACACTTAGCTATCTGGGCACACCCATACCCATTTGCACTCAACGATCTCCTTTCCACCTGCCAATCGCAGACGTGACCTTGGCAAGGCCTGAAAGTAACACAAGCTCCGCCCCCCCCCCCCATTCCCTTTCCTGGCCTGGGGTGGATACGATGCTGCACATGCATTATTGATAGACCCCAAGCTTGCCAAGCATTCTGGGTGTGTGTGTGTGTGTGTGTGTGTGTGTGTGCGTGTGTGTGGCAGAGAGAGAAGGCCAGACAAAAGATGTCAACAAGGACGGCACCTGGCACCCCTGGGGGTTCTGCTCTCCTTAAGAACATGCTTTGCCGGTTTTCCAAGGGCCCCCTCGACAGTGGTCAGGAAGCAGTGCGGGGTGGAGGGGGCTTGGAACCCCAGCTACGTGCAAAATGAAGAGTGCTCGCTCACTTGCTGATCTGCTTTCAAAGACCCACTTTGGCAACACCCTTCGCACCCCCTCGCGTGGCTCCACGTCACCTGGACACGGCTTGGTGAGTCTGTGTCTTCACATCCCTCTCTCCCTTCCTCTGACCCACCCACCCAGCCCCTGCTTTCTTCCCCTTAATGCTCACGGGTCCTCCTGGAAGACTCAACCACTTACAGTTGTTGAGTGATTAAATATTTATAATCAGGGCAATGAGTGAGGTGTTGAATAATAAATGCTAAGGTTGAAGCGGCCTTCGATAATTTCTGCAGATTTCTTCATCCATGGCCTCTTTGATTCTAAGGCAAAAAAAATCCTTTAATTAACTTTTTTTTTGGGTGCAGCTGTGACAGTCGATAGGCCTTTATCACCATGTTGCTTATGAACCACTGCCCTGCCATAGGGCTCACTCTACTGTCAAATCCCCAGCCCCCCCCCCCCCCACCCCGGCCATGTAGATACCACATGGTGAGGTGGACCTTCCCTCATCTGTTTCTGAACACCCAAGGGGAATGCATTTTTTGAAACTCAAATCCCCAGACCGCCAATTCGCTGCGTCCATAGCTGGATGTGGAACAGTTTTGAGGCTCGCTCACGTCAGGATTGGACCTTCCCTTTCCCAGAGCCACAGCAAGCAGTTCCTCTAACATTTGATGCACTGTTGCATTTAATTTCTACCACACCTCAATGTGGAAGCTGCTGGCATCATTCTGGTTTGGGCCGCCAAGGAAAAGCCAAGGCACAATGAGTCTAAGCCGTTTGCTCAAGGCCCAGAGCTGGTAGACAGTTGGATCGCAGATTGGGGTGAGCACCCTTCCAAGGAAGAGGGATACAAACAGGAAGGGGATCTCTCAGAGCCTGAGGGCGGAAATGGCTGAGTGCACAGCAAGCCCAAGGAGCCACTATGACAAAGGTCAACAGAAGCAAAACGGGTGTTGTGTAAAAGTTTGCCTGAGGATGAGTTTGGGACGTACCGCCTTTCCCATCTTTTGAATGGTTCCAACCTGTCCATTTGAAATCCCTTCAGAGAGAACATGACAAAGGATGTCAGGGTCAAACCATCGTTTCCTGTCTCGATCCACGTTCTGGTACTATATTCGAAAAGCACAGGATCAGAAGGTATTTGAAGATGGCTGACACGTCTGCATTTCGACATGCAGAAAACTTGTATTGCCGGCTGTAGACTGATTGCTCGTGTCTTCCCAAAGTATATATGCTGGGTCCAAAGCCCTAGTGTAATAGTTTTAGAAGGTGGGGCCTTTGAGAGATGACTAGGTTATGAGGTTAAGGCCCTCACAAAGAGGATCAAAGAGACACTTATTTCTTATCCAAGAGACACTAGAGACCCCCTTGTCCTTTCTTCCACGTGAGGACACAGCGGAGGATGATAGTCTGTGAACCAGGAAGCAGGATCTCAGCAGACACTAAATTGGCCAGTACCTTGATCTCACACTTCCAGCCTCCAGAACTACGTGAGATAAATTCCTATTGTTTATAAGTCATTTAGTCTAGGCCATTTTGTTACAGCCTCACAGGTGGACGAAGACATTACCTAACCTCTCTAGTGACAATATCAGAAATAATTTACATTCTTTTCCAAGATCAGGGACATTCTCCCTACAGAAAAGAATGCTAGGAGAAAAAATCATCTGGCTCTGTAATGCAAAGGGAAAATGAAAATCACAGCGGAGCCAAAGACATAAATACGTGTATTTTCTTCTGTGTCTCTTCTGATATAAAGTCCGAAACAATAGCATGAAGCCAGGATTTACCACGTTTGTAAATGGGCCCATAATCTACCGTCTGCCATATCCTAAGAGGGTTTCAATAATCTTATGTGTGTGTGTTTTCCCATCTCCCCTTGGGGTTATTGGCTCATTTGGGGGGAAGCTGAGATGTTATCCTGAGTAACAGATAGGAAGACAGCCTTCAGGGACACAGACTTCTATATCCTCAACATTTTCCTTCTCGTTGGGACTAGGAAGTTACTCCTTCAGACATTACAAAAATCTTTTCTTCCAGTGCCCTTGATGCAGAACATTGAAAAGTTACATTCTTGAATGTCATTGATGATTTTCTAAGCCGAGGGATATCATAAATTCACATGCAAATCTTATTTATTGAGGGCTTCTCTGGGTAAAATCCTTTTTCAGAAGCATCTTATCCATTCTGGTACTCAAAATTTTATAGGTAAAAAATCTGGATCTCAGAAAAAGCTCAGTGACAAGCCCAAGGTCACAAGAGTGGAAACGAGAAAGTCAAGATTTAACCCCAGGTTTCTGAGTCCAAATGTACCCCAGATTCTCAGAGCCTTCTTATGCTAATGATGCATTTATGTAAATGTAAGACATGATAGGGTCAATGGGAACTTGAATATGTTTCTTTTCAAAAGTCTAAGTACGAAAATGCCCATTTCTCTAGGGCGATATTTCCCTACACTTACCCTTGTGAAGTATTCATTCTGCAATGAACTCATGAAATAAAGCGTTCTCTCCAAAAAGTTTTGGAAATGTTGACTTAAACAAAGATAAGTCCATCTCTTTCCTGCTGGCAGCCAGAGAGCTTTCAGAGCATTGACGTGTATCGTGGATTTCCAGGTGCATTTTCAGTGTTAAGTTTGTTCGACAAATACACGGGACTTCCGGGACAGTGATGGGGACCTTGGCACGAAACGGTAACTATGGTAGACATGGTGTCCTATCCCCCCAAATTTGTATCGGGTCAGAGAAGAGCTGAAGTAGTAATTACACATCAGCTCCTTTCTGGTAGCTGTTCTAACTGCCTTTTACTCCTCCCTTAATAGATTTCTGTCCCAGAGCAGCTATGGGCACGCAGGTCACTAACAAAAAATAATAATTACTAAGACTTTAACCTCGTTGAGGCCAAGTGAGCACTTTTTCACACCTGTTCAACTCCTAAGTACCTATCATGTACAACATGTAGACTACCCATTAAATTCATTGGGTAACAATTCAAAGCAGCAGTTAAGAACACAGGTTTGAGTACTTGGTCATATTCAATACAAGGTGCTGCCACTCGCTCGTGACATCGGGCACATTACTGAAATTTTTTGAGTTTCAGCTTCTACTCCTGTAAAATGTGGTTTAAAAATAGACATTCGATAGTGCTGTCGGGAGTACCCAGCAGGTGCCTGATAGGCAGCTGGCAAAGGTCTCCTTCATGAGGCTTCCTGGACCTCCCAGCCTGAAATGACAGCCTCCATACACCCCCACTTCCAAAAACCCAGTGCCGCTCTAGTTTTGGATTACAACTCTTATCGCCTCCTAACATACGACATCGTTTATTCCCTTATTAGGTCTATTGTTCGCTGTCTACCCCCCTCCATTAGCACGTTAGCAACAAGAAACAGAAGCTTCTGTCTGTTCCGTTCATTGATGTGTCCCATGGATCAAGGCAAGGAGCAGGCATAGAGGTGATGCTCAAAGATAGGTGCTGAATTAACCCATGCAAGTAGTAATTGTTCATCAAAGGTAAGGTGAGCCCTTACCTCCTAGGCATCCTAGCCCTTACCTCCTACCAGGCATCCGGGAAGAGTAAGCAAAGGCTAGGGTAGAGCAGAACTGTGAAGAAACATCCCCAGAGCCCTCCGGAGCCTCTTAGAGGAAGAACTGAGAGCACTTGCTATCCGATAGATAGATACCATTGGACTTCACACAGGCTCTTGGTATTTGGCTGTTTAAGTTAACCCATAAGAGATAACAAACCCAAGACATCATACATCAAAAATCAATACTCAGGTCGGTGCTGCAGCGGGCTAGGGAAGAGCCATCCTTTTCAAGCACAGCTTGCCAGCCGCACACTACTGTTTCTGAAGCCCTGCTCTTGGCCGTGTGTGCCCAGAGCCGCAGCCCACACTCCCAGCACCCCGCGAGGCAGGTTGCACCTGTGAAAGGACTCTGCGTTCCCGAGGTCTCTGTTTTATCCTCTTGCCGATGAGGGAAAGAGAGTCATCGCTAAGTCACGGAAGGCTGCGGAGATTTATCACCAGTGGCCAAAGCTGGCTGATAAGTTCAAGACACCCTGATCCTAACAGAGGCCACTGCAGAGCATTAAGCAGGAAGCCCAGGAAGGTGGGGGTGAGTGCAGGGCGGGAGCCGGCACCAGGTAAAGACGAAGAATGCCTCTCTGGGAGATTAATCCTTCCTGTAGTCCACTGTTAAAGTAATAAAAGGTTTATGATTCATTTCTTCCTTGATAATGGAGGAGACAATTAGTAATTACTGGATTTATGGTATTTGTTGTGTTAACTCAACCAATAAAGTATCCAGCAAAATTGTGCTCTGAAGCACTTTTGTTGTAGAATAATAGGACAAAAGCTTTTTTAAAAAAGCAGCAAACAGCCATACCGTGTGTCATCTACGAGTTTAATTAACATTTACATTGCCAAGTTCTAAGTGTTGTCGCCCCTTTCCCCATTTCCCCCATTTTGTTCGCCCCAGAATGAATTCAAGGAAGTAAGATCCAGCATCCAGGGCTAAAGTACTACCTGAATCTACTCTCTCAGGGACACCTCCCCCCCTCACCCTCAGCACCGTGGATCACTCCCAGCATCCGCAGAATTTGCGACTGGCCCTCCTACTCTCCCCGTCTCCCAGCACTGAGCACCTGGGGAGGCACATAGATGCCGATCAGGGATGTCTGTGGAATACAATGCATGTCTCAAAAAGACTCAGTGGGCAAACATTCTACCTTCATGGTGAGGGAAGGATCCACATCATCAGAAATATTCAGGATGAATGCTTAAATCCGATGAGCATGACCATGGGTGTTTAGGCACATGGGCGTATGACCATGGATGCATGACCATGTGGTTTAGGAAAACTGTCTGTATATGTGATAGTAGAATTGTTTAGACAGATCACGGTGAGTGTCAAGCTACATTAAAAATGTAATATACAGGGGCGCCTGGGTGGCTCAGTCGGTTAAGTGTCCGACTTCAGTGCAGGTCATGATCTCGCGGTTTGTGGGTTCGAGCCCCGCGTCAGGCTCTGTGCTGACAGCTCGGAGCCTGGAGCCTGCTTCCGATTCTGTGTCTCCCTCTCTCTCTGCCCCTCCCCCAATTGTGCTCTGTCTCTCTCTTTCTATCAAAAATAAATAAATGTAAAAAAAATAACAAAAATAAAAAAATAAAAATGTAATATACAGACACTGTGGACATACAGTCAAATTCTTATAAACTATATTGAATGATTAGATTTATAGATAACAGAAACATCTATTTGGAATCTGCACACTCATGGGTTAAAACCGAATGTCTAGGCCAAGTGCTTGTATTACAGAAGATACTTAATATTTTTGGAATGAATGTAAAAAATACAGAAAAATGAAAATTGGTAGTACGATGGCAAACTGCACATGTGTGTGAGTTTAATGAGCATTTATATTGTAAAGATACGTTCAGTAAAATAAAATGCTCAAATGATTGGCATTTAAGTTTAATGTTTCATTATCTGTCTCCCATTTTTTACAGCTGTAGTTAAATACGGGGCTCCCTTATAGGAGAAGGTGAACTTACATAATTTGGTAGAAGGAAACTGACAATGCCTGCCCCTTATCCTGTACTTCCATTCCTGGAACTTCACAGTTTCAGCCACATCCCTGTCCCCACAAGGAGAAGGTCATCTCACATAATGTCACATCCTTATTTTCTTCCCCGTGTTGCAGCACACTGGGCCTCAAGAGCCCCCTAAGTTTTAGTGTGCATGTATAACCCAACATCCAAAATTTCAGGTCCCTCTCTCAAGCCCCAAGTGATCAACGTAAACTCAACTTGTGAGTTTAGCAACTCTCCCAAGGTCAAGCTGTCATAACGACACCCTTCGGGCATACACGTTTGGCCTTCGTTGGCCCAGGAGATTCCAAATTTTTCAAAGTCGGGCAGAAGTATCACTGTGGAGGATTGGAGCACTATGCCCTTGCCAGCCAAAATCGTGACCGTTATCTTTGAAAACTCATGAGAAGGGACACTGGGAGATAGACAAGGAACTTAAGCTGATTTATTGAATGCCAAACTAACCCAAAATGATGGTACTATCGTCCCCATCCTGAGTTACATGGCTAAGGGTTGCTGGTGAAACAGTCAATGCCCAGGGGCCTGGCTGCAGGTCCTCTGAGGCCCATGGATTAGCTGTTGAAGTCGTTATCCGCTAACTGTTGCCCATAGGGTAAGTCACATTGGGCAACAATAGGGAACCACAATAACAAATGTGTCCAGCAAATAGCTAGAGTCGGGGCACCTGCATGGCTCAGATGGTTAAGCTTCCGACTTCAGCTCAGGTCGTGATCTCACTGTTTGTGAGTTTGAGCCCGACATCAGGCTCTGTGCTGAGAGCTCAGGGCCTGGGGCCTGCTTCAGATTCTGTGTCTCCCTCTCTCTGCCCCTCCCCACCACCACTTACTCTCCCTCTCTCTCTCTTTCTCTCTCTCTCTTAAAAATAAATCAACATTTAAAAAAAAGTAAGTCATTATGCACTAGCTGTCAAAAATAGGGAAACACAATAACAAATGTGTCTATCAAATCACTAGAGTCAGGGCATCTGGGTGACTTAGTCGGTTAAGTGTCCAACTCTTGATCTCAGCTCAGGCCTTGATCTCAGGGCTGTGAGTTCAAGGCCCTAGCTTTAAGCTCTGCCCTGGCTGTGAAGCCTACTTAAAAAAGAAAGAAAAGAAAGAGAGAAAGAAAGAAAGAAAGAAAGAAAGAAAGAAAGAAAGAAAGAGCAAATAAAGAAAGAAAAGAAAAAGAAAGAAAGGAAGGAAGAAAGAAAGAAAGAAAAGAAAAAGAAAGGAAGGAAGAAAGAAAAAAAAGAAAGAAAGAAAGAAAGAAAGAAAGAAAGAAAAGAAAGAAAGAAAAGAAAAAGAAAGGAAGGAAGGAAGAAAGAAAAGAAAGAAAGAAAGAAAGAAAGAAAAGAAAGAAAAGAAAAAGAAAGGAAGGAAGGAAGAAAGAAAAGAAAGAAAGAAAGAAAGAAAGAAAAGAAAGCAAGCAAATAAAGAAAGAAAAGAAAAAGAAAGGAAGGAAGGAAGAAAGAAAGAAAGAAAAGAAAGCAAGCAAATAAAGAAAGAAAAGAAAACGAAAGGAAGGAAGGAAGGAAGAAAGAAAAGAAAGCAAGCAAATAAAGAAAGAAAAGAAAAAGAAAGAAAGGAAGGAAGGAAGAAAGAAAAGAAAAAGAAAGGAAGGAAGAAAGAAAAGAAAGAAAGAAAGAAAGAAAGAAAGAAAGGAGGAAAGAAAGAAAAGAAAGAAAAGAAAAAGAAAGGAAGAAAGAAAGAAAGAAAAGAAAGACAGAAAGAAAGAGGGAGGGAGGGAAGGAGGGAGGGAGGAAGGAAGGAAGGAAGGAAGAAGCTAGAGTCTAATCAGAACTCTGAGAACTAAAGCATCAGTAAAATATTGATGTTAGCAGGTTGCCACTCAGAAGACATAGGTTTTATATATTAAGAGGCTTTACTCCTTCATAGCCATGTGGCTTTAGGGCTCATTGTTTTGCATCTGTACGTCTCTGTTTCCTCATCATTAAATGAAAATACTGGTGACATCTGCTTTGTCAGTGGTGTAAATGGGGACTGTGAGCCTTTCCTAGTCCGGTAACTCCGCTTCCGGGTATTTATGCAAAGGACATGAAATGACTACTATTCTCGAAAAGATTTCTGTGCCCGCTCTTTCATTGCAGAACTTGCTATTACCAGCCAGGAAGTGGAAACCATCCAGGTGCCATAGAGGGACCGATGGATAAAGAAATTGCGAGATGCACACACATGCGCACACACACCCTGGAATATCATTCAGCCAGGACGAAGGAGGAAGTCCTGCCTTTTGCAACAACAAGGATGCTTTGAAGACATCATCCGGAATGAAATCAGACAGAGAAAGACAAATATGATGTCACGCACATGTGGACTCTACAAACAGAAATCAAAACTCACAGATAAGTTGGTGGTCGCTAGAGGCAGGTGTAAGGGGTGGTGGGAGAAATGGGTGAAGGTTGACAGAAGTTACAAAAAGAAACGAAAAAGCGTGGAAAGTGCTTTCAATGGTCCCAACACGTAGTTTTTATGTTTTTTTTTTATTTTTCTTTTTTTTCCCACTACCATCATTTTATTTTATTATTTTTTTTTAATTCAAATTCAAGTTAGTTAACACACAGTGTAGTCTTGGGTTCAGGAGTAGAACCCAGTGATTTATTTCTTACATGTGACCCCCAGTGCTCATCCCAACAAGTCCCCTCCTTAACGCCCAGTATTTACATTTTAATCTAATATTAGAGATGACATTAAACACTGAATCTTTAACTTTTCTAAAGCTTCAGAGGCTTGAATTGAATAAAATGCTTTTCTTTTGTACCTGAATCACTAGGGTCGGTGAACATATCTGTGTCTTATCTTTAATAGTGTTCAGTTGAAGAAACACAGCACAAAATGTCCAAGTTACTTTGCAAAGTGTCTCTTTGCAAATAGTCAGAAACAGAAAGGGATTTGCAGCCAGCTCCAGACATCCTGAGATCCTGGAGCTGACTGAGGCCAGCATGAGTCTTGGAGGCTCGAGGAACTCCCTCCAGACCGGTAGTGTTTGCCCCTTGCCCTTAGCGTCCTTGGCGGTACTGTTCGATGCTGTCTGACCCCAGGCCCCAATCACTTTGCTTTGCGGGTATAAACACGGTTCCCAGCAAACTACAGTGATGGCTACAGAAGTTGCTAAGGGAAAAAGTTAAAAGCCAATTCTTTCTCTTTTGAAATTTTAATGTGCCGAAATGTGAAATTCACTGTCAGAAAAGTAACACTTTTATGGGACCTCCAGCACCAAAACATCCTAAAAATAATCCAGGGCAGGTAAGTGTGAATGCCCCTCCAGCGGGTCTCCAACACCTTTATGCAAAAACTCCAAGTGTCCCTGAGTTCAAGAGCACTCCCTGCCCCTCAGGAAGAGGGACGAGGGCCATGCTGGCTTATTTCTCATGCAGAGTTGGGGACCAGCTGACCCCAAAATGCCAGCGTGTTGCCAGAGGGCCAGGAAGTGGGCTCTAGGAAGCCTATGTCAGGTTGCCACCTCTGACTTCATAAAAATAACTCCCTCCCTTGAGCCTCGTATGTGAGGAAAGTAGTTCAAATGATGAATTTTCATGCCATTTTTAAATCCAAATGAGAAAAACATCCCAGGTCTGGGCCAGGGTCTCCCTGTCATGCGGCAATTTAACAGATGAGGATTTTCTCCGATCACAAAAGTGGAAAATGATAAAATCAGGAATAAAATCAAATTACAACTTGCAAGCCCAGTTGTATATGACCCAAAGCTCTGTGCTGTTGTCATTATGCCATTGCTGTCTGCTTTGGACCACGACATGTTAGAGGTACAAGGGGTGCATCACAAGAGTCTCCTGGTCCAGCTCGGCAGAAATGCCCTTTCCAGTGTGGCTCTAGAGACATAGTGCAGACAAGAAGAGATGGTCCCTGTTTTGTGGGCTTTAATCATCCAATATTTCAAGATATATCTAGTGACCAGAGCACAGACTCAAGTCTACCAGATGAGACGGGGGTCTATTCCCCCAACAGGGAGGCCTATACGGTGAGGGCCAGCCTCCAAATTAAGGACAATCTCATTTGTTGGGATGTTTCATCAAAGTTCTCCATGGGCTGAGCTAGATTTTCTGAAATGTCACCAATTTAGATGAAGCTTGACTACAGCCCTACGGAGAGATTGAGACTGAGACCCAGGGAGATTATGTGCATCTCCCTTCAGAGGGAGGGAGAGGAGTGGAGGCTGAGAGCCAAATCCGCCTTGGCAGAGTCCTTTCTGCTCATTGAGCCGTTCTCCCCGTTGCCTGTTCTCCCTTTGCTCCAGTCTGGGTTGGGATGTGCCACCCTGTCTTGGAGTGCTGTGGAAAGATCGAGGTTATGCGCATTGGATCTGGATCTTGGCTGTCATCTTGGAGTGCAGCCACTTAGTCTTGACCCTGCTACTCCCCCACCTCCAACAAAGGCCCATAAACCAATCTTTTCTTGACGTCTGGCTACGCTGTAGAGACTCTTACTTCCCTCTGGAGGGTCCCCGTAGAATGGACCAGAATGCTGAGTCTTCATTCAGATGGTCTTGCCATGGATCCTCCACCAGTGGGCAGAGGGCTTGGCTACCTCTGATGCCCCTCAGGGTAAAAAGAGATTCATTGTTTTAAGTCATTAGGCTCAATTAAAATACTAAGCAACTAAGAGCACAAGGGATTTCTACTGCTGACTGAGGAACAGCCTTTCTCCTGTTGAGGAGAGATCAGAGAAGAAAAATGTTTCCTTTAGCCTCGGGAAGCACAGGAATGTACCCCCAGAATCCATAAATGTAACCCCTTGGGAGGTGGAGTGGGAGGTGACCACCTGCCTCATGACCAGTTTTGACCTTCCTTGTGCTGTTGCCCCAATGTCTCCCAATCGGTGCCTCCTCTGCACCCCTCCCCATGTCCACGGTCTCTCAGCATCTCCTCCTTGGGCTGTGTGAATAGTCTCAAAGCAGTGCCCCTCTTTCAGACTCCGAAACTCTCCCCAGCTCTATCGCCCACTTACCAGTGGTGTCACATACTCACCGGCTCTGTTGCACACTCAACCAACGATATTGCACGCTCACCAGTGGTGTCACAAGTCGTCAGCTACATTGCACATGCATCACCTGTGTGGTATACTTACCACCCGTGTTGTACGCTCACTAACTGCATCACACGCTCGCCCGCCAACTGCGCTGAATATCACCATCTGTACGGAATCAACCTTAAGCCGCGCCACCGCCTAATTGCAACCCTGGCCCATAGCCCTCAGGGTCCCTTGAATTAATTATGAATGGGCACTTAACTCAAGAGTATAATTTTTTTGACATTTACCCTTACCGTACTCTGGGGGGTGGGGTGCGGGGGGGGGGGGTTCAACATGACCACAGGTCCAAGATGAGATTCCAAAACGTGGACTGCATTGTCTTCGGTGGATAAGGAAGACAATGCAGGGAGAGATAACTCACAGGCCCCATTGGGTCAAATGGAGATAAATCCAGTGGGGACCATGAAGGAGCATGGGCCCGTGCTGCCAGCTGGAGAGGACAGGCTCAGCCCTCATGCCCTCGGAGGTAGCACCACACAGAAGGAAGGGCACTGCGTTCCCAAGCCAATGCATCTGAGTTAGAGCTCTAATCCCTCCATATTATAGCTGCGAAACCTCACCTAATTCATGCTCACTTTTCTCATTTCCGCTGTCTGTAAGATGACCAGCCCACAACGATTGCTTCCCCAGAGTTGCTGAGAAGAGGAAATAAGGCGATGTCCATGAAAGCTAGCTCTGTGTTGTCCGTGGAAAAGGCCTAGAGACAGTGATACCCAGCGGCAGTGAGTGCTCCTGGAACACAAATTTTGGTTTCTAGATACCATCCTCCAGTAAAAGGAATCAGCGTGGAGAAATGGCTGATCTCAGGACTAGTACCAGGGAAGTACAAGATGAGCCCAGATCATCTTGTGGGGACTCTGAATGGACACAGGAGCCACCTTGAGCTTTGCCCTGATGGCCAAATCTGAGACAAATGAAACAATGAGATACATAATAAGGATGCACTCTAGCCACAGCCCACACTGATATAAAAGCTGAAATAAATAAACAAATGGAGGGGAAGGGAAAGCTCTTCCCTGAAGATGAATCCCAATTTAGAAACGTACAAACAGTAGCGTGAAACTTTTTAAAGTCACCTTTTGGCAAACACCACAGTAAAAATTGTTTTGATCAAGAATCCTCAATGGATGCTAAAATTAGTGGGTGAGAGATTGGTAAGAAGCAGCATATTTACACAGTCTCAAAATCTGGTGCCATAAGACCTTCACTGATGATAAAGGAAAAATAATAGCAACTTTCTGGTCGAGATACCCAACAGACACCGCCTCCTCTCTGTCACCTTGTGGACCTTGGGGGACCCTTGACGCTGAGGACAACACTGAATCACTTCTGTGATGTGTCTGCAAACCATGCCGAACTTTAATCTAATCATCAGAGAACATCAGACACACCTACACTTAGGGGTATTCTGCAAAATAACCGACCAGGACTCTTCAAAAGTATCAAGCTCATGAAAAACAGTCGAAGACTGAGGGACAGTTCTAGGTTAACGAAGACAGCGACATGGCAACAAAATGCAGTCAGTGGTCCAGAACCGGACTCGGGACCAGAGACACAGGGAGATGAGTAGGCTTGGAATGAGTGAGGTCTGCACATCCATCAACAGGAACATGTGGATGGGGTGCCTGGTCACGATCTCACGGTTCGTGAGTTCGAGCCCCGCGTCGGGCTCTGTGCTGACCGCTCAGAGCCTGGAGCCTGCTTCCTATTCTGTGTCTCCCTCTCTCTCTGTCCCTTCCCTGCTCTCTCTCTCTCTCTCTCTTCCTCTTTCTCTCTCTCTCAAAGTAAATACACATTTTTAAATAGCAATATGCAGATCTCGACCTGAGGTCTTTGATCATGACCCTATGGCTACCGGGTGAGACGTGCAGGAGAATTCTGTACTCGTGTTTGCGCCTCTGCCGTAAATCTAACTTCCTTCAGAATGAAAAGTTTAATGTTTTTAATTTAAAAGAGAAACACGCTAGCTTGGTATCCGGCATATAAAAAGGCCCTCGACAGATGACATTTATCATTATTTTTAGTGGGAAGAATGGATTGCGCAGGAATTTTTATTTAACCTATTCTCCCTGAGAAAGCAAGCCTTGGCCCCACAAGGGCAGAGCGAGGAGGCAAAGCCGGTTTCGAAACTGCTGCGAACTTCAAGGTTGCCGGGGGACTGTGCGGAGGAGAAAAATGTGCTGGATTCTGGGAAGAATGGTCCCTTTTCTTTTCGCAGAAAAGAAAAAAGTACGTGCAACAAAATTCAGGGAGACAGTGAGTGTTCAGCAGTCTGTTGCTCTCAGCCAAGCCATTGTTAAGGCCCGAGGGCTCAGGGCCACAGCCTGAAAAGAGATGCGACTTCCTCACTCCCTGGGCAATGTGCTTGGCATCGCACGGTCTCTGTGAAAAGAAAAACCGGGAGAGCAGACCTGGCGTGCAGAGGGGTACTCACAAGACAGGCACCTGCACCCCGCCAGCCAGTGGCAGAAGCCACCGCTTACCTCTTGGGACTCCAAGTGCATGGGATGACCTTCCCTTTGTTAAAAACCAGAGTGGACTCCAAGAATGCCATCCTGATGCGATCATGCATTTGGGAGTGGGATTCTACGCCAAAAAGCATAAGGGAAGCATGGATTCGTGTATTTCCGGGACCACCTTGGATTTTTGTCTCCTGCCCTGTTAGAGACTATTGATGCTTCCCATGTCCCACCTCGAGCAGTTGATCATCTCCTGGGAGGTCTCAGAACAAATTCTAAAGGACTTAGTGTGGCTCACAGGCACTTCTGATCCAGCCTCACCTCTGTCCTTCCCTCCTTCAACGCTACGACCCAGGAGTAAGAAACTGCTTACAGTTTCACGAGCACATCTTAAAATCCCATGGCCCCGTGACATTGCCGTTCAGAGAGCACCTCTTCCTAGAAGCCTCTCGCAGTCCCTCATTGCAGCCACGCGGATGAGCATAAATCATTCCCTCCTCTGGGGGCACCTCCCTTTTTGAGGATAAGGCTCTGCAGTTTATCCTCTGCTCGTCTTGTCTGTCTTCACTCCAGACTGTGAGGTCCTTGAAGGAAAGGACCTGGACCAAGTCTGCCCTTTTGTCCCCAGGATCAAGAATAATCCCGGGGGGCGACGAATGTTTTCTAATTTGAATTGAAAAATGCACGACTACGGAATACCCTGGAACTTCGTGAACAGCAATTTTTTGTTGTTTGTGTGGTTTTCGTGTGGGCACACACATAAGGAGTTAAAATGCATGTATTAATAAACCGTAAATTAATCTTTCGCCATTCCTTAAGTGATGAAGCGTTTGATGATGAAATGTGTATAAGACGTAACGAAAATATGACACACCATAAAGAAATGCTTAATAAAGGGGAAATATTTCACGTTTAAAGACATCACTGATTACCTCCCATAAGCCTATATCTGCACAAATTAATTTTTCACTCTCACTGAACGTCTTGCTAGATGCAACAGACTGCAATTTGATGTAATATTCTTATATCACAGATGGGCAGGGTGGGTATTACTGATTTTCTAGGCTCTCTCCTCCATAAAGGAAGAGTAAGCTTTAATCAATATGACACTAGGTGGGTGTCAATGATTTGAATTATACATCTTTTAATTGTATCATATATTCACGTGGTTGAGAAAGCTGAGGCTTTGCCTTTGCAAGCCGAATTACAAGTCTCCATGAAATTCTCGTGTCACAAACATATTGTGCCCAAAGAATTGTATTCAGTCCACTTTATTTCGTGTGCAAAGCAAAATCGGCGTATTGTCAGATACACAAGGTCTCAGAACGAAAATAAGCCTCAACCTAATCCAAGCCAAAAGAACTTCAGATTATAATAAGCAAAATCAACCAATTACAATAGAAGCTCACAGGCCACAGAAGCCTATGCAAGTCCTCTGAAAGAGTAGAATGCACGTACCATTTATTATCAAACAAAAAAAAAAATACATAAAGCCAACTATCAATTTATTAATATGACTATGGCCTTTAAAACACATGTCAAAAATAGTTCTGGAACGAGTCCTTAGGCAATTTAAGACAATTTCCCATCCAATTAAATGGTCTTTCGTCTGCAGTAGAGTGCTGGAAGGCACTCTCCCCACCCTACCCGAATATTCATCCAGTCTTGCTTATGTTATGTCCCATTTATCTTTTTTATCTATCAACTTCCTTCTATCCCCCCTGTCTTTTCACCGGGACACCACTGTGTCTTTGGTGGACATCGACAGCTTCGCCAGGTCTCTCTGCAGGGGCTCGTTCCCACGCTCACTCCCCATGGCCGGACTGCTCTTTCCAAAGCAAATCTGTGACTCCCTCCTGTAGGCCGTTCAGTGGCATCACCCCACCCTTGGAGAAAGCTCCACATTTTTGCCTGATCAACCCCTGGCCTCCTACTCCTGGCATTCATCCACCCATCCATTCATTCATTCACTCATTCTTTGATCAACTCGACCAATGTGCATGCGATATTCTTTGTGTGCCAGAAGCTATACCAGGCACTGAGGCTTAGATGAGAGAAATTAAAATAGGCTCCTGCACTTGGCCATGACAGTCTCACGGGGGGCCCAGACCTGCAGGGACGTAGTTATCGATTTGATTAATACTATAACATACACTCACACTTTGGACCGTGGTAATGTGAGAAGAGTGTACTCTGGGAAGTTTTCTCTACAGAGATGGACAATGGCCAAGGCTTTGGAGAACTAGGAACCCTGTGTACTTGCAAAGCAAGGTCGACACAGTAAGGTGAATGACAGAGACAGACTGGCACCAGCTTAAGATACAAAATTACCACGCTGCAAGGTGTGAACGTTTTCTTGTCAACAGTGATCCACCAGAAGTTTGGAATCAAGGGACCTACCATAACCAATTTACTTTTGAGCAACCCATAATTTCAAGGTCCTTTTTGTCAGTCACTTGCTAAAACCTCTTTAGTGAAACTGAAATTTGTGTCTTTCACTAAAATAATTCTGTGCTTAATCCTTGTTGACTTCCAGAAGATTTTGAAGGTGCTCACCACGAAATTAGTAAGGGTTGAAGTAGTCCAGGGACAGTTAAACGAAACTGGGAGGTGGTGCTATCCCAAAGTCACCTCGTCAGTAGATCGTGTGCCAGGTGATCGGGAGAGTCCAGTAGAAATCCAAGCACTAAATTAGACTTGAAAAGGATTTTAGTGCTTCGAAAGGGATTTTAGTGCTTCTCTTTTAGGGGAACTATGGCCGCATGCCTTGGTTGACCTAACATGTCACCAGCTGGTGCCACTTCCATGGTGAAGAAGGGACATTGCTGCGATGTTTGATAACTGATCTAATAGAGGGTCCAACATTCCACTGTTGCCCTGGGTTCATTATGCTCTATCACCTTAATAAACGCCCTCACCCTCTGCTTCTTCAACCGTGGCCTGGTTCTCTGACTTGAATTGTTTGGGACAGCTGGGTCTCTCGGGAGTGACTGGTCGAGTTGTATTACGGTACCTGACCTACTTTGTGCAGGTCTCAGACTGCAGTGCAAGCAGTACAAGCCCCATAAATGTCCTTTGGACCTCTGGCTAGACATAGCATGGACTCAGAGTCCCAGGAGAGAACTTTAGGACCCGGTTCCCTAGCCCTACCCTTCTCCACCTTCAGTGCACAACACCCAGCTGTCCTGTCATTGAAGAGTGGCCAGCGAGCCAACGCTCACCCATCCCTGATAACAGGAAACTTCCAGTCTTCCACTCAACAGATACTTATTGTCGCTGGGTCTGCGTCAAACCCCGCCTTAGGTACTGGTGCTATAATAGGATAAGACAGACGTCCCTGCCGGTCCAAGCGGCACTCAAGGTAGCGCATCACACAGTTGTGTGATCGAGCTTTAAGGGGACAGTGTGGAGTATAATGGTGGTGTGGACAGAGGGACTATAGTTGGCCTGGGACATCAGGAGATGCTTTCTTGGGGTGGAGACATTAAAACCAGAAGCAGGGGGATAAGACGGACTTAAGTAACAGGCTGGCGGGTTGGGATATGCAGCAGAGGTAGTCAACGGGCAAATTCAGCGTGAATGAGGAAAACTTTTAGGTCCAGCATGGTTGGATCAAAACATAAGAAAGTTGTGTGATGTGGAGCCTACAGGGTCCATTAGGAACCTTGGTCGTTTTGTCAGTTCTTAGGTCTAATGGTTAGGCTCTACAGTTTTTGTGTTCCTTACCATTGCACGGACATCATGGTGTTTGGGGTCACGCGCTGCTACATCTGAACCCTAACTTGGTCTCGTGATAGGCGAATGATCTGGGGCATTTTTCCTACCATTGCAGAGCCTTGTTTTTCCTAACCATCAGTTTACCAATCTACCTTCCTCTGGCTGAGCGAATCATCGTTCAGGTGGGTCAAAACCTGTACAGCCAGCGTTTTCCAAAGTTCTACTGGGAAAGTTCACTAGGATCCAACCCCAAACAACACCTGAACTCCTACTCTGCACCAAGCCCCAGGGATGGAAAACGAATAACACATGAGCTCTGCCCCCAGGACCTCCCAGAACCTCCAAGACAGATGTCACCTAGATCCACAAGCAGAGGTGTTCTGTTTGGCTGGCTCAGTGCTTGGCAAAAAGGATGCAGTGAATGTGAATTCCTTTAACAGGAGACAAGGTGCCTAGATCTTCACAGGTCCCCACGCCTGCTGTCATCATCTTTCCCAGGTTGATTCCACAGGTTTGTCACCTTTCTGGCCCAGGGAGGTGTTTGAGTCTATGACATGGTGCGCAGAGCATTCACATAGAAGGAAGCATAGGTTTCTCTGCAAGCAGATGAGAGAGGAAGAGAAAAAGTGTAGAAGAAAATAAAGCAAGAACATACTCAAAGAATTTGGATCTGCAAATGCATGGCTGTTGTAAATTCACTAAGAGTCACAGTAGTGCGATGCCCAAGCTTGGCCTTAGGTCAATGGTGGGTGGGGGTTGGGGGGGAGGGAGCGGCACACAAAAGAGGAAGCAGACACCCCTGGGTATAGTATAGTTCAGGCCAGGGGAAAAAGCTGCATTGTGTAAAAGTGCTGAGGAGTCAAGGACAAAGTATGGGCGTGCCTCAGTTCAAAGTGCAAACTCAAGGTTTACACTTGAATGTTTTCTTTGTTTCAAGTTTTTATTTCAATTCTGGCTAGTTAACATATAGTGTAATATTGGTTTCAGGAATAGAAATTAGTGATTCATCACTTATATGCAACACCCAGTGCTCATCCCAACAAGTGCCTTCCTTAACGCCCATCACCCATCTAGGTCATCCCCCTCCAACCTCCCTCCATCAACCCTCAGTCTGTTCTCTATTGTTAAGAATCTCTTGTAGTTTCCTTTCCTCTCTCTTTCCCCCCTCCCTTCTTATATATTCATCTGTTTTGTTTCTTAAATTCCACATATAAGCGAAATCATATGGTATTTGCCTTTCTCTGACTGACTTATTGTGCTTAGCATACTATACTCCAGTTCCATCCACATTGTTGCAAATGGCAAGATTTCATTCTTTTTGATCACTGAATAATATTCCATTGTACACACACACACACACACACACACATCTTCTTTATCCATTCATCAGTTGATGGACATTTGGGCTCTTTCCATAATTTGGCCTTTGTTGATAGCACTGCTGTAAACATCAGGGTACCTGTGGCCCTTCAAATTGGTATTTTTGTATCCTTTGGGTAAATACCTGGTAGAGCAATTGCTAGATCATAGGGTAATCCTATTTTTAACTTTTTGAGGAACCTCCATACTGTTTTCCACAGTGGCTACCCCGGTTTGCATTCCCACCAAGTGCACAAGGGTTCCCTTCTCTCCACATCCTCGCCAACACCTGTTGTTTCCTGTGTTGTTAATTTTAGCCATTCTGACAGGTACGAGATGCTGTCTCACTGTGGTTTTGATTTGTGTCGAGTTTGATAAGTTCTTTGTAGATTTTGGATATAACCCTGTATCAGGTATTTCATTTGCGAATATCTTCTCCGCTTCTGTAGGCTGCCTTTTAGTTTTGTTGATGGTTTCCTTCCCTGGGCAGAAGCTTTTTATCCTGATGAAGTCCCAATAGTCCATTTTGCTTGTGCTTCCTTTGCTTCCAGAGAGAGAAAACCATCTCAATCCTAGAGGAGAACACAGGCAGCAAGCTCCTTGACATTGGCCACAGCGTTATACTTGATTGTAACCACCCCCAGCCACCTTTGTCTCCGCCTCCTTATCTAGTTCTCCAGATCTCAGCCTAGACTTAGACAGCATCCCATCTGGGTTGACCTCCGGGACTCAGATGGGCTTGAGGTTCTGCATTCTGTCTTCTCAGGTCCGAATGCTTGCTCATGCATTTCTCATGGCCCGTTTAGGCCTCTGTCTTCCTCAGCAGACACCGCTCATGGAAAGCAGACACAAGGTTGTTTTTGTCGCCATTGTTCCTTTCACCGCTCAGCAAAGTGAGAATCACTATTATGTGTACATAACACATAAGTAATGAGATGAAAGGACACAGTGGATGAATGGCCCCGCCAATGCTTGTTATGATGTAGGGCTATCACTTTGTGGAATAAAAGCTGAAAAGGACCCTCCTTTAACAAGATAATCTTGAATGAGCTTAAAATCAGATTCGTTAATTGGCTTGTTCAACAAATATTTACTGATCGAGGTTTGCACTTAAGAACATGCCATGGGAATACAAAAAGAGGTCATGCAGGCCAAGCCAGTGGGATGCGGGGGAGGTGGACAATGCAAGAAACATGGGAACATGGGAAGTCTACCCACAGAACACGACCATATGGTTGAACCTGGTAATACCAACAGAAGCTGTATATTAAAAGCATTTCTTTTTTTTTCAATATATGAAATTTATTGTCAGATTGGTTTCCATACAACACCCAGTGCTCATCCCAAAAGGTGCCCTCCTCAATACCCATCACCCACCCTCCCCCCCCCTCACCCCCCATCAACCCTCAGTTTGTTCTCAGTTTTTAAGAGTCTCTTATGCTTTGGCTCTCTCCCACTCTAACCTCTTTTTTTTTTCCTTCCCCTCCCCCATGAGTTTCTGTTAATTTTCTCAGGATCCACATAAGAGTGAAAACATATGGTATCTGTCTTTCTCTGTATGGCTTATTTCACTTAGGAGACTATAGATGCTGGAGAGGATGTGGAGAAACGGGAACCCTCTTGCACTGTTGGTGGGAATGCAAATTGGTGCAGCCGCTCTGGAAAGCAGTGTGGAGGTTCCTCAAAAAATTAAAAATAGACCTACCCTATGATCCAGCAATAGCACTGCTAAGAATTTACCCAAGGGATACAGGAGTACTGATGCATAGGGGTACTTGTACCCCAATGTTTATAGCAGCACTCTCAACAATAAGCAAATTGTGGAAAGAGCCTAAATGTCCATCCACTGATGAATGGATAAAGAAATTGTGGTTTATATACACAATGAAGTACTACGTGGCGATGAGAAAGAATGAAATATGGCCCTTTGTAAAAGCATTTCTTAAAGAGAAAACCAATACTGCAATTCACATTACCGTGTGAGGTAGTAAGCTGGCCACATGCATACAAGTAATTCCCTTGTACGACAGGTACTGTGCAAGCCTCGCATCCCACAATATTTCTGCAAAAAAGAATTTAGAAGACAACATGCGTGCAAATCGTTTTGGGTGCTTGTTAAAAATGCGGATTCCTGGGCCCCGCCCATAGGGCTTCTTATGCAGAGTACCCGAATCAGGCTCAGGACATGCCTCCAGGGGGGCCACTGGAACTCACTTATGGAAACACAGCCTTCAAGAAAATGAAGTCGAGCTTCCTCATTGAAGAAACGAGAAAACTGCGGCTTGTGGCCTGTGTCAGTCTGTTGGGGCTGCCACCACAAAAATGTCATAGGCCAGGTGGCTTCTAAACAGCAGAAACTTATTCCTCACAGTTCTAGGGGCTGGAAAGCCAAGGTGAGGGTGCCAGCAAGGTCAGATTCTGGTGAGGGCCTGCTTCCTAATTTCAGGGTGGAAAATTTATCCTTGTACTCTCAGAGAGCAGAGGGCGGAGAGGGAAAGAAAGCTCTCCCATCACTCCCATAAGGGCTAATCCCATCATGAAGACTCTACCCTCCTGCCCTCATCCAATTCTAGTTACTTCCCAAAGGTCCCATCTCCTTGAATCCTCACATGGCAGGTAGGGCTTCAACATATGAATTTGGGGGGGCACACACATTTAGTCCATAATGGTGGGGGGTGATATTTGTATACGAGTGGCATGAACAAACAAAGAATTCAGAGGAATCAATGAATTTCTGACCAATGAGAAGTTTCAGGGACATAAGCTTGTGTTAGCTGAGCTGGAAGAGAAAATCAGACAATCATTTATGTCTGCTCTCAAGGATTGGAAAGACCTGTACTACACAAGACCCACCAATGTGATCAGGTAATTGCAAACATCAAGGAAATGATCTTCCCAAAGCATAGAATATATAGAACTTGGAATCTCACTAATTTTTTAAAAATGTTTATTTATTTGAGGGGGGGCAGTAGGGACAGAGAGAGAGGGAGACAGAAGATCCAAAGAGGGTTCTGTGCTGGCAGCAGAGAGCCCAATGCAGGGCTCAAAACTCAAGAACTGCGAGATCATGCCCTGAGCCCAAGTTGGACTGACCACCCAGGCGCCCCTGGAATCATACTGATTGAATGGTGAAGTTACTGGACATAATGGTCAAAGAAAGCGAGATGGCAAAGTATTCTATGGGCAGGCAAAAGCAAATGACACAGAGTGAAGGTAGATATATGATAGATATATGATAGATAGATGATAGATGGATAGATAGATAGATAGATGATAGATTCTACTAGAAATTTGCAAAGAAGATATCACTTCTTTTGCTTCTATTTCCAGAATACAGAATATAGGCAAACAGTATTCTCTGATTATAGTAATAAAATGACCTTAAAATGTTATTTTTAAAAGAATGTCACAGGGGCGCCTGGGTGGCTCAGTCGGTTAAGCGGCCGACTTCGGCTCAGGTCATGATCTCGCGGACCGTGGGTTCAAGCCCCGCGTCGGGCTCTGTGCTGACAGCTCGGAGCCCGGAGCCTGTTTCAGATTCTGTGTCTCCCTCTCTCTGTGACCCTCCCCCGTTCATGCTCTGTCTCTCTCTGTCTCAAAAATAAATAAACGTTAAAAAAAAAAATTAAAAGAATGTCACAAACAATTTCTTTTCTGGTTGGAAAATAATAATAATTATTGTTATTATCATTATTACTCTTCTAGAAACAATAATAATTATGAAAGCATAGAAAATGACAAGTATGTGTTTTGAGCCCAGCATAATATTGAAGACAATACATGCCTGACTTCATTTGATCCTCCTGACCCTGCCAAATAGGTATCAACCACCCCCTTTCATTTGTTTCCTGCACCCTCAGCTAAACTACATTTCCCAGATTCCCCTGCAGTTAGGTTTGGCCATGAGATCAATTGCTAGCCTTTGGCCATGAATATGGCTGAGAGCGACATGTACTGTCCCAGACTTGTGTTCTAAAACCAGGGTTGTGATACTCTGTGCACCCTCACTTTTCACACCAGCCGGCCAGGTGGGGAGGACACAGGGGAGGACTCGGAGACTGTCCAGCAGGACAGAGCCACCAGGAGAGAACCCAGGTCACTGGACAGCTCCATGGAGCCACATGTTTCCTCTTCACTTCGTGCTCTGCTCACCCTCCTCTGGCTGTGACGTCAACAAGAAACAAAATTAGTGTCATTAAGCCGGTGAGACCTGGGGCTCTGATACACCAGTGGCAGCAAGTATCATTTCCCTGAATAGCAGAGTATTATTAACCCTGTTTCCCCAGTAAGGACCCTAATTTGTTCAAGATCTTGCAGCCAGTAGGTGCAGAACCGCGGCCTGAGGGGCTCCACACCTGTGCTCATCCCAACACATCGGGTGGTACCACTCTCTACCTGTGCCGCCTGCTTGTCACAGATAAAATGACGGCCGGGATAAAATTTTGCCATCCCTACTGTGGGTCCCCCTGGAATTCACAATGGCACAAAGGGAAGGGACTGACGTAAGCGTTGTTGGATTCCTATGTGGCCAAGGATTGTTATGAGCCAGCCCATTACCAGAATCCCCTTTCCCTGGCTTCCAGGCCAGGTAGTGGATTGGTGAGTCCCAGCTGGATGCCAGCCACAGAGCATTCCAGTGGCATTGGACGTGGCTCAGGGAAAGTCAGATGCCTGGCAAGGAGATGTCACTGGGAACCACACAGACCGATTTCTTGGAAAGACATGCCGTGTTGTTATTCCAGGGACAGAAAAGGCTATTTGCGTGTGTAACACCAGTGTGTGTGTGTGTGTGTGTGTGTGTGTGTATTTGTGTGTGTGAGAGAGATAGATGTGTGTGTGTGTGTGTGTATATGTATCAGCATGTATATACACACACACACACACACGCACACACACACAGTCAGCCTGGCCCATAAGCATCATCATACATTTATATACGAATGTGTGTGTGTGTGTAAATATTACATCCATGTCAGTTTGTAAATAAAACAGCTTCACTGTGTGTGTACGCACATATTTATACTGTAGCCATGATGCTCAGCATACACATACACAAGTGCATAAAATAACGTACGCCTGCATATCTTTGCATGCTCGCGTGTATATGTTTTCTCTCAATGTGTACATCCAAACTATTAAATCCTCCTCCAAGCAAATGGAAACATGTCTGATTTCTCTCATGGTTTTGAGAACCACCAGGAATCCACATGAGGGTAGAGACTGGGGCATTCAAATAAACACAAATGTGCTGTTAATGCAGCCGCTGGTGTGAGAATTATTTAAAAACCCAGTGACTCAACAGTATCTCCCCTTAACGGGGGCGAAGCGGGCAGGGGGTCTCTGTGGCCACCAGGAACGGCAGGCTGCACCCGGCCAGCATTCCCTGACCACCCAAGCCTGCTCTCTGTGCAACTGACAGATATGTTTTGACAAGTTCTATTAAGTACAAAGACGGCCACCAGGGCAACATGTGGAGTTGATATAGCGAGAGGCAGAAAGGCAGATCGCAGTGTGAGGCCCGCCGATGTTGACAGAATTTGCCGGAACAAAGTGAGTCCGTGCTCCCCGTCATCTATTAGCAAACTTCAGTAAGGTCTTTGGCACCCACAATGCTTAGGAGGCAAGCCCCTCTCCTCCTCCGTCTCCTATTGCTGTCTCCGGGTTGCCAGCAAATGGAGGACTTCTCAGAACTCCGATCGGGTGTCTTTTCTTTCTGCTGAGTCGTCAGGGATGCCGAGGCGAGAGGCGCGGAGTGGCTGAGGCTGGTACCAGCAGTGTGGAGCTCAGTGCCTTCCCAGCTCCTGCAGCCCCTCCCCGTACCTGTTTCTAGAAGCTTCCTGGGGAGCAGAGTTGGCAAGCGCACCTGGGCTGATTACCGGTGCCTCTCTCACCATCTTGAGTACGGCATCGTCATCCTCCAGAGCCCTCCTAAGTAGGGTTTGGCAACGGCAAAAACAAACACTATTTTACAACATCCTTGGATGCACTTCCAAAATGCGAAAGCAATTAATCAGTAGTCTCCCTGAGACTCTGCTCAATGTGGCTGCCTTTGACACAGAGCTCAGCTTTGATGGGGGCCTGAGAAGCATGTGAGAGAGCCCAAAACGTGGGAATGGGCTTCAATTATTTATTTGTTTAGAAGACTGGGGAGAAGAACTTAAGCTGCGAGCACACAGATAATCCATCTAAGGCCCTCCCGGCAGTGAAGTCTTTTACTCCCTGCCTGAGCATTCTACTTGGAAAGGGATGGGTAGTTTCACCAGGTCTGGCATAGATCCAAAGGTTTCCTGCGTGTGTGTGTGTGTGTGTGTGCGTGCGTGCATGTGCATGTATGAGTGTGTGCGTTTGCAGATTTAGGCAAGCTATACTTGGGTATCTGAACATCCCTGGGCCTTGTATAAAGACTGCTGTTTCTAATTACTGAACATCCATGCGGCCCCGTGAGTTTCTAATGGGTAAGATTCCTTGTGCTGGATTTTCATGTCATTCTATGGAAAATCAAGACTGTTACGTTCTCTGAGAGATTCTGTCATTTACAAATGTATTCTGAGGACATGGTGTAACCATCTTAATAATTGATTGCGGGGAAGGAAGTCACCAGTAGCCTAAGTTATTCTCAGCCTTGAACTTGGTCCTCCGTAGTTTATTATACACGTGGAAACATCTTGGTGGATCCATCATCCCAGGAAATTTATAGCAGCAGTCACCCTGCCCTTTATAATCCACGGGCTGACAATTTCAGCGATGGTAGGCGCATAAAAGTACTGATGAATGACGGGAAATGTAACTGTCCAACTCCACACGGGATTTCCGTAAGAAACAGACTTTGTTCAGTTAAAAGACTGGGATCTTTTGACCCAAGTTCGCATAGATCCCTATAACTACCTCTCTTTCCCCTAAGACCTTTTTCCTATGTTTATATATTTCGAGATTCTGTTCAAAAATCTTTCACAACGCCATATATATACATATATATGTATGTATATGTTTCTTTTTGGATGTGGTCCCCTCTTTCCCAGAGATCCCGCTATACCTGGCTTGTGGCCATCTTATCTTCAAGTACTTTTTACTTGTTTTCCTTTCTTAACGCTTGTTCGGAACTGTAAGTACTTTGAGAGGAAGGTCGTGGTGTTGCTGATGATATGGTCACTTAGTACAGTTTCCTGCTCAGCAATTGTTTATTGGATGACTAGATGGATGGATAAATTCATAAGTAAAAACTTTTCTCTTTTGCCATCCTACATATATACCAACATCCCAGAACAGTAACCTGATGTGATCTGCATTTTGGTATCTGTCCGTGCTGAGTTGAATAGTCCCTACTCAAAATTCATGTACATCCGGAAACTCACAGTATGACCTTATTTGGAAATAGTGTTTTTGCAAATGTAATTAAGATGAGGTTATCCTGGAGCAGGGTGGCCCCTGTAGTCAACAGGACTGGTGTCCTTATAAGAAGAGGAGAGGATACACGAAGACATAATATGATGTGAGTATAGCGGCAAAGACTGGAGCCAAGGAACACCAAGGGTTACCGGCAACCACCAAGAGGTAAAGAAATGTGCTTCCTTAGAGCCTTCGGTGGGAGCACAGCCTTCCAGCGCCTTGCTTTTGGACTTTCAACCTCCAGACCTGGGAAAAAATAGACTTCTGATCTTTGGGTCACCAAGTTTGTGCTACTTTGTTCCAATAGCTCTTAGGAAATGAACACTCAGCTCAAGAAAATGCGTTGCAGAGAAGAGACTAACTGTGTCCTGCTGAACTTTAACCAAGCCCCCCCCCCCAAACCAAAGCAGATTCCCCATAGCGGGGGAAGCCTACTATTGTAGTAAAGCAGGACTCACAGAGATTTGCAGTAACACTGAACAGCTGATCTCCCGCTTCCAAGGAGGGAAAGGCAGCGGTGGGGTGGAGGGGGGAGACATGTTTGGGGCTGAGGTTCAGGTCCCAAGTCACAAGCCGGGGACCACAGCGGTCGGCTGAGGTCATGCTGGCCGGACTCCACGGGCAGGGAATGGACAGGACGAGTCCCATGAGTGCTTCGGATGCAGCAAGTTCTGCCTCTCGCTGTAGTTATTGGCTGGGCATAAGCCATGGGTGGGGTAGCCTTGATTAACGGGCCAAAGAGGAAGGGGGGAGGATCTTAAAACTGCCTAAAAGTCAAATTCCACCTCAGCATTTTCCTTTCTACGTACTTGGCCATCTCGTGTCTGTTCCCTGTTGTACTTACTTTCCAATAAAAGCTCCGTCAAGGCTCCAAAGCGAGTCCTTCCACATAATCCTTAAGTGCTGTACGATTTGGGAACATGCCATCGTGGGATTCACATTCCTCCGATTCGTAAGTTCTGGGCGACGGGAAGAAGACATTGAAGCACAGTGACCGCGAAACCTCACTAATTCAGGCAAATTATCTGGAGGACCTTCCGACTGAATGGCGAGAGATTGGATGTCAAAAACATTGTTTGGAAGAAATCTCGTTTTATTGCCTTCAAGGACGAGCACTAACCAGAAGGAGGCTAGCATGCAGTGAAGGAGGGGCCCTCAGAGGATGCGGTTTAATGAACAGATAAGAATGGTTTATAATTAGTCCATCATGTGTTTGTATGGCAAAGGGTGCTTGGGAGGTGCTTGAAGATGCTTGAAAACAGTATGTGCTCTTAAGTACTTGGAGCATTTCCCCAGAAATTTGTTTAGACAACTAATTTGTTTAGTGCAGCCCTTGCTTGAGCCGTTGGTCTACTTATCCCAATTTCCACACGAGAGATGGGCGCGGTAATGAGGTCTCACTCAGTTTATAAATCAGGATGAGAAGACACAGAGGGATATGCTTCCCGGGGAGGAGCTCACACAGCTCTGCCCAAGAGGCCGGGGAGTGGGGTGCTGGCCTCCCACGGACCCAGAGCCGCTCAGGGAACTGACCACCAGACCTCACGCTGGCTTGTGTCGCTCACAGGCACACGTATTTAATCTTCCTCATCCAAGCACCACTATCCTCTCCAGAAACGGCTGTCCTTTCTGCTTTTATCCTGTGAAAAATGAATGTGGAATCAGAAGTGGGAAGGATCCGTCTTGGAGGTTTGCTTTTTTTTTTTAAGTTTATTTATTTAGTTTTCAGAAAGAGAGCAAGCAGGAGAGGGGCAGAGAGAGAGAGGGAGACAGAAAATCCTAAGCAGGTTCCGTGCTGCCAGCGCAGAGTCAGACTCAGGACTTGAACTCACAAACTGTGAGATCTTGACGTGATATGAAATCAAGAGCCCGACGCTCGACCAATTGAGCCGTCCAGGCTCCCCACACAGTCTTGTTTTAATCCCACTATCAACCGTATGTCTCTCGGTGTACCATTACAATTTTTTTAATGTTTATTTTACTTTTGAGAGAGAGAGAAAGACAGAATGTGAGTAGGGGAGGGGCGGAGAGAGAGGGAGACACAGAATCTGAAGCAGGTTCTAGGCTCCCAGCTATCAGCACAGAATCTGATGCAGGGCTCAAACTCATGAACTGCGAGAGCATGACCTGAGCTGAAGTCGGAAGCTTAACTGACTGAGCCACCCAGGGACCCTCTTGGCCTATCATTTGAATCCTCTCTTCATTTCATTATCTAAACAGGAATATTCAACCAGATAATACATATGTTCTCTGGAAACCGTAAATCGTACGCAAATGCGAGAGACTATTTACGACCTATTCATTAACAAGCAGACCCAGTAGATGCAGCGTTTCAGTGATTCCAGGTTGAAGAGTCGTGTTTTTAGTTCCAAAGTTCAAGGAGCAGTGTTTGTTTTATGGGTCAGACAGACCTGCTTTGAGTCCCAGTTTTATGTCCTGTTAATGGTGTTTTGGCCATGATGTTGAGCTTCTTGACTTGTAAATTACATACAGGTCAGGTGGAAATGGAAAATGTGCTTAAAAGAGGTATATGGTGCTTCATACAGTGCCTGGCACATAATAAGTGCTTAATAAATGCTAGTGGACATATTATAGCCCAAATAAATTCTTGAAGCCCATAAGGGGACGGGGACAAAGATGTCTACTGCAACATTATTGGCGGTGGTAAAGTGTTGGAGGCAATCTGGTGTCCATTACTGGTAAAATGGCCAGTCAATGGGGGCGCATAGACATGCAGCAGTTAAAGTCGACGGGTCAGATGTACACATGAAGGCACATCTTGAAACATTGGAGAAAAGAGTAAAAAAGGACAGAATATGATTTAAGACACAACATATAGAGGGTTGATGGGGGGTGGGAGGGAGGGGAAAATGGGTGATGGGCACAGAGGAGGGCACCTGTGGGGATGAGCCCTGGGGGTTGTATGGAAACCAATTTGACAGTAAACTTCATATTAAAAAATAATAATAAATGAAACACAACGTATAGGTAAGTTAAAATACATGCATAAAAAAACAATGGTACCCATGTTGCAACAACTCGTTGAATTCATAATGATTATAGATGGAGAGGAATGAGAATGGATTATGAGATGGAAGAGAATGAATGAATGAACGAATGGATGAATGATAAGGGGCAATGGTGTGCCGTAAACACATTGCAAAGATTGATTGACATGGTCTCCCACCCGCAAAGCGCAACTAGAAACTAAAATAAATGTGGTAAAGACAGCCCAGTGCCTATTATCCTTATAACACTGGCTGAGTCCAGCTTCCAAGAAATACAAAAATAACAACAAAGCCACTCCCTGTGTCAACTTCCAGAGGCCGCTGCAGGAACTCACACATGAGCCGTTTGGAACTACAGACGCGTATTCTCGCAGTTCTGAAGGCGGAAAGTCAGAAATCAGGTGTTAGGGGCTGCGCTCCCTCTGGAGGCTCTAGGACCGCATCCGGTCTTCGCGTCGTCCAGCTCCTGGTTACTCCGGGCACTTCCCCACTTGTGGCCAAGTCGCTCCACAAACTCCGCCTCCTTCTCTGGCTGAAATATCCTGGGCCTTTCTCTTCTAAGCACCCGTGTTGGGATTCCGGGGACGCCTAGATAATTCAGGATCATCTTCTCATCTCAAAATCTGTAAATCACATCTGCAAAGATATTTTGTTTTGAAAGAAGGTCATATTCACATATTTTGTTTTGAAAGAAGGTTCTTGGAATAAGGATTTGGGCATATATTTGGGGGGCTGTCATTTAGCTCTCTATACTCCCTAACTGGGCCTCAGAACGTAACAAATCAAGCCCACTCTACACTGGAAGGAGATCCGATGTCTCCTTCCCATTTGGGGCACTCGTCAACAGAATGTTCAGGAAACACCCAGAGGTGCTCATTCAGCCCTCAGAGCCAGGCCAGACTCCTCCCCTCCTGCTCCCGAAGCAGGACAATCCGGGAATCCCTGTCCGTGCCCCAGTGTGCTGCCTCTATGCCCACAGGGAAACCCAGGCCCTCCCGATTCACTGAGGCCCCAGCGAAGGCCACAGCACCTGCTGTCACCCAAATGACCTGAGAAGTCCTTAAAATACTCGTATCCCCACGTTGTTCCTGGCACAATTGCCACTCTTCTCGGGGAATCTTTTCTTGATCTTTACATTCGGGCCACCCTCCACTGTATCTCATCCCAGGCCCATGCATGTCCCTCCACAGCAATTAATACACACACACACACACACACACACACACACATTTAACGTGTGATCATCGGATATAAACTCCTTGAGAACGAAGAGAATGTCTGCTTTGCTCAAGATTGCATTAGCAGCTACTAGCACCCCGCCTGGCACAAGGTTGGATTGATGGGATTCCTGGAGGGTATGTAACCTTCCAACATTGTGACATTCAACCAGCTCAGCTCTTCCCGCACAGCGACTTCACACGTGAGTTGTGCCCTCTACACCAGGGGTAACGGTGACTTTGCACTGCCCACTTCACATACTCTGTCATAGTAGGATCGGGCTTTGTAGCAAAGCTCTGGACTGGTCTGGGTTTGAATCTTGCCCCTGCCTTCATCTACGTTGTTCTGCTGAGCAAGTGCTTAAATCCTCTCAGCTACTAAGCTTACCCCTAAACCTCTTACATTCTGGGAGAAAGGCAAATAGTAACTACATATTAAAGTCTCTGAGGTTGATTGTGAATGAAGCATTTAGCATAATCAATTACCATCGACAGTCAATATTAACTCTTTATCATCATGTACACACTGACATGTAATGTATTTTACAACAACAACAAAAAAATAATGGGTACCAGTCTCTAATACTAGAGAGCTCATTAATTTAAAAACTTAAGTGACTGGACAAATTATTTAACTTGTTTCCTCATCTGCAAAATGAGCTAATTTGACTAGATCAGAGGGTGTCAATCACCAGGATGATCAATTGCCTGCCCAAAATGCATCATGCCTCCATTTAAATATATATCTTCTAATGCCTTCTGGGGGACTCATTACTATTTCCAAATGTCTTCTATTAATCTCATTGATCCAGTCTTGAAAGAAGGTAGATTTTGCCAAGCGCTGAGACACGGACAGTTAGCAAGTTGTTGTTTCCCACGTGACGCCATCCAGAGGAATAATACAATTCACTTCTACAACAGCTATAGATCCTTCAGCCCAAGTTAGGATCTCAACCCACTAAGCAACTCAGTAAGCGCACCTGCCAGTATAACCTTTCAAGCTGCAAGTGAACTTGGTGGAGAATGGCCTACATGGGAGAGGAGTTCAAGGTTGCTGATCAGTTAAGAGGCTGCTCAGGTTTGCGTTACGCCACAATCTCTCCATGGAAAGCCCTGAAGAGAAGATCAATACCCTTGCATGGTAACGTGGTAATTATTGCATTCACACGGACTCCCTGGTGTCAGTCCTACAAAGCTCCGACATTTGTATATAATACAGAAATATGGTAACTCTACAATGTGTTCGTAGGGATTTCATATTTCAAGAGCAGAGTAAATGAATGAATCAATAACTACATTACAGCAGTTTTCAGTAATACCCACTAACGCTTACAGAATTTGTACTGAGTTCACTGGTGCATTACCACATGGGAGCTTCCGCATGGCAGTGTGGAGGGCACAAGGCACAGGAGAGAGGAGAAGAAACCTGGCCAGGTGAAGGAGGGCAGTGCACAGATGGCTAGCAGAAGACGTGGGGCATCAACCACGGCCTCCTGACTTCTTCTAGATCTGGGCTCTTTCTATTTACACATTACGATTTGCAAAGGCCAATTCAATGCATTTTACTTAATCTTTTGATCATATTATTGCATATGTATATATATATACACTTATTATATTGTATAATAAGTATATTATTATATAGTATCTACTTTATTGAAAGGCAATTATTGGGGCACCTGGGTGGCTCAGTCGGTTGGGCGTCCGACTTCGGCTCAGGTCACGATCTCGCGGTCCGTGAGTTCGAGGCCCGCATCGGGCTCTGTGCTGACAGCTCAGAGCCCGGAGCCTGTTTCGGATTCTGTGTCTCTCTCTCTGCCCCTCCCCTGCTCATGCTCTGTCTCTCTCTGTCTCAAAAATAAATAAATGTTTTAAAAAATTAAAAAAAAAAAAAAGGCAATTATTCACAATGTTTCACTATATTTTTATTTCTATAAGGTCTTTAGTAATGTCCCCACGTTTATTCCTAAATTTAGTAATTTGAGTCTTCTGTCTTTTATTTTTGGTCCTGATAGCTGAAGGTTTGTTAATCTTTTCAAAGATTATGTGTATCTTTTTAATCTCTGTTTCTTTGATTTCTGCCTTAATCTTTATTTTCCTTCCTTCAATATACTTCTCATTTAATTTGCTCTTTTTAAAATAGTCTCTTAATGTGAAAGTTTGATCAATACATTTCTTTTTTTTTAATATAGCCATTTGTCACTATAAATTTTCCTGTAAGTGGTGCTTTAGTTGCATCCTATAAGTTTTTGCATTTTATCTTTTTGTATTTATTCACCTCAAAGTATTTTCTAATGAACTTTGTGATTTCTCCTTTGTTTTTATTTTTTATCTGTTATTAAAAAAATTTTTAATGTTTATTTATTTCTGAGACAGAGAGAGACAGAGCATGAGTGGGAGAAGGACAGAGAGAGAGGGAGACACAGAATCCGAAGCAGGCTCCGGGCTCCGAGCTGTCGGCACAGAGCCCGACGTGGGGCTCGAACTCACAGACCCACAAGATCATGACCTGAGCCAAAGTCGGACGCTAAACTGACTGAGCCCCCCACACGCCCCTGTGATTTCTCCTTTGAATGATCTGGGGGTTAATTTGTACTATATGTGCTTTCCAAATTTCCTTCTGTTGATGATTCCTAATTGCATTCCATTTTAGTCAGAGAACATTCTTTGTATTATTTCAATTTATATAAGTTTATTGAGGTTGATTTAATGGCCTAAGGTAGAGTCTATCTTGCAGAATGCTCTATGTATGCTCGAGAAGAATAGGCATGTGCTGTTGTCGAGTGTTTAGTTCTAGTCCATTTACAAGGTGGTTCAAGTCTTCTGTCCCCTGCTGACTTTCTGCTCAGTTTGATACACTATAGAAAGTGGGGGGTGGAGGTCTCCAGGACATTATCAAATTATCTATTTCTCCCCTCAAATTGTGTCAGTGTCGCTTCATGTATCATGAGGCTCTATTTGTTCAATGAGTATATGTTTATAACAGTTATGTCTTCCTGATGGTTTGACCCTATTTCCATTGCAGAATGTTTTCCTTTGACTCTAGTAATATATGCCTTACGGTCTCTTCGGTCTGTTATTCACAGTCATTGCAGATCTCTTGGTTATTGTTTACATTGCTTATCTTTTTCAACCCTTTTACTTTCACCCTATTTGTGTCTTTGCGTCTTAGGTATGTCTGTTCCAGATTTTGAAGAATCTTGAACTTTATTTTCCAACCCTTTTATTCAAATATTATTTTTTATATATTTTAATATATAAAATCTCCCTATTTTTGAATATTTTTCGAGACACAATCGTTTCTCTTAGGAAATTAATTGTACTTTTATTTATAATGTGTATGGTTTTCTTCTGCTCATTGTGTTTGCTCTCTTTCTTCCATGTTTCTTGTCCTTTAAGTTTTTTTTTTTTCTCTGCTTTTAACATTACAGCATTTCTTAAAATGATTGGAGACCCTTGATTGTTCATTTATATTTGGGAATGTGGCCGTGAAAGATTCATTGAAACCTTTTATGGGTGAAGCGGGGTTTATCAACTCTGGGCCTTCCTAGAGGGCAATTGGGGAATTTCAAACATACTTCCGAGGATCCTTCAACTGTATCCTCTCCAACTGATTGCTTTTCCAAAGATTAATCCTCAAATTTCCTCCCTAGGGTAGAGAAGTAGGCTTTCAGTGCTCTGGGAACCGAGAGGGAAACTATCACCCGGGGTATCGTAGTTCTGTGGGCAGTCTTGCACTTAGGACCCTCCCCCTTTCTTTTCGTCATGGCCCTTGATCCCTGTGTCTGGGATTCCAGAATCCCATACGCCATAAATCAATTTCATAATCCCAGAAGCCCCAGTTGGAACCAGACTCCTCTGGTTCCAACTTTCTAAAGAATAGACTCGACTTTTCCAAGCACTGTTTGGAGAGACTGGACCGGTTAGCGGAGAAGAAGCAGATCTAGGCAGCTTGCTACTATTCACTCGGTTAGAACCTCACTCCAACTTTCAGAGCACTCCGCGCTCACATTCACAGTTCCTTACACTAGCTCCTCGCATTTTTTTCCCCATTTTCTTCTCTTGCAGGAAGAATAGGCTGGCTTCTTACAGTCATCTCCCTGCAGAAAGTGGGGTTATGCCCCTCTCTGCCCTATCACAACAGTGGCCAGCTTTTCATTTATCAGCCATCCTCCATATTTGAATACAGCTCATTTGCCACGATTGACTTCCTAATTCTTTTCGTCCTCTGCGTTTATATTTTTAATGTTATTTTTTTTCCTCTTATTTTATTGTTCTTTGGGGAAAAACAAAAGCAAAGAGGAAGTGTATGGTTTTGACCTACCATGTTTAAACAGATTTCAGGAACAAACTCTGTACGGTCAACATCTCCATTTTTTTGGTCATGGAAGGAATGAAGAAACAGGGGCACCCGGGTGGCTCAGTTGGTTGCACGTCCGACTTCGGCTCAGGTCAGGATCTCACGGTTCGTGAGTTCGAGCCCCGCGTCGGGCTCTGTGCTGCCAGCTCAGAGCCTGGAGCCTGCTTCCGATTCTGTGTCTCCCTCACTCTCTGCCCCTCCCCTGCTTGTGCTCTGTCTCTCCCTCCCTCCCTCAAAAATGAGTAAATATTTTTAAAAAAGAAACAGAATTATTATGATAAGAGTCCCAGGTAGCAAACCACATAGTAGCTCCCAAAGAACTTCACCAGGTTTTAGAACAATAATCATTAAATATTTTTCAGTTTCTGAAGTCAAAGAAACATGCTTGCTATACTAGTTTTTCAGAAACTATTAAGTGTTTTTTTTATTCACAACATCCAAGATATAGAAACAGCATAAAGGTCATTGACGGATGACTGGATAAAGAAGATGTGGTGGATACATATAATGGAATATTATTCAGTCTTAAAAATAAAGAACCCTACAGTTTGGGACCACATGTACCTGGAGGACATTCTCCTAGGTGAAATAAGCCAGGCACAGACACACAAATACTACATGATCCCACTTTTATGAGAAATCTAAAGTAGTCAAACTCATAGAACCAGCGAGTAGAGGAGTGGTTTCCAGGGCTCGGAGATGGGGAGGGGACAGTCAAAAGAATAAAATCTCAGGTTTGCAAGATCAGTGTGTCCTGAGTCTAACATAGAGCATAAGGTCTATACTGGACGATGCTGTCTTGCATACTTAAATATTTACTAAGAGGGTAAATGCTATATTAAGTGTCCTTGCTATACAAAGTAAGAAATAATAGCAGAAAGTAAATTAATTGTTATTTATTTATTTATTTATTTATTTTTAAAGATTTATTTAAGTGCGTGAACCAAACTGAACAGGAGAGTGGCAGAGACAGAGAAACAGAGAGAGAGAGAGAGAGCGAGAATTGTAGGTGGGCTCCATGGTGTCAGTGCAGGGCCCAATATGGGGCTCGATCTCACGAACCACAAGATCATGACCTGAGCTGAAATCAAGAGTCGGACGCTTAACCGCCTGAGCCACCCAGGCGTCCCAAAGTAAATTCCTTTTTAAAAAGAAGGGAAGGGGAGGAACTTTCTAGAGGCGATGGATACATGTCTAACTTTGTTTGAAGCAGTGTTTCATGGGTATATGCTTCTCTCCAAACTCATCAAGCTGTATACATTCAATATGTACAGCTTTGTGTATGTCAATCCTATTCTTAAAAAGTGGTTAAAATAAAGAGAATAGGTGCTCTGTTTGATAAATTAAGAAACGCATCTTACCTCTCAAGTTATCTTGGGTAATTTTGTTACCATGAGTCACCTCCATTCACCATGTGGACATGGCTGCCGAAAAAGCGGTGTAAACATATATGTATCTCTGTCTATCTATCCATCTGTCTCCATCCATCCGTATATCCATCTATCCGTGTATGTATACGCAGATATGTGTGTACATATATGTGCATATGTGTTATATATGTGTGTGTGTTCATGTGTATACCTATGTATGTGTATATATACATGCATATAAATGTATGTATGTGTGTATATAAGTGTATGTATGTATGTTTATATTTGTATTTATATTTATGGATTTTTTTTTCTGCTTGTTTTATGGAAAGGAAATGTCAAGAACCAACCATTTCATGAAATCGGTTTTATGAAATTTTTGTTCTGCTTCCTTAAAGTTAGTCCTAAAAGGGCAGAAGATGTATGTGCAACATGGGTTTACTGTTACGGTCTCACCCCGCCCCCCCCCCCCAACCTTAGGTGTGCAGAGACATTTCGTACCTCGCCACTCACATGCGAGATCTTTTAGAAATGGAACCAGTGGATGTTGAGCAAGTTCGCAGGCCCTCTCTTACTGGCACGTAATGAGTAACAGGATTCCTTGACAGCTCTTTAGTCTTTGGCCACTGAAGTCACTTGATGACAGAGTCCATTTCCAGAGGCTGACAGTGGAGCGAACTGCTAAGCATCTCTTTTCTGCCACAGCCTCTTTGTTCCCTTGAGACTCGCATAACAGCATGAGGGCTTCCGAGTTCCATTTCAAGTCACTGTTTAATGAATCCATTTTAGTGAACTTCTTATCCATTTTCCCATTTCATGCATTCATTCTTGCATGGCAACCCATAGCATCCCTTTTTAGCTGAGCCATTTTACTGATGAGAAACTAGTATTAAAAACAAAACAGGGGCGCCTGGGTGGCTCAGTCGGTTGAGCGTCCGACTTCGGCTCAGGTCATGATCTCGTGGTTTGTGAGTTCGAGCCCCGCGTCGGGCTCTGGGATGACAGCTCAGAGCCTGGAGCCTGTTTCGGATTCTGTGTCTCCTCCTCTCTCTGCCCCTCTCGTGCTCATGCTCTGTGTCTCTCTGTCTCTCAGTAATAAATAAACGTTAAAAAAAATTAAAAAAAAAAATAAAAGAACAAGGTGATCAGCTCAAAACTTACACTTGATCAGAGATGAGCTATCCCACAGCAGCATTTCAAATACCTAACCTGGTCATCTGGTAACTTTTTAGCCAGCATAGTCTTGTTCAAAGCAAGGAGTCCTCTCCCACTCTCTTCCTCTCTCTCTCATACACACCTATGATGCAAAATTTAAGTAGATAGGGATAGATATAAAGATAAAAGGAAAGAGATGTGTAGCTATAAAATAAAAATTTTAAATGCCTTCAAAATGAAAAATCCCACTTTTTATTCTCGGCTTGGAAAAAAAATATATCTATCTGCCCTAATTTCAACAGCCGATTCTCTTTCTGGATATTAGAGGTCTATAGGTGCACTGATTTCATTAGAAGAAGGTGTTTCCATGATCCTTTAATAAAAAGATTTGGTCTAGCATAATAACTACCCAGCATTTTATTTAAGTTGCTGGGTATGGTGTTTCTCAGTAGGAACAGCAATAATGATCACGTGTTCCTACGAGGGAACTCGTTCTGACACGTCTTGTTAGCTGACAGCTATGGGGCACTTGGCTCCCAGCTTTGGGACTGGTTTCAAACGCAGTCTTTGTGAAAGCGAAGGAAATCCTCGTCACCCCATCCAGTGACAAGTAGCGGGAATGGGGTCAGACTGGGGATGTGTACTGTGAGGTGAAGATGGGGCTGTGACGGGGCTGTCACGAGGAGGCAGACTGAGCGTCGATTACATCCTACCTCTGCCCCACCTCCCCTCTCAAATCACCTTCTTTGCAACCCCTGTAGGACCCACTCCCGGCCAATGAGATGGGCCACCTGGTCCCTGGCTTTGGATCCATCACCTCGTTCTCCCAGAAGAAATGGTGGAAAATTCATCCCGTGACATCACTCTTGAAGACAGATCCCAGAGATCTTCACACTGGGGATTTTATCAAAGGGACTATTGGGGCGCCTGGGTGTCTCAGTCTGTCGAGCGTCCGACTTCGGCTCAGGTCATGATCTCGCGGTCCATGGGTTGGAGCCCCGCGTCGGGCTCTGTGCTGACAGCTCGGAGCCTGGAGCCTGCTTCCGATCCTGTGTCTCCCTCTCTCTCTGCCCCTCCCCCACTCTCACTTGGTCTCACTCTGTCTCTCAAAAATAAATAAATGTAAAAAAAAAAATTTAAAAAAAGGGACTACCTACATACACAAGCTGAATTCACGACACTTTAAACAAATCGCAAACACTCTAAGATTGCATTTGAAATGAGGTGATCACACGAAGATGTATTGGAAGATTTTAGTTAAATAAATTGTGGTATATCTATTCGGGGGACCACGATTTATTTAACTAAAATCTTCCGATAAATATTCGTGTGATCACCTTCATTCACTGTCATGGAGAGGACTGGTATGTTTACACTGACACTGAGGATTTTGATGATTAATCTTGAAGGACAAAGCTCGTTATAAACTGTCATTTAAAAATACTGGGGCTCAGTCACTTTAGCATCTGACTCTTGATTTTCGTCTCAGGTCATGGTCTCACAGTTTGTGAGATTGAGCCTCTCGTCGGGCTCTGTGCTGACAGTGTGGAGCCTGCTTGGGATTCTCTCTCTCTCTCTCTCTCTCTCTCTGTCTCTGTCTCTGTGTCTCTCTCAAAATAAATAAATAAATAAATTTAAAAAAAATTGGTATGATTTCATTTATATAAGCAGAGAGACCGAAAAATATGCCTGATAATATGTTCAAAACGTTAAGGGTGCACGTTTGATTTGTGGCTTTGCGGGTGAATTCGCCTTCTATTTTTCCATATATTTGCTTTTTGATATTAATATGTGTTCCCTTTCCAATCAGACAAAGGAAAAAACAAAAGCTACCTTTTGTATGGAAATACAAAATACGGCATTAATTTGAGACTCAGAGGCAACAATTTTACCAGTTAAGGTCCAACCTGAAAGGCCCCATTCTAAGAACCTTCATTTTGCTAACATCTGCTAACTGGAACTAAAGGCCTGTCTCTCAATGACGGGTATACAGTTGGACAGCATTTGTGAAAACAGGAGGGGCAAAATAATGACGTGGTAACAAGTATAGGCTCCAGAGCCAGCCTCCCTGGAAAGGAATACCGGGCGACCGCATCCTGGCTGTGTGACCTTAGGCAACTTACTTATCCTCTCTGAGTGATCAGTCTCCGAGTCTACAAATGACGTAATGTGCCCACCACATGGCTGTGTCAGGAAGACGAATTCAGCAACATTTGTAAAGCATCTGCAACAGTGCCGGCTACATAACAAACATTATATGCATTTTTGATAAATAAGTACAATGCTATGTGGTACACTCAGCTGTAGAATTTAGGTTTCAAACGGCCACAGCAAAACCTTCTTTAAAGTGTATGATCCCGGAATCATGTGCTTTACATAGTCCTCTCTGTTCTGTCTTGTATACATGTGTGAGCAATACGGCAAAGGCAGCAATGAGGCCAAGGATGTAAAACTCATCTTGAAAAATAATGAGTGCAAAGTAAGAGTGGAGGCAATTGCTTTGTTCTTTCTCTTTTTCAGACTATTCTAAGTAGGTCTGCTCAAATCAGTGTTGTAGTTCGAATAATTTTTCTGAACAAGGACAGAGTTCTATGTGAAGTATCTGGCATGTTAATTGAAAGGTCCTCACGACTGGATGTCCATTCCAGTTAGGGGCCATCTTTTAAACTAAGATGGCTGCCAGTTAAATCAAGAATCAATTAAGCGCATTAATAAAACAACCCTGTCAACTCCCATTAGACCTGGCCCAGACCTTCTTCTTCTCTATTAAGCAAGCAATTGTTAATCACAATTTTTATCAATATCTCAGAAACATGATCTGTAATTTGCCTCCAGTAAATGAATAACACCAATTGGTTACCGACTCTAAGTGGAAAGGACTCTCCCAAGGGAGAAGGGAAGTCCATATTCTGTCACTTCCTGTTTGTAACGGGGAAGAAGCCTTGGCGAGTTGGAAGAAGACGCATGCAAACATGGTTTTCCAAGGCATAGAATATGCCCTAAGAAGTGAAAGAGAAAATGATGAGAGACATTTGAGAGGAACACTTGGTAGCGTAAGTGGAAGAAGGGTAAAAAGAGGCAGAATCTGCACATTGTCATCTCCGTTAAGAAGTTGAGCTTGGCCAAACCAGGGTTTACTCAGGACATCCTCCCTATGGAGTGGTAGAGAATCATCATGTGAGACAGCAGGCCACTGCTACCTGGGACCTTACGGTCCTCGACAGTCAAAGATATTTGACACAGTAGTTACGTCAAGTGTGGTCGTGTGCTTTAGAAGATCCACCTGCAGAGGTCAGTGGGTATGAAGAGAGTAAACAACGAGGTTCAGCCTGGGGAGAATTAATACGACAAAGATTCATTGCTCCACTCTCTTTTTTCTGTTTGAAGTCGACGGGGGGGGGGGGTGCTGGATGGGCAGAATCTTTGGTCTTAGAGGGCTGGGTCACAGTTAGAAACAGGATATAGCAGGTTATTTGGTCCCAACCTCTACTCTTTCTGGCTAACATCCTCCAGTGACCCAGAGCACCCAACTTTGAGAAGCAACCCAAGCCTGCCTGGGTGTTCCAATTCTTTCAGGATTCTTCTGTTGATTCAGAAAACATCTCCCATGCCCGTTTCCGTGGTTCTAACATCAGCCATGTCATGGGGTGTGGTCAGTTTGCTAACGTGGAAATGAGTTCGGAGTACAAAACCAGGGTGAATCTTAGCTCCACCACCAAGAATGCCATGACTCGCGGTGTCACCCTTTCTTCACTGGAGAATTCTCACTGCAAAAAATAATAACCGTATCACCTTTTATCGCCCACAGGGAAGCCATAATAGTCTTATTAGAGTGAGAGAAGGTATATGAAAAGAACTGTTTCATATTGTCAAGGCTCTTGTTACCATCCCTTTCTCTTCAATACAGATTCAGTTGGTTCTTCTCAGTTCTCTTCTCAGGTCTCAATTTCTCTCCACTGCTCCCAAATGACGGCCAACTGCCTCACTTAGTTTAGACATTTGTCTGTAAACTTTTTGTCTCAAACGAGCAGACCCCAAAGCAAACATACATCTGGTTTGCGCAGTTGTGGTTTGGATTGTCTACCAGTTTTGTCTAAGAAGTACAATGCAAGAAAATGGAATAAATGGTCCACTGCCAGAATCCATGGCCCAGTGACCCCAAACCATGATTTTATATTTTAAAAAAGGGGGGAAATCTTATCTCTGAGGAAGAGGCAAAATGGGGTGGTGGAAAGAAAATGCTCCTAAGAACCAGTGCAATGAATTAATTCTGAAAATCAGAGCTGGGAGGAGCCTTGGACATCATCTAGGAAGACCAATGGTTTCATCTCGCATAAGGGGAGAGACTTTACAACTTGCTTAAGACTTGGTGATAGGGGGTACCAGGCTACCCCTCATTAGTATAGGACTAATGCCTCCAAGATAAGGAATGAGTTTTGAACAAGGATTTTGACAATGGAAAGGAATGATTATGGTGGGATTGCCAAATAAAAATACAAGACACCCACTTAAGTTTGAATTTCATATAAATAATAAATAAATAGCAGAAGTATGTCCCATGTGATATTTGGGAGATATTTATGCTGGAAACATATGATTGGTGAGTCAGAGGGCACGTGCGTTGTTAAATTTGATAGACATTGCTAATTTTACCCAAAGGGTTTATACCTGTTTACCCTTCATACTAGCCACGCATGAGGACATGTTAGCCGAAAATCAGAATTTTTGCCAATCTGATGGGTACAAAGTGATATCATAGTATTGTCTCCATCTTTTTTCTCTAGTTATGAGTGACTTGGGAATTTTGTCATGTGTTTAAGAGCCATTAAATTTCTTTTACTGAGAGCTTTCTATTCTTTTTCTTCCTACCTCTCCTTCTTCATTGTTTTAATTATGTTGTTACTCTAATTTACAAGTTTTTGGGGAACGGAAACTAGCTCTTTATCTGTAATATGTGTTGTAAATTTCTTTTTCAATTTTGTTACTTATGTTCTGAATTTCCTCTGATATTTTGGGCATGGACGAATATTTTATTTTATTTCCAATGTGGTCAAGTTTATTAATTTTTGTGTGTGCTTGGTTTGTGGATTTTGAGTCACGAGGTGGGGGGGGGGGAGATTTTCCAGACACCAAAGTTATAAAGGAATCCATTTCTTTTCCCTTGCAGTTTTAGAGTTTTATTTTTATACTTTTAAATCTTTCGTGCATTTGGAATTTTTTTCAGTATAAGGAGTGAGGTACAGATTCAATTTGTTTTCTGGACTAGGACTCTGAAGTGCCAACAAGTTATTATTTCCTTATTCATTTGAAATTCCAACTTTGTTATATGCTAAATTTCTGAATTTACCTGTGCCATTTCTGGTCCTTCAAATCTTTTCTTTTAGTCAGTCTATCCACTGATACACTAAAGCCATACACTGTCATTTTCTTTAAACTACAATTTTATGTCTCATGCGGCAAATCATGATACACGCTTTCCTTTTTTAAATTTTATTTATTTTGGAGAGGAGAGTGAGTGACAGAGAGGACACAAGGAGAGAGAGGGAGAGAGTGATAATCTTAAACCTAACCTGTGACTTGATCCCAGGACCCAAGAATCATGACCTGAGCCAAAATCGAGTCAGACACTCAACGTACTGAGCCACCCATGTGCCCCTTTGCTTTCCTTTTTCAAACACACTTTTTCTTGATTTTTTTTGCGTATGAACTTTAGTCTAGTTCCAAAAGCAAAATGAGCAAAATAAATTGTAGTATTTTAAATTGGAATCCTGTTAGATGTATAAACAAAATAAGGGAAACTTCATACCTTTATTACATTGAGTTTTCTTTTCCAAATACAGGCACATTTTTCTATTTTTTCAGTACTTAACTGTGCTCCTAAATAGTATTTTAAAATTGCGTTCATAAAAGTTTGCATATCTCTCATTCAGTTTGTTTCTAGGCATTTTATCTTTTTTTTGGTGCTATTATGGGTAAGAGTCTTTCCATCCAATATCTTTTCTAGTTATTCATTGTTTGTATATATTGACGTACGCTTATTAAGTTTTGTTTAACTTTATTTTGAGAGACAGAGAAAGAGGGAGTGTGCATGTGCTTGAGTAGGGAAGGGGCAGACAGATGGAGAGAGAGAATCCCAAGCAGGCTCCATGATGTCATGAACATTGAAGTCATGACCTGAGTCGAAATTAAGAGTCAGATGCCTGACTGAGCCTCCCAGGTGCCCCTGTTTATTAAGCTTAATACCTATTATATGACCGATGTTTTTATACAATTTATTATTTGTAGCCAATTTCTGCATTTAATTTTCTTATATTATCTAGTATCTATTATCTAGATATTAATATATCTAGTATATTATCTAGAAAATATATTTCTTATGTTAGTCTAATATCTTAATTATATCCTTTGACAGTCGTCAAGAAAGTATTTTCTTCCCTTCCATTTTTTGTACCTTTAATTCTTACTCCAGTACAATGTTTAACAATAATGGTGTCAGTGGGCATCCTTGTCCAGATTTTAGTGATGTGGCTTTCGTGCCTCCCCAGTCAGCTGATGCTGGCTTTTGGGAGGATATGTATGTGTGTATACTTATAATTCTATCTGTATATCTAAGTTTGTATCTATATAATTATCTATACACTTACTATGTTTATGCTTACTTCTATATCTATAGCCTATATATTCATATCTATCTATAATTATATGTATCTACAATATCTCTATTCAGCATAAGCATATGGAAGAAGGATGTATCCATTACAATAATATTGAGAGTATTAAGTTTTTGTACTTCATAGAGATCCAACTGATGTGTGATGAACTGCACATATTTAAAGTATACCATTTGATAAATGTTGATATACGAGTATGCTATAAACACATTAGCCCCATAAGATAGTAAACCTATCCATCACTCTTAAATGTTTACTCAAGCACCTTGGTAATCCCTCCCTGTCAAAATCCTTCCCTAAGCAGTAGTGCTTTCTGGCATTTAGGTTTATTTGCATCTTACGGAACTTTATAGGAAAAGAATCTTACAGTATATACTCTCATTTTTGGAGAAGTGGGGGTTCTGGATTTTCTTATGCAGCATAATGACTCTGAGACTCACCCATGTTGTCGTGCTGTGTGTATCTGCAGTTTATGCCTTTTGATTGCTGAGTAGTATGCCACGGTATGACTATAGCATTATTGGTTTGTCCATCCGAGTCTTGATGGACAGGTGGAAGCCCAGAAATAGACCCATAGAAATACGGTCAATAGACCTTGGACAAAGGAGCAAAGGCAAGACGATGCAACAAGGATGATCTTTGCCAAATGGCGCCGGAACAACTGGACATTCACATGCTACAAAGCTGACTCTAGACACAGACCTTACATCCTTCCCTAAAATTAACTCAAAATGGATCACAGACCTACAAGTAAAACACAAAGCTATAATATTCTCAGGGGCGCCTGGCTGCCTCAGCCAGTAGAACATGCAACTCTTGATCTCAGGGTCATGAATTCAAGCCTCACATTGGGCATGGAGCCTACTTAAAAACAACAACAACCATAAAACTCTTAGAAGATAAGACAGGAGAAAACCTAGATGGTATTGGGTTTTGCAATGACTTCTCGACACAACAGCAAAGGCACAATCCATGAAAGAAATTATTTTAATGCTGGAAGTCATTAAAGCATACAAACTTCTGCTCTGCAAAAGACAATGCCAGGAGAATGAGAATGAGCTGAGCTATAGACTAAGAATATATTAGTAAAACACATATCTAATGAAGGCCTGTTACTTAAATCTCAACAGTAAGAACACACATAACCCAGTGAAGAAATGGGCCAAAGACCTTAACAGATATTTCACCAAAGAAGTTACACAGAAGGCAAATAAGTATATGAAAATATGCGGCACACCATGCGTCATCGGGGAATTTAAAATTAATACAATAAGATGCCCTTACATACCTGTAAGAATGGCCCAGGTCCAGGATTCTGAGAACTCTGATTGCTGGTGAGAACGCGGAGTCACTGAAACTCTCATTGTTGGTGGGAATACGAAATGACATGGTCACTTTGGAAGACAGTTTGGCACTTTCTATAAAGACTAAACATGCTTTTCCATATGATCCAGCTATCACATTTCTTGGCATTCACCCAAAGAAATTGAACACTTACGTCCACACAAAAACTTGCACAGATGCTTATGCTTATATCAGCTTGATCATAATTGCTAAGACCTGGGGACCAACTAAGATGTCCTGTGGTACATGCAGACAATGGAATATTTAGCACTAAAAAGAAAGGACTATCAAATCATGAAAAGACATGGACAAAAGTTAAATGCATATTACTAAGTGAAAGAAGCTGCTCTGAAAATATCATCTATTATATTAATCCATGTATAAGACATTCCAGAAAAAGCCAGACTCTGGAAACAGTAAAAAGATCAATGGTTTCCAGAGTTTAGGAGTGGAAAGGAAAAATAGGCAGAAAACTTTTAGGGCAGTGAAACTACTCTGTATGATATAATAGTGATGAGATACGTGTCATCATACATTTGTCCAAACCCATAGAATGTACATCAAAAGTGAATCCTAATGCAAACTATGGACTTTGGGTGATTACAATGTGTTCATCGGTTGTAACAAATGTTGATACCTGGTGAAGGATGTTGGTGAGGGGGAGGCTGTGCAGTTGTGGAGGCAGCGTGTGTTCGTGAAATCTTTACCCTTTCTCCTCAATTTTGCTAACAACCTAAAACTTTTCTAAATAAATTATTTTTTAATGTTTATTCATTTATTTTTGAGAGAGAGAGAGAAGAGTGGGGGAGGGCAGACAGAGAGGCAGACATAGAATCCCAGAGCCTGATGTGGGGCTTAAACTCCAGAACCACAAGATAATGACCTGAGCTGAAATCAAGAGTCAGACGCGCCATCGACTGTACCCCCCCGCCAAGGTCCCTAAAATAATAAATTCTTAATAAAGTAATTTATATTCATATGTTCAACCTTATTCAAGAAGGATTTATTAATTACCTACAGGTGACAAGGGACTATGATAAAATAAGAAATGCTCCACTGCAGTTATAGATGGTAACTCAAAAACAAGGGAAAAATCATCAATCCCTTCCCAGTTGGTCATCCAATTATGATACTTTCCTGTCTGTAATGACCATTGCAGCTGACGACAGAACTAGATTATTTTTTCGGGGATGGGTGGTCCCTCTGACCACGCTGGTGTTTCAAACCCTCAGCTCATTCCCTCTACTACAGTGACACTGAGGTGATAGGTAACATGACATAATGAACACCAGTCAGATTAGTTGAATGCTAACTAATTGCCAGACTATGCTTCTCGGCATTAAAAATAATTAACACATTTTATCTTCACAACTACCTTATAAGGGAGGAAATGTTATTCTCCCATTTTATACATGAAGAAATTGAAGCTCAGAGCTAGTATGAGTGTTAAGAATTGTGAAGTTTCCGGGGGCGCCTGGGTGGCTCAGTCAGTTGAGTGTCCGACTTCAACTCAGGTCATGATCTCCCAGTTCGTGGGTTCCAGCCCCGCCTCGGGTTCTGTGTTGACAGCTCAGAGCCTGGAGCCTGCCTCAGGTTCTGGGTCTCCCTCTCTCTCTGCCCCTCCCCTGCTCATGCTCTGTCCCTCTCTCTCTCAAAAATAAACATTATATTAAAAAAAAAAAAAGAATTGTGAAGCACTGAAATTTTGTTACCTACAAATTAATGAGCTGGCTTGTCACAGTGTCATAGATGCTGGTGGAAAACATGAGATACCCTAGGTCAAAGATAAAGGACAGTTTTGAAATCACAGTTATAGTAATAGAGTATGAGCATTTCTTACACCTGCCCCCAGAGCCTCAATTTCCCCACGGTGACACACAGTGGGCCAAGTGACATCTGCACTTGCAGTGAGTTCTTACACAAGAGGACTCCCAGGCTAGGGAACCCGAATCTCTTATAATGGGCAGTAAGCCTGCCAGCCCTTTCCTCTGGAGGGGGAATACCATTTCTATATTCCAAGGCTTTCTGTTAGTCCAGAACAAAGAAAAGTCAGTACCTCGCCCATATGATGCACAGAAACACAGGAAACTCATGAAGAGTTGACTCCCAACATAATGCATTTACCCAAGGTCATGGGTGATACAGCTTGGATTCAAACCGGGGCACTCCAGAGCCGCCTTGCCTACCCACTAGACTCTGCTTCCTCCCTAAGCTATCAGAGCATCTGAAAAATGTGGATGGTTGAGTTGGCAGGGAAGTGCTTTGGAGGTCGGGAGGTCTAACCCAAACCAGGGAAGCTCTCTAGGGCCATGGTGTCTTGGGCCACGTATCTAATCTGGAACTCATTACTTGAGGGGAAATAAGAAGGGGTAGGGGTCAGCTGGCAGTGGAGGAGTCTGGAAATGAGTTGGAATATGAAGAAATAGAAATTGAGATGTAGGAAGATGAATGCAAAGAATTGTGTCGGGGGAGGGAGAGAGGGCATGAGGGCAGAGCTGGGCAAAGGCTTTGGCTGGAGTCCCTGACCCCGTGGCTCATCCTGACCCTCCTGAATGGTGTGACCCTTGTATTATAAGGGTCAAATCTGGCATGGCCGCTATGAATAAAGCACACGGCTGTTTAAAGGTGAAAACTTTCCTGCAGAAGTCCTCAGAGGATCAGCGGGCTTGGGAATTGAGGTCACAACCAACCCCTTGCTGACAGTCCCCTCCCTCAGTGAAACCCCAACCACAGTGACACTTGGTCGGGGCACTGCTCAGGGGGTGGTTTCAATGGCAGGGGCTCCGTGTGTGACAAAGTTCTAATCTAGGTTAGGGCTCAATGCCGAGGGCTCTTTGGAGTAAAATCATCTCTTTATTAATGAGATCCAACCCCATCTCTCTGATAGAAATGATGGGAAAAGCTGTCCCTTTGGTGTTATTCAAATGAACGGGAGAGAACAGTGGGTGTTTTTAAAACTCTCTCCCTATCATACGAGGATGGAGCTCATTAGTGAGGGGAATGATTTTGCTGGGGAAAGGCTGTTATAATAAGAAAACATAACCTACTCAAGATGAACCAGATCCAAGTCAATTAGGCTGGGAAAAAAAAAGAGAGACAGAGAGAGAGAGAGAGGAAGCAAGCTTCAAAAATACCACCTCTTTCCTTCCATTCATTTGAATAACAGCAAGGAGACATTTTAGATTTTTAATCATTTTTTTTTTACTTGAATCAGTCTGGATCTCATTAATATAGGAATGATCTCACTTAAAAGACTTAGTGTTAAACTCCTGTTCAACTGAGATTAACCAAATCAAACATGATTTGACCAAAAAAAAAAAAAAAAAAAAAAGAAAAGTCTAAAGTATTATACCTATTTCTAATATATTGCAATCTGCCTTTAAAAATAAAAAAGGGTACACATGATATTTCTTATTCTGCTTCTTCTGATGCATCTGGAATACATCTTCCTAGGTAAACTGGTATTGAAATTGCAGAGAAATGTGGTTAGCCACATGAAGTGACTGAAAAAGAGTGGATTCAAATAATTTGCATGTGTATGAGGAAGAGGGTCTGGCAGGCAACGTGGCCTGTGCAGGAAATGTATCTTCCGGGGGGGGGCGGATATATTTCCCTAGGATCTTCTAGGGAGCCTCACTGTATTAATCTCTCCAGGCTGCAGTTTTCTGCATGTAGTCAGGTAAACACATTTAATTTGAAGGCTTCTCAAACTCAGCGCTATTGGCTTTGGGGACCCAAAGGTGCAGGGTCCTTTGTTCTGAGGCTGTCCAGTGCATTCCGGGATGTTTAGTGGTACCATTGGCATCCAGGGCAAGATACCAGTAACCCCATCCCACCTAAGTATGACAACCAGAAATGTCTCCACACATTGCCCAGTGCCCCATTGGGGCACAAAACTGTATTCTTGGCTCTGCTGTTCCTTAGGTATAAAGTCTTTGAAAAATATTCAAACCCCCCGACAGTAGATGAGAACATTAGTGGAGATATTCCCATGGCAGAGAGTCGGAGAGAGAAAGGAGGAGAAATGCCTTGGTTTCTCCCTTGCATCTGCCTCCAGTCCTCTTGCTTGGGTCCTGGGTGGCCACACCTAGACAGAAGCCAGCTGACATGGGAGCAGGTAGAGAGGCGAGCCCTTCAGGAGAGAGAGCCAAATAGGCCCGAGTGAGGAGTGGGTCTGGCGTTGTTGGCTTACGACCGACACCCATACCCAACAGCATGGATAAGTTCACTGTAGGTTAATTGCTTCTTTATACGGTGGTTCTCCTGTTTTTTCTGAGTTGGAAACCACTTGACAGTTCAGTAAAATATATATTCAGGAACAAGCTTTGGCAGTCACTAGCATTATTTCTTACTGGCCTAAGTCATCCAGAACCAGAACCAGATACGAGAGAGCCTCCTCTTAACACCTCTGTAGAAAGAACTTCCTGCAACGGGGAAGGAAACTTCTTGACACGAAGCTCTAGGACAGGGCGGTAGCTAACTTTCTCTGTGCCGGGCCAGCTAGTAAATATCTTATACGTTGCAGGCGATACCGTGTTGGAAGGTTTGCAACCAGTACTCGGTGCTACTGTTAGAGTTCAAAAACAGCCGTAGACAATCTGTAACCAAATGGCCGGAGCTGTGTTCCGATAAAACTTTATTTACAAAAGCACTGGGCTAGACTCGATACACAGGCTGTAGCTTGCCAACCCCTACTTGTAGGGCTAACCAATTCATCCCCATCTCTCCAAGGACAGTAGCTCTCGGACTGCCCCGCATGCATGACTTCATCAGTTTGCAACCATTATTTGGGCAGGGGGGGGATCATTTCAAGTAATGAGGCGCTTTTTTTTTTTTTTCTGGTCAAATGGTTCATGTTTAATGTAAACATAAGGGTTACGTTAATCACACTTAAAAATATACCATTGGTCAGGAGATTATTAAAACTTATTTAAAAACAAGAGGCAGTCCTCATTGCAAAGGAAGAAAATAATTTTCCACAGGGTCTGTGTTTCTTCTCTTGCAGAAAAGCGCATCAGTTTCCTTGGCAGATTCACAGCCCAGCTTTCTCCCACTCTTAGTACTCGTGCACGCTCCTAATGGATTTACAATTGCAAATCAGCCCTGTCCTGGAGCTGGCGATATTTTAGACTGTGTTTATTATGTCTCTGGTGTGCCTGCACACACGTGTGATGATCGCTGTTTCTTCTCCCAGAACAATTAGCAGCGGGCCGGCCTCCCATTGTTGCCATTAGTATAGGATCTCTGAGGTGGAGAAGGAAATGGGCTCGCGTCTCACTCTCCCTTCACAGTGTCCCTTGTCTTCACAGCAAGGAAGCAGCTTTGTCTCACGGGGATACACGAGGTGCAGTTTTCAGTTGTGTCTGTCTCCGCTCAGGACGGTTAAGGAAACCTGACACGTGCCCGCACCGCTCACCAGCTGGCCTGGAAAGGTGAGAGGAGTCCACAGACACGCCCGGGGTAATGCCCGTCCTGTTCCTACTTCACACAGCCCTGGTTGGCTCCCAGCTCTGGGGGACCTTGACTTCCTGTCCGTAAGCCTTCTGGGGGGCCCCCCTCTCAGCTTCTCCTCCAAGCCCCCAGTCTGGATGGCCACCCTGATGGTGCCTTCCCGAGACGGGGCAACACGGTTTGGAGCTGGCGACTGCGAGCGTCAGCCTCAGACAGATCTCAACCCTGCACTGACTCATCGTGAGACCTCAGGTGAATCCCTGAGCCTCCGTGCCTCAGTTTCCTCATCGGTACAATGGAAGTAACGACACCTCGTATGGACTGAATTGTACGCCCCTCAAAATGTTATCAGTTCGAACCCTACCCACCGGGACCTCAGACTGTAAGAGTTCTGGAGCTAGGACCTTGCAGTAGGTTATTGGGGGACAACGAGGCCACTAGGGTAGGCTGTAATTCAATATGGCTGGCGTACCTCTAAGAAGAGATTGGGACACAGCCACGCGCAGAGGGAGGACCATGAGAGCCCCTGGGGGGCGGGGGGAAGGCGGCCATCCGCAAGCCAAAGGAGAGAGGCCTCAGGAGGAGCCAGTGCTGCCCACACCTTGATCTCAGCCCTCCAGCCTCCGGACCGTGAGCAAATAGGTTCCTGTTTTCTAAGCTGCCCCATGCGCTACTAGGGCAGCTCTAGTGAGTTAAGGCAACGCTCAGCTTACAGCCCCGCTCCAAAGACCACAGCAGGCAAGGCACACACGTATGTCCCTGCTTCCCTTTCGTCTGTTCTTCGTGTGAAGACTCCACGGTTTGAGAACTTCCCGCTAAGGTGAGTCTTCGTGGGCCCAAGACCCAGCGGAGGGTCAGGCCCTTTCTGACAAACGCCTCCGGAGCCAGCACACTCACTTCCGGCAGCATTCTCTTCCGGGTTGAGCGTACGCCAGGAGCAGGGCTCCTCATTAGGCCAGAAGCGCGCTGACTTGTGTGCCTCTCTTCGACTCGCCCCCATTTAACCTTCGGGAAGTTATGAGACCAGTGAGATGGCTGACCGCAACCGATGTGTGTGCCCGAGCTTACTTTCTTGAAGCTGACGGAGGCGCCATGTTGAACCGATGGTCACGTGATGGGCGCCACAGGCCTCCGGCTCTCCCCGTCCCCGCTGAGGGATGCAGCCTTCTCTGCTGAGCAGCCTGTGCGCTGTGGGTCCCGGCGTCTACCCTTCATGCTCCCAGACGACTATTTTGGTGTTTTTTTTGCACTTACGTACCAGACCTCGCGAGGTACATCAAGATAGAAAAGATATTCTTTAATTAGGTTACTATTTTATTTATGTTGCTTTCACCCCCTGGTCATGTCTAACAGAGGTTCTATTTACAATCTTGCCAAATACCACAGAATCAATCAACAGGACCTGAATTTACTTTTCCAAAAGATGCTATTTGAAGGAGATTTACATTTGAAAGTTTGTGTTTGCTTTTCCTTGCAGGCTCCCTCCCTGATTCATTCTCTCCAGACAACCCTCAACAAGAGTATCAGCTTACACAAGCTTCCCAGAGGTTCCAGGATGTTACTTTCTCTGCCCCCCTCTGCACAGATTAATAGTCTTTAAAAAAAAAAAAAAAAAAAAAAAAAAAAAAAAAAAAAAAAAAAAAAACAACGAGGCGCAGTGTGCCAGGGAAAAGGATTGAACTAGAAGTCAGACGACTCATTATCGCAAGAGTACAGCGACGTGTCCTAAAGCTGACAATGAGAAAGCCTGAAGGAGAGCCAGCGTTTCTGAAGGCCCTACTAAGTGTCCGGAGCTGTGAATCCCTTCCCGGTTCTTAGCTGTCAGCACAAAACGGCCTCGTGAGGGTGATGTGACAGTCCGCTCTGTTATCAAGCAAATTCCTGCAGCAGGAATTTGCTCCCCTCCTATAAGTAAATGGGGAATAGCGTCTGCATGCATAATGCAGAAGAGGGGTCTGGTTCCTATGATTCTTTCCCCCATGTATTAAGTTTCACACCGTCAGGTGGGTCACGGCAAAACCGGCGGGGAAAAAAGAGTCCTGCATCACTAATATCTGTTCTCCCCTCTGTTCTTGGTTTTGGCTCAGTTTCTCCACCTGCCCTTCCTTGAAAGTGCTTCCTTTGTGCTCCCCCCAGTCTGGAGACAGGCTGCCCTCGACCTGCCCCCACACCCTCCACCCCCATCCAGGCGGAAATTGTACCTTCTATTACAGGTAAAGGGCTAGCGTTACGATGGCATGTTTTGACCTATTAGAACTTAACACGCCTCTTGTAAGAGCATTAACACTTTCACTCATATATTTTTGGGGTCTGGTTGCAAAGTTACATACCTTTTGAGTTGTTAGCCCTTCACGCTATTTCTGCCACAAGCCGTGTTATTTTTAGTGTGTGATTTTGCAGAATGCAAGGTTTTCCCAGAGCACGTATATCGCACGATAGCAGGAAGCTATTTGAAAGGCTAGGAAGCTGATGCGTGTGGCCGTCAGGTAACATTCGCAGAGCCTCACGGCTGGGAGGGTGATGGGCTTGATTTCAGCCAGGTACCCCTGTCTCCCCTGTACCTCTCAGGGCCAGGAGTCACCCGAAGTTGTGGTTGCTCTTTTCCGCCCTGTGTCCTCAGGTTGGAAGGCATAAGACTTGGGAAACGGTACTCAGTGCTTATGTCCTCCTGGCACTCCAAACCAAATATGGGGGGGGGGGGGGGGAGAGGGGGGGAACGGGGAGGGGAAGGATATTACAAATAGTTTAAGTGAAAAATCAATAAAATAAAGATCAAATGATATGCACGTATCACACCTTCCCCCTTCCCCGAAGCTGAATTTACAAGAAACAATATAGAAAAATGTGCTCTGAGCAGAACCTGGCACATAGTAGATGCACAATAAAATGGTAACCAATATTTGGATCTAGGAGACTCTACTGATATTTAATGCCTGGAACACGAGGAAAATAAACATCATTAGTCAGAGTCCCCCACATTCTGTCTTGGCTTATCCAGTGAAAACTACCTCCCACAAGACAGATTTCTTTATTTGAAGGCTAAAAATGATCACATATAAACCTCCCCCTGAGTACTCTGACCTTGGTTCATGGAGGCAGCAAAACAACCCGAAGATGCATGGGACCCCTTCAATCAAAGGCCATTTTTTTGTGCCTTAAAGAAAATTGTTGTGTCCATAGTTTAATTGGTTTGCCTGTTTTTGCATTTCATATATAAATAGGAAAACGCTATTTTCCTATCTGAAAACGCTATCTGAGGAACGCTATTTCCTCAGATTTCGTGACGTTAAGGTCACACTTCAAAGTGAATGGATGTGTCCTCAAGGTTTGAGTCCAGTGAGAAGTGGGACCTCTGGGTGTAAGGACTTAGCACGGGATCAGCTGTCAGGTATGGCTCTCGTTCACTGGGACCAAATTCGGGCTTCACCCCTTTGCCTGCTTTTTCACTCTGGGCACGTGATGCCCCACCCCGTCTCACAGACTCAGTTTCCCTCTCTCTACAGAGAACCTACTCTCCACCCTTGTGGCATTCTTCGCGGATTAGGGGGCCACCAGGATGTGACTGTACATTTGCTTCTAAAGGGCCACTTGAACATGAGGGAAAACCATGGTGGCAGAAACAACCCTTGTTTACAGCGACCTGGCCGTGGCGGAGGGACTGCGTGACGTGGCTTGCGAGCATCACCCCATCAAGTCATTCACAGTTCTCCCCCATTGGATGGTTCGTTCTGGAAGAGAGTGCCGTCACCTGTTTCTGTGTAGTGTTATTCTTTACAAGTGACATGGACATATGTCCGTGCAAAAAAAAAAAGAAAATTAATGTTCTCGTCACAACAGACTTCCCTAGCAGAAACAAGTGGTTACCTGCCAACATAACAGAGATGGCAGGGGGGTCACCGCCGGGAGTGGGTGCCATCGATGGAGACTCCAGTCTGTCCCGACACCGCGTTCCACATGAGGAGGGACACCGTGAATCTCTCTTGCCCCAGTGACCCCTGTTCCCAGGCAGGGAAAATTCACCTGAAATGCAGCACTGGCATCTAGACAAATGCCCCAAATCAATGGCAGTAATGAAGACATGCTGTCCCCCTTCCGTAAATATACAGCGCTTCTCCTCTGAGGACTGGTTCTCATCTGAAAGGCTGGAGTTAATAAATACTTTCAGAGCCACCGTGAGGGTTTATTGGCAAACGTACACGGGACATCGCAAACCACATCGCAAACCATGCAAATCCACGCTGTAGAGTGGCGGTTGTGGGCAGGGGTACCTGGGCAAGGTTGTTCTTCTCCACTGCCAACACAGCCCTCCCTTCCCCCAAACCCCTGCTTTCCTTCATTCCTCGGCCTGCTTAGAATGGCCTGGACCTCAGGCAGCTCCTTCCTGCCCTCCCAGACCCCACGACTTGCCAAATGAGACCTCGTCAGTGTCCCAGAATCCCCGGCCCTGTTAAACGGGGTGATAATTGCACTGTTTATTGGAAGCCCACTCTGACTAGGAATTTTATAGATAGCTCATCACTTAAATCCTCCTCAGAAATGCCGTGAAGAAGGCAACATCGTCCCCATTCTACAGATACGAACATCAAGACTCAGAGGCAAAGCCAGTGCTAGGGCTCAGGTCAAAACTACACTCTTTGGTCATGCATTTAATGCCTATTTACAGGTACTTACTAGGTGCCAGCAACAGTTCCGGGTGTAGGGGGCTCGGCTCCCCACCCTAGCTGTGCTCATAACCCGGTGGCCTGGCCTTCGATGTCCCTGCAGCTGTCCGTTGGCCGAGCGGTGCCGAGGTTAACCTGCTTTGCCTCCAACATCACCAGCCGGACGGCCAGGAACTTCTCCCAGAGGAGCTGACTTTAACAGAGGAATACCAGCCTTTGATTTAATCCAGAGGCTTATGAAATATTAGACTTGGAAGGAGACTTAGAAGTAATTTAATCCTCTGTTTTGTTTTGGTTCTCTCAAACTGTCCTGCTCTGAACCATCGGGGTTTCTCGCAGGCCCTCGGGGATTCCGCGGGTAAGTATGGTGGCAGCGAAACCAAGTCGGGGTTGGGCCGATGAGCCACAGCGCCCTCAGACACGCTCCCACACGCACACCCTGTGCCTCAAGCAGGGGGTCCTGCCCCTCTACGGTTCCTGGGTCAAGTGTTCCTGATTGTTGTCTTTGAAACCAGGCTATTATCCCCCACCAAAAAAAAAAAAAGACAAAAATTTGACACCCTTTGCTCTACTGATGCTCGGGACCGAGTTCTAAGTGCCCTGCCCCACACCGCACAGTGTGGTCGTGTTCCAACAGCAACATTTGCACTGCAGAGCGTGACTCAAACCGATGTAAGCTTCAGGAGTGATTGCCAGCCCTCAAGTCATTCCACAAAGCACACTACCGTGGTGTGCTGGACCCAGAGGGCTGGGGCTCCTTCTGAGCTGTCTTGTTCTATCCGTCACTAGGATAGTCACAATAATACTTCGGCAGGGAGAGAGCCACAAAACAGCAGGCTCCTTCCATGGATGCACTGGAGATAGATTGCATGTGATGGCTCTCTTTTCCCTGGGAAAGGTCAAAAACACCTAAGAAGTGTAGCTATTGACCCAAAGGCTCATTATCACTATTCCTTTTCTTGTCCACTGGCTCTCCGGTCTACAACAGCTGTTTTTCTGGGTACCGAATGAACCTTCCAAGGTTCTTGTTTTCAAGATGCTCAGCGTCTGCTGGGGCAACCGAGCTTGTCAACAGAAGACACTGGAGAGAGTGAGGTCGACTCTTGAGGGGTGGGGAGCGGTGAGGTCTTTATGGAGAGCAAACATCGTAGGTGGGTTTTCGTGTTAGAGTAAAGTGAGGAGAGTAAAACAGACAACATAAATGTTATTGTTCCTGGTTAAATTTTACGAAATTGAGACGGCTTTGCATTTGCATATTTGGTTTAGGAATTGCAAAAACACAGGGATTGAGTAGGTCACCCGTCAGTCAGCTTATGGGTTCCTTCCACATGGGTGACCAAAATGTTCAGCATTCACAGTTCTGGTTGTCAAGATCCTAAGTGTTTTCATGAGCTCTGAGTCTGGTGCCCCCAGAATCCCAGTTTCTCAGGAGTAGGCAGAACCTACAAGAGACAAGCATCTTCTCCAGCCTAAGTATTCCCTGGAGAAGCTGAGAATCTGTCCCAGAGAGCTGTGTCCCAAGAGGACTGAATTTATGGTCTGTTCTCACAGGAATCTAAGCACCTCATCATCCTAAGTCAGCCTTGTTTGGCTCCCTTTAAATTTAATTTTATTTTTAAGGGAATTTTATTTTTATTTTTTTTAATTTGTTAATGTTTATTTAATGTTGAGAGAGAGAGTGTGAGTGGGGGAGGAACAGAGAAAGACTGAGACACAGAGTCGGAAACATGTTCCAGGTTCTGAGCTGTCAGTAGAGCCCAATGCGGGACTCGAACTCACAAGCCGTGAGATCATGACCTGAGCCAAAGTTGGATGTTTAACTGGCTGAGCCACCCAGGTGCCCCTAATTTCATTTTAAATAAATGTTCTAGCATGAAAAAGTGTTGATTCCCTGCTTCTGGGTTTTGCCAGAAGATGGGAGGGTGGGGAAATGGAGATTGTTGTTGAATGCCTATAAAGTTACCGTTGGCCAAACGAGTAACTTCCAGAGATTTGTTGGTCAACACAGTGCCTGTAGTTAAAGAATACAGTTCTGTGCACTTAAAAGATTAGTAAGGGGGTGGTTCTCATGCTACGTGTTTTTACCACAAGGAAGGGAGGAAGGAAGGAAGGAAGGAAGGAAGGAAGGAAGGAAGGAAGGATAAAAGATAAAATGAAAGAAAAAGAAAGAAAGAAAGAGTAAAAAGGAAAATGAAAGAAAGAAAGAAAGAGTAAAAAAGAAAATGAAAGAAAGAGTAAAAGAAAAAATGAAAGAAAGAAAGAAAGAAAGAGTAAAAGAAAAAATGAAAGAAAGAAAGAAAAAGAGAGAAAGAAAGCAGAGAGGAAGGAAGGAAGGAGAGAAAGAGGGAGGGGTAATGAAGAAAGGAAGAATAAGAAATCTTTGGCAGGTGATGGATGTGTTTATTACCTTGATTGTGGTGATGGTGTCATGAGTGTGCACATAGGTCCAAACTTATCAAAATGTGTATATTAAATATGTGCATCTTTAAATATATTAAGTATATCTCAATAAAACTAGAAAAAGTAGGTTTGAAATTTCTAAATTAGCTGTTTTGCTCCCTCAGAGCATTTGACTTTGCATTCAATAACATTTTAACAATATCCGAACACCAGTACGGGTTCCTCATTACTTCTTAGGTTCCCACACTTCCTCTGGAGGCAGAGGGTGTCCATTCCTTTAACAGGCAGGGAGGCTGGAGCTCAGAGAGGCAATGCCTTGACTGGATGAGTCTTGGTATAACATACCATAGGCCCCAAACCCCAAATCTTTGATTTGGAAATTCATGTTCATGCCACTCTGCCATTAACACACACACACACACACACACACACACACACACACACCACTGGAGAACTAGGAAGTAGGATACTTGGATGGAGTTTGTAGCTTCCCATAGCGGTTATACTGAAGGGTGACATACATGTAGAAGGGCAAGGACCAGAATATTGGTTAAAAATAAGCATCTACGCATTACTATACAGTCTCAGGGTACGCAGATTTTTTGTTACAAGCAGTGATGCAATGTGTAGAGAGGGGAGAGAATGAAGCAGCTCTCAGACACATCAGGGGGAAAAAAAAGAACAAGGAAGATTTTCCACAATTTTTCTTCTCTCTCTAAGGAGAGTTTACTCGTGACTCCATAATGCGGCATCTTCCAGGGAGGCATTGTCTGGCTCCAGGTAAGGTGGGCCGCCATGTTCTTCTCAAGAAATCTGATCAAGACGGAGGTCTAGAACAATACCGCTGGCCCAATGTGAGGAACAAGGCAATGCTGCTGAAAGTCCACGGATGCTCAAGTCTCACATGGGGAGACACGTGGCATTCAGATTCAGCACAGACAAAAGTACCACCTGCCCAAGTCGCCCACCTTAAGAAACATTGCGTGTGTGTGTGTGTGTGTGTGTGTGTGTGTCTGTGTGCGTTACTGTTTGTCGCTGGATCCAAGACAGACAAAGGGTCCTCTGCCAAGTTGTATTGTTCACAACAGAAGAGCTTCTCAACTCTTACTAAGTCAAGGCTTAAATACCATTTCCACCAGAAAGTCTTCACCAGCTCCCTGAGTTATGTTTACATATCTCTTAGATGTTCCTATATCACCCTGTTCTAACCCCCATCGTGGGACTTGACACAATATAACATATCCTCTTTTCTGGTCTCCATAATACTGTCTCTACGGCCCACCAGGACATTGTAAGCCCAATGAGGACAAAAATCATGAGCTGTATTCAAGATGGCAACCCCAGGAGTCACCATAGTGTATGTAGTAAAGCTAAGGAACCAGTAACTTTTGAATGAGTAAATGAATGAACAAAGGAATGAATGAATCAACCTCAGGTATACATAGTAGGATGAAATATTGGCATCACTAGGGATGGACTTGGGTAAAAGGGACATAGTAAGAATACAATGTTTTCATTTATCATGCTTTACACACGTGCCCATATTACACCATATTACATGTGAAGAAGAGCGATATGGGCAGGGCCCCTACAGCTCCCATCCTTAGCATTTTGGTGCACATCAACCCTGCTCCAAGGGTCGGCACTTCTCTTTCTTTGCTGATGGACCCCTCTAACCATCAGAGCCTACTTTGCCCATGGGGACGTCAGGTCAGAGAAAATGGCACGCAGCCCACATCCACCCAGCCTGGGTGAGTCTACACCCCAGCTCCCTCACCCTATGTGGGATAACCTGGATGGATTATACTCCCCTTGCTGCCTTGATGGTAAGCTGCTTGTGGACGTACTGTTTACTGGCTCACTGCCCTATTCTTCTACAGGTGTTTTCTGGGATCACCAGCCAACTAAACCATGTTTGTGCCATGTAAGTGTTTTCTCATATACATGGAAGAAAGGAAAATGGATAACATGGATTGTGTGCCAGCTTACTTCGTAATTTAAAGCCTCTCCTTGCTCTGAGAGTTGAAAAGCAACTTCAAGGGAGGCACAGGGAGAGGTGCCTTGTATTTTATTTTATTTTTTAAATAGAACTTATCGTCCAGTTGGCTAACATACAGTGTGCTCTTGGTTTTGGGGGTAGATTCCCATGATTCATCACTTACATACAACACCCAGTGTTCATCCCAACAAGTGCCCTCCTTGATGCCCATCACCCTTTTCCCCTCTTCCCCGCCCCCCTCCCCATCAACCCTCAGTTTCTTCTCTATACTTCAGAGTCTCTTAAGGGTTCGCCTCCCTCCCTCTCTGTTTGCAACTGTTTGTTTGTTTGTTTTTCCCACTTCCCTTCCCCCAGGGTCTTCTGTTAAGTTTCTCAAGTTCCACATATGAGTGAAAACATATTATATCTGTCTTTCTCTGCCTGCCTTATTTCACTCAGCATAACACCCTCCAGTTCCATCCACGTTGCTGCAAAGGGTGGGATTTCACGCTTGCTCATTGCCAAGTAGTATTCCATTGTATGTATAAACCACATCTTCTTTATCCATTCATCCGTGGAGTGGATGGGGTGAATGTGTGGAGAGGGCAATGAATTAGCAGGGAAGCTGAGGAATAAGCCAGGGCACACACAACCCGGGCCTGTACTTCCGAGGGAGCTTTTGTTCACCCTCTCCTCAGTAACGTGCGCACATGCACATGCGCATACACACAGTTAAATCAGATCTCCTCGGGGAGAGATGCCAGCTCTTCAGCGTGAGGCTAACACACAGGGACACGGAACTTTCTCGAACACAGAGGCATCGTGCTTGCGCTTCAGAAGTGACGTTGCCCCACAGTTCATTACCTGGAAAAAGACAATCTCGGTCTCATCAGGGACAAGCAAGTGGCACGTAACTTCAGCTCCTCTCTGCCTGCCCCTAACTTGCAGTCGTTCTCGGGCCTCCTCTGAAAAAAAGTGGGGCTTTTGACAAGGATTAATTAGAAAAAGAGCAGAATATTTATAACTTGCTGAGTGCTTCTCTTGAGGACCAGGACAAGGGCTGACTCATTCTGCCCCTACGTCAATCACACCCATATGGTGATGTCGATCCTTGCACTGTGGACTCTGAACACCAACTAGTGAAGCCACGGGATAATCCGGGGAGATGCGGACGGCACTATCAACGGAAACTTAATGAACTTCTTCATGTGAACTTGCCTGCCTCCCTCATAAGGCATCTGAACTGAACAGAGAAAAAACACGCAGTATCTATTTACCGCTTCTGATACTAACCAGACAGAGCAGGCTTCAGCTTCCAAAAATCGAGCCGTGACGAGCTCTTCCAAGAACAGCTGACGATTGGACACGGACATCCCTCCAAGTACACACATGACCCCTTGGCCACCTGCCTACATCTGACACCAGATCGTTCCTCGAAGAGAGTTTTCTACCGCAGCAACACTGGTTCTTTCTTCCTCAGGCACCTGCTCATGATTGGATGAGGACAAGATGAGAAGGCAGACATTTATGTAAAGTCTGCTTCATCCTCACCAACGACACTGATGTTTTTAACCTTCAAAACAGCCCAGCGAGTCACAGATGACAAATCTGAGGGTTTAAAAGGTTAACCCACTGGCTTAGGCTTGGGCAACAACTCGGGCGCACTGAACACTGTCCATTTCCAAACCAACTGCTCCCAGTGGTGCCAGGCATGCTGTGATGACATAGATAATATAACTTGGAGAACTCCACGGTATGGCTTATTGAGATGTTCTTATTTCAGCTGTGTTTCTTGAAATGACCTATGCTAGCCTCTGTTGTTGATCAGACCAGCCAATTTATTCTCAAGGGCAATCAGAACATCTGACTGGGGCTTTGGGTTCGTCTGGATTCGAGCGCCACATCTTGGTGAGACTGCCTTTGGTCACACATGTAGAAAACCACCCACACACGTGAACGCCCAGAGGATAATGGACAAACTTATGGAATCAAGGACAAAAAGTGTAGGATGGCCATCTAAGAGACAGGAAACAGAAGTGGGGACGCGGTTGGAAGTCCAGCAGGCTCCCCTTCCCGACTCGGCTTCACTAAGCAAATGGCCTCCATCCATCTCTCTTTCTCTGCAGCTCAGCCTTCAGGCAAGTGTATGACACACGGGACAGCTGTGAAATCCCCAAGCGACATGTTTCAATCCGAGCAACCAGCCCGCAGCAAATAGTGTTTCTCAATCCCTCCCCCAATTGAGCTCTCTTTGCTTGTAATCTGTAGGCTCTGATTTCAAGGCAAGATGGTTTATAAAGCACATTAATACCATCTCCCATGCTCGAAACACATGGAAATATTAGATGACACAGATACATTATCTGACAAGTATTTAGCTGAGAACCGAAGCCAGAAAGGAAAGATGCAGGGAAATGAAATGAAGAACAAACTCAGAATCCTGAACTTATGATCTAAACTGGGGAATCTGGAGGAGACCCAATTATACAAGCTAGCTGACTGGACACCACTCCAACATTGGGAATGGCCAAGAGTAGCAAGATAATAAGTATAAAGCAAAGAATTGCCCCTTCTGTAAAGTGGGACTAAACTATCTCAGCCCTCTGGCCACAAGCTTGCTGCCTACTCCAAGCCATGATTAGTACAGTAACTAATGAGAGACGAGGATCCCAAAGGTACACAGCAGTGGGTAGAGAATTCAAATAGAACAGCCCTTGGGGCACCTGGGTGGCTCTGTCGGTTGGGCGTCCGACTTCGGCTCAGGTCATGATCTCACACTCCGTGAGTTCGAGCCCCGCATCAGGCTCCGTGCTGACAGCTCAGAGCCTGAAGTCTGCTTCGGATTCTGTGTCTCCCTCTCTCTCTGCTCCTCCCCTGCTCATGCTCTGTCTCTGTCTCAAAAATAAATAAAAACATTAAAAATATATAGAGAGAGAACAGCCCATGGAATACAGAAACCCCACGCAAGGGCCCCCAAATTGATTCATAGCCAGTGAATTCTGCAGGGTCTAGACAGAGGCAAATCCAAAATTTCCCAACAAGACACCTCCACACTTCAGGCTATGCCGGGGAAAAAATGTCCACTGGAGATGACCTACAACATTAAGAATTACAAAATCTATGACACCCCAAATAATAGTCTACAAATTAAAAAATGGGGAAACTTAGTCCTACGGAACCATGTCAAGTTGTGAAGTCTGAAAGGTATCTAACAATAAAAATATTTAATACATTCAAAGGTATAAAGGAACACTGCCCCCAAAGCAAGAAATAATAAAGAAAACATTAGAAAGCCCGGGTACCAAAAATACAATCTAATTGAAAAATTTATTTTTAATTTCAATAACTGAGTAAAACAGTAGACTCAACCCAGAAAAGGAGAGAATTGGTAAATTGGAAGACACAGGAATGCTAAAAGTAATGCCTTTCAGAAGGATTGAGGGAGAGAAAATACAAAAAAATAAGTTTAAAAATGTAGGAGCTCCTAAAAATGTAGGAGCTCATTTCTCTCCTTGAAGGCTTAGGTGGAAAGAAGAGACCATTGTGGAAAAGCGATTTCTGAAGTGTATCTAGAAAGCCATGATTTGTTTGGAAGGGACTGAGTCAATAGAGGTGTCATTTTTGCTTCTTATATTTTCTGTTGTTTCTGCCTGGACCTTAAGAGAAGGCTGGAGGTCCGCCCCAATCTTGTGACTCAGAAGTGACCAACAGGCCGTTGAAATAGGAGCGCAATGAGAGGCCAGGTCCCTGAGTATATATTGTAAGAGCTATTGCACAGGCCATGGGCTGCCTGATTCTGATTTACTGCTGAGTGAGAAAAATTAAGGCTTGATTAGTTCAAGCCACTGTTTTAGTAAGATTTTTTTTAAGTTTATTTTTTTTTATTTTTTAATATGTATTTATTTATTTTGAGAACAAAAGAGAGCAAGTGGGGAGGGGCAGAGAGAGAGGGAGACACTTTGCACTGTCAACGCAGAGCCTGATATGGGGCTTGAACTCATGAAACACGAGATAATGGCCCGAGCTGAGGTCAAGAGTCAGACATTTAATCGGCTCAGCCACCCAGGTACCCCTTGACCCACTGCTTTTAGGGACACTCTATTACTCATAGTGGACATTATTTTTATCAGATTCAGAATATAGGTTTTCAGACATTTAAAGACTCCGAGAATTCCAGCCAAGATCTTCATAGGAGATACCTTAGTAAGAAAATTAAGTCAGAAGGAGTGGGAAGCAAGAAATAATGATTGTTAAACATACTGGTAATACATGTTGGAAATGCTAAATCAGAATTGCCTTTAAATAATAATAATACTATCACGATTATAATATATCATACAATTTTCTAATATTGATAATTACTATAGGATATATCATGTTGTATATAACAAAAATTAGTCTCACTGTTACTGTTAATCATTGGTGCATAAAAATGGGTTAAAACTAAAATATTAGATAATAGCTGAGATTTGGGGGAACAAGTGGGATTCACAGGGAATTAAAAGATTTTAAGCTTTTTACTTTGTTTGTAGGATGAATAGAAGTACTGATTGGCTTTTGACTTTGTTTAAAGGCATCAGTTCAAAATGGAAGGGTTAGAAGCACCACAACACCCTGTTGGTGTTCTCCTTCCATTCCTTCTCAGCCTTGACCATTACCCTACACGGGTGTGCACACCTGATTCATATGGCTTGGGCCAGAGAGCACAACTATGGAGTAAAGCCCACCCCTGAGATGGCCACGGGGACAGGGACTTACAGAGAAGACAGTGACAGGTGCCCCCAGCAGCTCGGCAGATGGCCTTCACGGTCTGTCACTACAGGCAGTTAGTTTCACTATCATTGAAAAGTTGTCTGGTTCTGGATAAGTCATATCACATCTTTCGCTTTATTCCCCCTCCTTTATGCAGTAGGGATAACTCATACCCTCCCATGTCCCATATGGAGGGTCGGGTTTTTTTAAAAATGCAGTCACAAGTTTAAACACCCCTTATGAAGAAATGCTGTGCAGGAGCACCTGGGTGGCTCAGTCCGTTAAGTGTCAGACTTCGGCTCAGGTCACCAACTCACGGCTCGTGAGTTCGAGCCCTGCATAGGGCTGTGTGCTGACAGCTCGGAGCCTGAAGCCTGCTTCGGATTCTGTGTCTCCCTCTCTCTCTCCCCCTGTCCTGCTCGCACTGTCTCTGTTTCTCTCAAAACTAAACTTAAAAAAAAAATGCTGTAAAAATGTTCTGTGGTATTGTTATTTTATGTTCCAATGCTTTTTGAGAGTCTTTCTCATTCCAGAAATGACACTTCCTTCCAGAATAAAACCAACTGTTTACCTTTGCACAGCATTTTGCCCTTTCTTCTTGAGCATCATGTATGATACTTAAGTAGACGCTCAACGAACTTTAATGGAGTCATCCACACTTGTGATAAATAGAGAGAGATGATTGGCAGGCAATTGTTGGCTTCCTCCAAAGGAAGAGAATAATCTACTTCAGGCAGTGGGAGTGAGTCACTGAAAAAAATGCAGGAAGCCCAACTTGTGGCCAAGCGAGTGTTGGGCGCGGCTGTGTTTGGCACGTTGACCCGTGGTCTTGTGTCCTACGAGGAGAGGCGCAGGGGAGCTTTCTTATTCTTCTTTATTTTTCCTGCTCACACAACCCTTACTTAAAGTGACATAAATTTTACTCACTGTTTTTGAGAATGATTGTCTGAAAAAAAAGAAAAGAAAACTAAGCTTGTTTTACCTTTTGTAACTTAAATCCTCCTAATCCATTCTTTCTTAGCTTGGAACGCCTTCTGGAACAGAAGAGGTGCCAGGCACTGACTCCTGCTGGCACTGCCTGAGTCTGACATGACTATCTAGTCTCTGAGACCCCAGGGAGACTTCCGGAAGGGTCCCTCCCTGTCATCCAGCAACAGCAGCCTCAGTCAGCTCCCTGAACTCCTGGCTTCTGCCTTTCATGACTTTTCACCAAAAGAACTCTGTCAGTCTTTTCTCCTTGTGTGGGTTTGTTCAAGGCTCTCTCCTCCCCATTCCCATTCATCCCCACATAAAACTTTGCCAGGGTTTTGTCGTCATTTCTTCTCTGACTTGGCTGATGTCTCACAACCTGGATCAGTGACTCAGTGCTTATCTCTTAGCTTTTCTAGAGAAAATGCTCATGGTTGCCACTCAGTCTTTATACCAACTCAAAGAGAAGAGGGCTTACATAGATTGGGCAGGTATTCTGTATTATCTTTCCCGTATGATTATTATATCTAAACCTCCGCACCTCTTTCAGCCATATCATTCATGTCTCAGAGGTAAAGACGACAGTGCCCTTTAGGTGACAGGACCAGACTTCAAGGAAGTCCAACCCAAGGTTCCCAACAAACTGTTTTTCTAATGTCTCTCTTTGTATGGATTTTCTCTCTTCACCTGGATAGCAAGAACCTCAACCAATAGCTAAGCTCTATGGCTACTCTTTGCCAGGATTGCTTATAAACACTCTGAGTGTTAACTCGACCCTTGCTAAAGAGTAGAAGATTAGCACTACTGGTCTACCTACTGTAAAAACAGAAAAATTGAAACCCAGAGAGGTTAAGTCCTGGAGGCCCCAGAACTAAGAAGGTGAACCCAAGCAGTCTGACATTCATGTCCCCTTTTTTGCCATGACTCTGCATAGACCCTTATCCTCCACAGGAGGAACCATGAATCATCCCTCAGGTTCCAACAGCTGCCTTCGTTCTGTTGGATAAGAGTCAGTTTCCTCCATGTTTTCATTTGGATGTATTTGTAAAGTTCTCAGAGATGTGGGGAGAGATCAAGAAGAATTCCACACAGATGGATGGCCCAGGAGATGTCTGAGCTACCAGGTCCTAGTTTTGGGCATTCACCCTACCCTATTCCTTCTCTCGGGGTCTAGGAAAACACAGGTTTTACTTCTGAATGGCCCTAAAGCACCAGCGATCTCCAGCATTTTATAAAATCTTAGATTTTACTGAAGCAACTGGAGAAAGAAGAGAACCAAGAGGCTCTTGCCTGGCAGAGGGGCTGGAAAGGGTCTGCATCAGGGCCCTAGAGGAGGTGGCCAACTCCAAGGTCTCAGGAACGTTAAGACCAGGTGAGCTACGCAGTTGTTCTGGGAATCTCCCATTCACACACGTGTCCTTCTTATTCTACCTAGATCATGGACAAGTCCTACGTGTCTATGATCCTTCTCCCCTTGTGTACATAAAGAACCGCCAGCATACCTTTGTGAACAGGGACAACTTCCAGAAAAGGAGAGTGCATGGGAGTTAAGTGGGGGTGCTGCAGGGCGCGCTGGAGAGGCAGGAAGGAATGTGTGTGCGATGGTCTAAAGGAAAGGGGAACGAGCCACATCTGGAAAACTCAAAGCTGTGGGTAAGTGAAAGGTCAGAGCACCCGCGTAAGGGAAATGAAGAGAAAAGGTCGGTGACTAGAAGGAGTACCAAGTGATTGAGGATATTGGATGCCATGATGCTAAGGGATTTAAAATTGAATACGAGGGTGATGGGAGCCACTGAAGATTTTCTAGCAAGGAAGTGGTAACATGATTGAGTCCATGGTTCAAATGTAGCATGTGGCACGTGCTGGTCATGACAGCTAGTCTGGCCATTGGAAAGCTGCTTGGGAACACACTTGAGTAGTCAAGGCTGTAGATGAGGAGCCCTGAACCAGGCCGCTGGTGGTGGAGAAGAAGATGAAGGTAGGCTTGAGAGGTGTTTTTGAGGGGACTTTGAATATGGGGATGAAAATAAGCGAGGGAATCAAGGACGATGGGTACAGACAGGTGCAGATCAGATACAAATGAGAATCTGGTGAACATCAGCCTTAGGATAAAAATCTGAGAGTTGATCCTGACAATGAACGAGAGCCAACCTTTCCTGAGCTTTATTATATGCCAGGAGCTTTCTGCATGCAACTCACATGTTTGTAACCGTGAGTTACAAACTCATAGTAATGTAACTCACAATAATGGAAGGGTCAAATACCTTGCCCGAGCCTAGGGCAATAGCTCCCAGGCTGGCTAGGATTCAAACCCAGGCAGTTGGGATTTCAAAGGCATTCTCTTAACCACCGCGATGTCACTGTCACCAAGCGTAGCTTTCTCGGCCCCATGATAGGTTTCAAGGGCTTGACAAGGCATCCAGAGAGTGATTCCCGATAGCCTGTTAGGTTCTGACTACCATGTTCGGGAAGAAAGAAGAGACAGCTAGATGGACCTGTAGGCTCTTCAACAGTTAGAAATGGAGAAGAGACACCCAGGGGGATGAGGTCTTAGACAAAGCCCAAGGATTTGGCAGTAAGGAGTCTGTTCCCTCATCTGTATACTAAATGACTTACTAATTCAGTTAAACTATTTACTGGATACCTCTTGTGGGACTAGAACTGCACTTCCAGGCCAGATAGCAGGGACTTTATTTAATAGATCAGGAAGTTAATAAAGGAAATGCCAACTGCCATTAATTTATACACGTGATGCAGTGTGTAACAAACACGTGTGATACCTACATACTATATATTTATTAAAGCCATTTTAAATGAGCCTGCACAAAGGGTAGTGAGAAACAACAAAACATCAAGTCCCCTTTGGGTTACAACCATCATCTACTTCTCTACGGTGTTGTAGTACAATCTGGTCTTCACCATAGGTCCCCTCTTAAGTCTGTAAGTTTGTAGAGGATATGTAGGCATATGTGTAAAATGTATGATGTATTCTTCTATAAAGATAATTATTGAAGCCATACGGACTGAATTAATGCCAAATAAATATCTTCTAAAGTAACCAGCTAAAGTCTAGAAATGCCTTCTAAGGCAGCGTCTAAACAAGGAGACCACTTAATTATCTCCGTCGACTATTCTCACGTGGACGCTGATGGGGAAAATGATCACATGTTTAATGGACCTCATGGGATGTTACTTCTCATACAGATTTTGTTCCTGCCTATGTTAGAAGCTATCTCTTTGGCCTTGCCCCGTGCTGTGTGTGGGTACTTTTCTTGTCTGCCACGCCCCTTTTAATTTACAGGCTCCCTGAGAGTTGAGAACCGCTTTGAGGAAGGGAGATAACACGGAAAAGACAAGAGGTGCCGAGGTAAATCTTGCCTTGGCCCCATGACACCGGTGTGATCTTAGGCCAATCACTTATCCTCTCAGGACCTCGATTTCCTGGTAGGTAAATAGGACCACCAGCTCCTAACCAGAGGTAGGTGGTGAGGATTAAATGAAATCATGTGGAAGAAAGGACCCAGAAGCATTTCACTCTTTAGTTTTCATTGGAATACAGTGGGATGTGAATTTCAGTACGGTGAGGATACTCAAATGGCAGGTTGACTGTAATTAGGCTAATCCACCGTAGGGACACTTGCATAGGTCTTGTAACATTTATGAACCTTTCAAATTGTTGGCAATGTGTTTATCTGTGGGCACGCGTGCTTTCTTCTTCTGGGGGAAGGGATCGTTGCTTTCACCATTATCCAGTGTGTGACTACCTGGTACAAAGGGGCAGGTGAAGGAAAGTGTGATGGCTGGTGGCGTCACAATGCTGCCTCTCTCGGATTCCCCTCTAAGCCCAAACCTGCCACCGAGCTGCAGGGGCTGTGGTCTACAAACAGCATCCAGCTGTCAACTTCTTTGGGATCTCTCCCACTGCAGACCATGTGCTGCCTGAGGTCCAGTCCTTGCTAAGGACACTGCATCTTGTGACTGAGCCATGTGTGAATAAAGACCTGTCCATTTCTCCTTGACGTGAGATACTCCGATAGACAGCCCTCCCCCTCCCCCTCCCCCGCCAGAGACACAGGAGTAACCTAAGGCATTGTCGTACCTGCCTTAAAGTTCACCTTCTCTGCACCCCCTTCCCCTCACAGATGTCGATCCCCAGTAAACATCTTGCTCCCTGGATTCATGTTAGCATATGTTTATGGAGAACTCACCCTGGGAGAGAAGAGAAATAATAAGGAAAATGGAAGATTAGATGAGAATAGAGGCTGGTGCGAGAGTTCCAAAGGGGTGGTTATCAGTTTCAAATACAACAGCAAGTTCAAGATAATGGCAGGAGTGGTTCAGTAGGACTGGCAATTAGTCCTTAGGGCCCACGGAAACCACAGTTTTGTGGGGCTGACATGAAAGCTTTGGGATAGATACTTGATAAGTCGTTGGGGTACGACAAACAGGAGACAGCTAGTTAGAACCCTTCTTTTGAAGCAAGAATTCTGTGGAGGGTTGGGTGTCAGGGTCAAGGAGAGACCTGAGCACGTTGATCATCTGCAGAGATAATTTTTAAAAAATCCTTTCTTCCAAACCACGTCTTCCCCTTTGGACATGTCTGAATAACCAGGGCAAGAATAGCCTTCAAATCTCCCCCAAATTATTAAGTCAAGTAATGGGCTTTCAGAATATAGGGAGTTCAAAAGGCTGTCAGTTTGGAGCCAGACATCTGAGGAATGTGCATGCCCCCAAGAGGAGGCGTGCATCCATTAAGACATATCAGGTGGCCCTTATCAGTGAGCTCCATCAGCCAGTCAGAGGACAGGTTATTATGTGTGCCAGGACCCTCAGAAAAAGCCCCTCCAAAGTTAACTGAGAGCAGTGGGCCCAGCCCTCCCCTCCGACCCTTGCTCAAACAAAGCACAGAACTCTGTGGTTTGGGCAGGGGAAAGAACCTTGATCCCTTTAGTGCAGCTGAGATATGCCAGTATTTTCTAAGTTATATTAGGTCGACGATCTGTGGCAAAACACAAGATACCAATGGTCTATGCAATAAGTTGCACAAAAATACTGAGACAGACAGTGGGCCAGGCATCCACTGAAAAGACTCTATTTCAGCTACAAAAGGCTGACACCACAGACAGACGCCACGGCAGCATCCTTTTGGCCAACTTCCTTACCAACCTTTGCGTGTGGCCTCCAGCTGCCATCTTGTTTTCCTGGTTGCACAAGGGGTAGACTATTGGAATTTGATGTCCTTCCCCAGAGGAAACATTATAACACTCTCATTAAGGATCAAACTCTTTTTTTTTTAATAGTTATTTGTTTTTGAAGGAGAGAGAGACAGAGCATGAGCAGGGGAAGAGCAGAGAGAGAGGGAGACACAGAATCCGAAGCAGACTCCAGGCTCTGAGCTGTCAGCACAGAGCCCTTTGTGGGGCCCGAACTCACAAACTGTGAGATCATGACCTGAGCCGAAGTCAGACACTCAGCCAACTGAGCCACCCAGGAGCCCCAAGGCTCAAACTCTTTTTGTACATGCCCATCCCCCTCCAGGCCTTCCCAATTAGCCCTCCCCTGGAAATTACATGCAACACTGGGCAAAGTCTCTCTGGGATTCAAAACAGTAAGGGTGAACTCAATGAGCTTATGATCTTTTAAGGCTTGACAAATACTAACAGTTCCAATGTGCCTGTTTTTCATGATGTAAGTTTTCTTCTGTGTTAGGTTCCTAGTTGAAAATTCTCCCATAACTACCAAATTTCATAGACAGAAATAAGCCAAAAGAAAAAATGAAAAGGCTCAAAGGACTATTTTATAAATAGCTCCATTAGTGAGCGAGAGACTTCAGATTCCAGCAAAATGGAAGCTTTGGAATGGGTTTTTTTCCCAAGAGCGCCCTGCCCTGATCACGTGGCCCTGATCGCGTGGCCCTGGTCGTGTGGCCTGCACACACCAAAGCCGCACAGCCCAGGGCACCTACTCAGGAATGCCACAGTGGTTGGGTTTGTAATTTATAACGTGAGGCCAACCAACAAATTCTATTACTTAAATATGTGAAACAAACCTAAGGAGAGGAGTGCTTTAATCTTTTGCTCAGAAGCGACATTTGCAGCTCCTTTCACTTACTTTTCATTACTTCACCACAGGGGAACCGTTTCCAGGAATTATTATGTTAAGCAGCATATTAAAAAATGAGTCTTGGTATTTTTTGCAATAAATAACAGCTCGCATTTATTCTGAGAGCAGAAATGCTCACCAGAAGTTACTTACATTGTCTGCTTTCAGAGGTGCCAAACTAGTAGAAACACAGAAACTCATTTCCTGGGAATGCTAGTAATAACCCAAGCCCTCAACTGCTTCATGAGCACTTGCTGTATGCCTGACCTTGGGCAGGGCATGGGAGACACAGGTGAATAAGGCAGAGATCTTGCCTTCTGTAAGTGCTTAGCGGGAGCTTGAAGAAGTGACACCACAGGGTAGAAAGAGCAATAACTTTGTAAATTCAGATGTTGGCTTTGTTGATTCAGCCGTGAGAACTTGGCCAAAGTACATAACCATCCTTGGCCTCAGGTTCCTCCTAGGCAAAAGGAGAATAATGAAATGTGTTGTTTAGAGTCTTGGGAATGTGGAAATAAATACAGACCACCCAACTGAGAACAAATAGAGGCTGTTGACTTAGAGCTTGCTATAAAGGAGGCAGCTACCGTCACTTATGTTGGGCAGAGGCTCAAGGAGAGACAAGGGAGGGCGCAGTGTGAGAGGAGTTACAAGCAAAGGGTTCAGGCGTGCCCCGATGGGAGGTTGCTGGCCTGAGGGTGTTGGAGGTGACTGACGTGGGACGGGCATCTTACGTGAAACCGTATTTGGCTTTCTCTGGTTGATCCTGAGTTACAAGCAGGGAGCAGGAGTAGGAAAACTGACAGCGATTGGCCAAGTTCTGACCAATTGTTCTGCCCAGGTTCTGGGCCATTTGCTGTAGAAGCTGTGGTGTGGTTGCCTGGGCTGCAGAGGTTGTGGGTCAGAGTTCTGTAGTCGTATATGGTTTGACCATTAGCCATTTGTATACTCAGTCTCTCAGGGAGACAGACAGGTAGACAGACAGACACAAACACACACAGAGTGAACTCATTATATGATGATTACTGTTATGTGACTCCATCAGAGAAGAAAGAAGCAAGTGTTAAATTAGAGGTACCAAGTCCTTTAGATTCATAAAAAAGAAGTTACTAACTGCTTAAGGGTTTGAAGGACTTGGGAATTGTCGGGGCCTTGGATTTATAAGTAAGACTAAACAGACAAGGAATTAAGGACAAGATCCCTATAACCAGATGGAGGGCACATCATGGCCAAAGGCAAAGAGGAAGGCAAGTGGGAAGAAAGCTACAGGTGGTGGCCGGTCCCCAGGTGCTCTAGGACTGACAGGGAGGAGCCAAGTTGAAGGGAAGATAGAGTCAGATTGTGGCTGGCGGTGAGCTTTGAATGCACACTTGGGTTTTGCAGATACCAGGACAGCGTCGACCATAAGAAAGTGGTCCTGACATAAACCAAGAAGGACCATGTCAAGGAAGGCGTAATCATAGGGAAGAACTCATCATTTTCTTACCATCCGGCCAGTGTCAATCGATCAGAGCCCGAGGCCTGCTGTTTAAAGGATAAGGTCTGTCTTTGTCTGTTCATGTCCCTGGGCCTTTGATACTCAGCAGACTGGCTCCGAGAGACTATAGCTGCCCCAGCTTTCTGCACTACCAGAGAACCACGGTGGGAAGGGCTCTTTCCTCTTCCAAATGGGTTGTAGAAGTTACAGAATCAGAGCTTTCAATCTCAAATTTTTTTGACTTATTATCTAAGCGGGATAAAGTTCAGTTGCAGAGAGTATCACGTTTTCCAGTGAGCATCAGTAGAGAGGGCATAACGGATTCCAAAGAAACTGTGCACACGTATCTAAATCGAGGAGGAGGCCAAAGGTGTACCTGGTGTATCTTAGCTCCATTGGCATTCACATTTCAACTATGCACTGCAGCAGGCTTTACATGAAAGAGGGCCTCCGAACCTTTGCTTCACCCATGCTCTTGGTCCTGAGCCACTTGAGTTGACCCATTTGCTCTCCACATACTAAACCGTTGGGATTTCTCCAGCTTTTGACTTGGTGATTCTATTAAAACTGTAGACTGATGACTAATCCTATGATCTGACTGAACCTCACTAAATGACCTTCTGAGGATAAATTACTCCCAAGCATCCACCTGGAGAGTGAAATTCTGGTTGAAGGATTGTATTATCTAATGTCGCTCATTAGCGGCAATATTTTTCATTTCAAGTTAATATGGTTCCATCCAGGCTTAGAGATCATTCCCATGAGCAAGTTTGTTTTTGAAAGTGTGACGTTGTCATACCTATAAATTCGATTTCTGAGGACGACAGGATGGAACATTTTACCAAGGCAGTGTCACCTTGTGAGGACCCATCTGCCCCTCCAAGGCCTTCCCCAGTGATCCTGTGCTTGTGGACGCCTTCTTTGAATGCTTCGCCTCAGATCATATCACTCAGATTTTGGATTCCATTCTGCCTCCCTCAGCCTTTTAACACCTGGAAGGTATTCATTCATTCCTTTAACAAATATCTATTGAGCTGTTCCAGGTACTAGAAAACAACCCAATCTCTATGGAGTTTATATTGCATGGGAGGACGGTGGTAGAGAGATAAATGCTAAACAAGTAAATAAACACAAACAATATCAGAGAACGATGGGTGCTATTAAAGAAAGTTGCCATACGCCTTGGAAGCAAGGAGTACCTTTCTGAGAAGACAATGTTCATGACATGAGAGAAACGAGTCAAGTACCAGAAGATGAGTTTGAGGACCATTCTAGCAGAGAAAACATCTGGAGGAGGGGCCACGAGGCACCAAATACCTCAAGGATGAGAAGGAAGATGCGTGCTGAAGACGTGTGAGCAAGTGGGGGCCTGGTTTAAAAGGAGTTCAGAGAGTTGGGGCTGGGGAAGAACAAGGAGGATGCAGACCATATAGTGTTTGTTGTTATTCTACGTGCAGAAAAGCCACTGGTGGTTTTAAAGCAGGGGAATGGGGGCGCCTGGGTGGCTCAGTCGGTTGAGCGTCCGACTTCAGCCCGGGTCACGATCTCGCGGTCCGTGAGTTCGAGCCCCGCGTCAGGCTCTGGGCTGATGGCTCAGAGCCTGGAGCCTGCTTCCGATTCTGTGTCTCCCTCTCTCTCTGCCCCTCCCCCATTCATGCTCTATCTCTCTCTGTCTCAAAAATAAATAAACGTTAAAAAAAAATAAATAAATAAATAAAGCAGGGGAATGTTGTGACCTGAGTTATGTATGAACGAGATTATTTGGTTAATAAATAAAAAAGATGTGCGATGCGTATGCATATATGTGTATGTGTGTGTGTGTGTGTGTGTGTGTGTGTGTGTATATGTGTGTATATATATGTGTGTGTATATATGTATACATACATATATATATATATATATGCAATGAAATATCATTCAGCCATAAAGAGATGATATCGTGCTATTTGCGACAACATGGATGGAGCGAGAGGGCATTATGCTAAGTGAAGTAAGTCAGTCAGAGAAAGACAAATACCATATGATTTCACCGATATGCGGAATCTAAAAAGCAAACAAATACAAAAGCAGAAACAGACCCGTAAATACAGACAACTGACCCATGTTTGCCCAAGAGGAGGGGGATAAGGGAATAGGCAAAGTAGGTGAAGGAGAGTGGGGGGATAGAGGCTTCCAGTTAGGAAGTCAGTAAGTTATGGGGATGAAAGATGCATCGTAGGGAATACAGTTAATGGTATTAGAATAGTGTTGTATGGATTCAAATGGTCTCTACACTGTGATGAGCACAGCGTATACACATAATGTTTGGAGATGTTGAATCGCTATGTTGTATTTGAAACTAATGTTACATTGTGTCAACTACACTTCCCTTAAAAACAAAAAAAAAAAGATTATTTCGTTTGTTGGGTAGAATAGGGACAGGATGACCTGATGAATGGAGGCAGTCTGGACAACTGTGTTCACAGCCCAAGAAATGAAGAGGGGCCTGAGTAGGAAACAGTAAGAAGGGTGGAGAGAAGTGGACACATTTATGGCACATTTGGAAGATACAGGCAGACAGTAAGTCTTACTTACTTTTCTGTATACCCAGGACCGGGCATTGGGTCTTATATCCATTAGGTGATCAATAAGGAAAAATTTATTTGGGTTTCACTGGATGGAATTAAATTTCAGAAAGACGCCTTGATTGAGCAAGTCAAAGCTGAGCGTGTCTTCAACTTATAATTTAAATATGAAGCACTTTGGATAAAAGAGAAGCGAGTCTTTTTCACTCTGCAGGAAGTTCAGATCTAAATCATATTCAAACCCCTCATATAAATATATATATCACACACTTATTGATCATAAAAAGGCTCTTTAAACAAAGCAATCCCAAAAGGAAGCTTCCAGTATTTTGTGCAACTTCCATTTCCAGGCTATTCGTTTCAACTCTGGACAGAGACCAAGTCAGGAAAGAAAACGAAAAGAAAGCCCCAGGGCTGTGTCATTGCTGGTCCTCATGCCATGCCAAGCTCCAAAAAGGAGGAAATGGTCTACACTTTCTAAATCCCTTTTGGTCCTATTTCAGAGGGAAGGAAGCCCAGAGATAAAGCCCTTGATGATGCACTGGCCCTCGTCTTGACCTTGTTATCCAATGGTCAAATTATATTTGACACTATATTCAGAATGGATGACATTAGGAAGAATTCAGCTAAGGAACCTAAGAATATTTGCTTCTAGGTTTCTAGACAGAGAGAAATATGCACAAAGAATTATGATAAAAGGACAGCCACTGCTATTTGATTATTGCCTGAGTTAGACCCACAACTGTAGAGTACAGAGAACCCAGTCACTCAAATTAGGTCATATATAGCCTATTTTCTAAACTGAGCCCTGGGCCATGCACTACTATTTGATATTTATTCGACCCTTTTTACAGATGAAGAGACCACGGAGAAAACAATTCAAATGGATCTTAGAGCTAGTGAACGACAAGTCTAGGACTCAAACTCATGTCTAAAGCCTACTCTCTTTCCACTTTGTTGTCCTACAAAAGTGTTGTTTTTGCACCCACAGTAGTACCCAGGCGCCATTCCAGTTCATTCTCCTAAGAAAGCACTGAGAGAGTGGGCTTCATTCTGAGCACCTGGAGAAGAAAGTGAAAGCTTGTCCAATAGAAGCTAACTGGCCAGATACACTGAATTCTGTCTTCTTATCCCTAATTATTCACCCATTAGACAGGAGAGCATTTCAAATGATTTCAAGAATGGCTGGGGTAGTCTGAGAAAAAAAAAATCACATTCACTCCATACTGTTTAAGAAAATAATGGCTGACCAATTTATAATTTATATTCTCATAAAAAGAAACTACTGCGACATCAACCCTAGGAATTATCCAATTTCCAGCTGCTTGAGGATAGCTCCAGGGGAGTGTTTTGACATCCATGCAACTGTCTAAAATTGATCACCACCCACCCTACCTACCACTTCCCAAGCAGTTGCTTACAGCGACTTCAACCTTTCTGCAAACAGCACTGTAACCTCCAGGCCACGTGTGTTTGGACCACATAACCTGTGAAGCATTTCCAAGATCGGGTCATTTCAGTAGCACCCAGATCCTTGGAAAGAACAGGGGCAAAGTCACGGACTACTGGAATTTTCTTGAAGCTAGCCATGACTGTTGTTTTATCCTGAGGGTCCAAGAGAATATGAATGTGTGTTTAATTGATTAACTGAGTTCAAATGATGTATTTTTTTGTAGAGATAAACTACCATGTTTTATATCATCTCATAACTTGGACTAATAGAGAAGAAGAGAGGAAGGAAGGAAGAAAGGAAGAAAGAAAGGAGGGAAGGAAGGAAGGAAGGATGAAAGGGAGGGAGGGAAGGAGGGAGGAAGAAAGAAAGGAAGGAGGAAAAAGGAAGGATTTGACTTTGATCTATTTCAGTATCAATTAAAAACCCATTTAACCCACATCGAGTGAATACCTAGCTGATTGCAGACCCTGTGCCTGGTTGCCACCGTGAGGAACTGTAGGTGAAGTCACCCCAGAAAATCACACGGGAGGGGCTGGTGTACTGCACCATTGTATCTGGAATGTTCTGCCTGAGATTGAGACTTGCAGCGTAGCCTTGTGCTTCTGATCATGTTTCATAAATCCCCATTGTTTCATTTGCCAAACCTAAAAACTTATTGTTCTTTGCCGCCCCCCCCCATCCAATAAAATAAAACTAATATCATGGTGTCATTTGAAAATATATTTATGTTTGTTTTCCCTATAAAAAGAGATAATAATGTTATGTTCCAATAATATTAAGTTGCAATGTTATTTGCAAGATTGCAGAGCTTTTAATTTTCTGATTATTTCCACAGTGGGAGTTTCAGCTCAATTTCGACGAAGACACTTCTATCTGTTTTGGTTATTTTTTTATTACAGCTAGAAGCAACAATAATTGCCTTTAGTACAGGAAAACATCATGGAGGAGACAATTGTTGTCCCTAAAGAATAAGATCATCAGGGTGAATTTTGATATAAAAAATTTGTAAATTAATTGCACAGTCCTATAAATATTATATTTACTAAAATTGTGTTGGCTGCTGTCTTCAAAGAAGTCATCTATTTTTGGTAATTCTTTTAAAGAAATAGATTTCTTAAGAGCCACACTAACAGAAGGTACATACGGCCATCAAAATATTAGTAATTCACAGACATATGATGTCCACAAGGATGGAGTTAACACTGGTGGAGAAAAAAAAAAAATCCCAGGCAACTGGATTTGAGTTTTGGTTCTCAAACTTCGTACTTATTTAATCTTTACCTAGTTATATAAATATTTCTCAATCTCAGTTTCCACCATAAAAATGAAGGATTAAACTAAATAGTGAGGATGAAAGGACCTATTGCACAGTCTGACATGAAGTAGACACCGATCGGCAGCCGTAATGACAAGGATACTTAGGTGACCGTGCTTCGTCCCTTCATACTACGTGCCCATCACATGATGGCTCCAACCACTATTCCAGGGACTCAGGTTGGTGATGAAGATGGTGACGATGATGTTAAAGGTCTCAATCACTATGTTGCTATGTTTGCACTGCCATGTGCTGGTCAGTCCTGCTGCAGAGGTCTCAAAGTGGGCTTCTGTTACCATCTCCTAATGATGATGATGATGATGATGATGGTGATGGTGATAACATGATCACACTTTGCATGTCCACGGCTCGCAAAGTGTTGTCTCACTAAGCACGCAGTCCCACATTCCTTTGGCTGACCTGCCTTCATCAGAGAAGTTAGAAAATGTAAAACTGACAATTTCCAGACTTCTTTATGCAAGAATCTACTAGGTGATCAAGTGTCAGTCCTTGAAATATAACAAGATACCTACTGAGGATTTCTGTAGGACTTTCACTTAGATCTTATAGAGGCCCCCTTTCCTTGTTGTCCCAACCTATACAACATTTGTATGAGAGATGGAGACGTACTGGAAGACAGAAGCAAGTATTATTTATCTACGTGTTACTGGGATTAAGCTCTGTACCTGATGCATAGTGGATAAAAAGAAAACTGGAAAGAAGGATGGAAGGAAGGAAGGAAGGAAGGGAAGAAGGGAGGGAGGGAGGAAGGAAGGAAGGAAGGAAGGAAAGAAAGAAGGGAGGGAGGAAGGGTGGGAGGGAAGAAGGAAGGAAGGAAGGAAGGGAGGGAGGGAGGGAGGGAGGGAGGAAAGGAGAGAGGAAAGGAAGGCAGGAAGGGGCACCAGATACGGGACAAAGATATAATCTGGAACTGACTCACCCAAAACAAACATGTTCTTATAAATTTCTGTCATCACCATGATCATCATCATCTCCATTATCATCACCCTTAGGACCATCGTTTGTTGAACAATTACTACAATTATTCTCAACTACTGGATGATATCTCTTCAAGAGACGGAGAGATGTTCTTTCCAAGCTCCATAGAGATTTCAAAAGAGTTTCATTTACACAAGCACAGGTAAAAACTGCTTTTATGAGAGCTATTACTAACGAGAATGAACCAGGCATGGTAATGATGCATGAGTAAGAAAAATTATTGGAATAAATAAATAATGCGACTTGGTATAGGGAATCAGTTTCTTCTTCTAAAGTCCTCTGTAAACAACCTACATCTACCCCAAGTTAATTACTGTTATATTTGGTATTTCTCTTTCTAGACGTTTTTCTATGCACTTGCTTCCTTGTAATATGGCGTCTATGCAAATTCATGATTTTTTACATGTGAGAGAGGGGACATGTATGACAGCTTCACCTAAAGAGTATCATAGGTGACACGGTGAGCTGCAAATTTCTTTTCTCATTTAATAATAAATATGAGAGCACTTTCCCAATCTCGGCACATGACACAATCTTATCCAATTTTACCTGATGTGTATGATTCTATTATGTGGCTATACTTTGGTTAAATACAACATGCTCTTTTTTTATTGGCAATAAGGTAGCTCAACATCTATACAGTTTACCAGCATTTTTTGAAGGGCTATGTTTCCCCATACCACCATCAAAGCTTGATCCTCTTAACTTTTCTTCCAATCTGAAGGTTGAAAAAGGTCATGCCATTGTTATCTTAATTTAAATTTGCTTGCTGTTAATTTTATATGGAGTATCTATTTTCACATATTCATTGACCTTTTGTATTTCCTCCACTCTTCATTGGCAGCCCATGAGTTTTGTCTTTTTTATTGTATTACATTATTTATCCGCATGTGTTCTACATATATTTAAATATAATTTCTTTATATTTTGTTACACATGTAGGCGGTGTGCAGGTATTTTGTCCTTGATTACCACTTGCCTTTTAACATTTTTTAATAGGCGTTTTTAAATGCTGATGTATTCAGATAGATCAATCTTTTCTTTAATAGCTTTTGATTTTGTGTCTTGTTAAAAAGACATGTCGACACTCATCTACCTTTCCTCTTCGTAGAAATGAGAATATGAGAATAACTCTTCTCAAAGGTATTTCTGTAAAGAGCTTGATAGGAACTGATGATCCCTTTCAAAACATGGCAGATTGACCCAATATCATAGATGAAGCAGACGGTCCTTCTCTCAATTATTCAAAATTCTGCATTTAAGATATGCTAACTTCTCGTATCTCTGCTAGTCTGCTTCTATACTCTTTGTTAAGTTTACAGTATATTTTATCTCGTAGATTTTTTTCCTACATCATTCTGAAAAAAAAAGTATTGTCTTTTATGTGAAAATTGCTTTGACAAATTTTACACATTTATCATAGCAAACATATTTATTTATGTTTTAAAGTTTATTTATTTTGAGAAAGAGAGAGAGAGAGTATGACAGGGGAGGGGCAGAGTTAGAAAGAATCTCAAGCAGGCTCCATGCTGAGCATGGGCTTGATCCCATGACCCTGGGATGGTGAACTGAGCTGAAATCAAGAGTCAGATGTTCAACCAACTGAGCCATTCAGGCACCCCTATCATGGCAAATTCAGAATTATCTGCTCCATTCCTTGGAGAAAACAATCCTGTTTGGATTTGAACGAATTGCCTCAAAATGATGGATTAATTTGGGGCAAAGTTGACATTGATTCTTCCCACTTGTAAATATAGTCTTTTCTTCATTTGTTCAGATCCTTTCATATTCCTTCTTAAAATGTTACAAATTTCTTCCAAAAGTTCCAGCATAGTTCTTTTTTAAGTTTGGTACTAGACACAATTTAGATATAATGGCTATTGGGAAATATTTTGGTTGTCTTCTCTAATTGATAATGACGTTTTACAGGAAAATGCAATGTTCCAATATCACACTGATTCTGGTAACCTTGCTTAACTTCTTCACTAGCGCCCATAGTTAACCAACTGATTTTTCTACGACTGTTACTTACAAATTATAGCAGTATTGTCACTTTTTCAAATAAAAGTAATTAATTTATTTCTTCTGTTAAACTTCAAAGTGTAAGATTTTGTTATGAACTCTGCTACATCTCCATAACTAGTGGGTATTTAATAAATATTTACTGTATGGGTGGTAAAAGAACGCTATTGTTTGATTTTTTTTTATCGTTAAGTATGATATGATGGAGATTTCTGGTAATTGTAATTGAGAAAGGTTTCTATTATATCTGGCATATATATATAATATATTAATAAATATATAATAATATATTTAATATTTATAATTTATAATTATATGTATATATAATATATAATATATATAATATATGTAAATATATATTATATGTATAATATGTATAAAATATATATAATATATATAAATATATATAAAATATATTATATATATTCATATATATAAAATATATAAAAATAGATTATATATAAAAATATATATTATAAAG